>NC_135156.1:16198006-16516756 GCF_050948215.1 Halictus rubicundus | reverse complement strand
TCTGGTGTTAACACGTTCGCGGACGTGAATGCTATAGCATTCATTTTCATAGCGACGCAAAGTGACATGAATGCTGCAGCATTCAAAATGTAAAGACGATTTTGAATTTATTTAATTTTATACAACCTGAAATTTTTTTGTAATTAATATAGATTTCCGGTGCATCGGAATGAATGTACGTGTACGATTGTTTAATACAAAGTTTAGAGTTGTGCAGGTATTCGGAGCTGTTCTCGATAAATGCAATTTAATTCATGCTTGTACCTGTGAACTCGGTACGTCGGAATGAACGTACGTGTACGATTGTTTAATGCAAAGTTTAAAGTTAGACGACTGTTGTGCAGGTATTCGGAGCTGTTCTCGATAAATGCAATTTAATTCATGCTTGTACCTGTGAACTCGGTACATCGGAATGAACGTACATGTACGATTGTTCAATACAAAGTTTGAAGTTAGACGACTGTTGTGCAGGTATTCGGAGCTGTTCTCGATAAATGCAATATACATTTCAAAGTAATGACCAACTGTCGTTACTAATGACAGTTAACTTATTATTATTGTTTATGTCCAATCAGATTTCGGATGGTGCAACTAGCTTCAAGAAAAATTGCCTGTCTATTTTTGCAGCTCACTGACATTTTTTTTTGTCCGTGAACGTGTTAACGGTGTAGAAGATGGAGTCTATGCACGGAAATCGGTTTCGGTGCGGAAAATGGAAAGGATAGTGGTTGATGGTAATGCGTAGATCGGGGATTGTAGGCACTTATGGCTAAAATGAGCAGGTGCAATTTGAAGCGGTATAGTGTATAGCACGCAACTCGAACGGGCTCTAAGAAACTGTTAAACAAGATGTCCCGAAAATATTGTACTTCCTGGAAAGGTGTAATTCTTGAGGTCATTTGAAGTAATGTTTTCCTTTGCGAAAATTTTCCCCGCGGCCTTGTTAACGAGTTATTGACGAAAAACACGGACCAATCGGAGCGCGGCTACAACAGACGGACTCCGGCTCGGCCAATGCCAACGCCACGCTCAGTTGTTGCCACGCTCTGATTGGTCCGTGTTTTTCGTTAATAACTCCTTAACAAAGCCGAGGCGGACATTTTCGCAAAGGAAGAAGTTACTTCGAATCAGCTCGGGAATCGCCCCTTCCAAGGAAGTAATTTTTGGAACACTCTGTAGGTGAAAGTTAAGTGTTGTACATTATTATTGTTTTGTTTGCTCAGATCAATTTCATAACAGGAAGGTAAACAGGAAAGAAAGCAATTTGTAATGAACAGGTTTAAGACCTGGCACGCGTGATGGCCTTTTGTTTAACCAGTTTTATTGCACCGTAAAATAACTTTTACAAACGAGACCACCGGGCGTTATCGCTCGGTGGAGCACAAACGCATAATTTTAATGAATTCCCGTTGCGTAACAACAATTTTCGTTGCTTGAAGAGCCTCCTGTAACAAAAACCTGATTTACAAGCGAATAAACTATCATCACCCATCATTCTTTAAACACACTTAAACACACTTAAAACCGATCAATTTGAAAACCATTAAGACTCGATTTAACTGAAAATCAAATTGGGATATTTCGCAATGGTCCCGCAAAGAAGCACAGAAAATTTCATAGAGGATAAACTTAACGAAAAAGATTTCTCTAGAAATTTTCGATGCACGAATTTTAATTCATTCTCTACGAAGTCAAAATGACGTTTCCTAATATTTTTAATGTTGCGATTACCGAGATTGTAAAGATGCTTCTCTAGGTACATATGTATTCTAAAAAAGAAAAAATGTAATATTAATCTAAATTAATTTATAAATTAATTTATAAATTAATTTAGTCACTTTTAATGCTCCGTCGACCTAGTGTGAAGCGCCACAATGCTTTGTTGTTTCGTGCTGGCCGATGTTTTGTGCGTTTTGCTTCTGTTCCCTGCGAATTTATCGAGGATTACGTAAAGTAATGAGAATTAGAGATTGCAGCGAAACGTTGCCAACCACGATCGTCGCTTCCTCCTATCTTTTGCCGCGCGAATGTGTGCGTGCACGGTGTTCATCATGAGCACCAACAATTACGTTGACGAATTAATACTTGCACACGAAAACAATCTGGTAAAAATGACGGGGAGTATTCGCGAGAACAACTGTTCGGTGTTTCTCTACTATTGTAACAGTATCGCGAAGCATCTCGTTTCCTGTACGAGATCCATCTGCATTCAACGCTCGTCCGATGCAATTCGAATGGAAAACTGAATTTAATTTGCAATCTGATCAGCCCGATGTCGATCAGATGCAATCAGTATTTTTGTGTAAAGGTTCACCTTTTGCAGCGATTAAAACGTCGAAAAGATAAACTCGATCCCCGCGAATTACTCATTCGCTGTACACAAGGTTAATGTGCACCGAGATTATATTCTTAGAGAATTTATGGTGAATTTAATTTCACAGTGGAAAGATTATTAGCCTAATCGTTCTGGTGGACGGTTAATAATAGATTAGAAAATAGAAAATACGTCTCGGAGAGATTCGATATCGATCCGAATCGGTATTTGCGTTGCATTACATTTCAGTGATTAATACGTCGGAAAGAGAAATATTACTTGATCCCTGTGATCAATTAATCTACACCGTATGGGATCACTACACAGAGTTCGTAGATAAACTGGTAAGATGATTAAACGCAATTTAAAAGAACACGAAGATTAAAACGATTTAAGTATGTCAATATTATATACAGAGTGTCCCATAAATGTTGTACCTCATTGAAAGGGGTGATTGCTGAGGTCATTTCAAGTAACATTGTCCCCACGAAGAAGGCGAAATGATACAGAAAAATCAATGCATCTCGGAGGCGTGCAAACAATTTCTTATCCAGTTCAGATAAAGCGGGGATGAGTATACAATAAACAACAAGCGAATCTGAACCTGTTCGATGTCCGTTATCTATTGAAATTTGTTGTGCTTTTTAACAGTTCACTCGAAAATCTTATCGTCGAGTTTGTTGACAAAACCGAACACGAAGTTCGACGGGCTTCGTGGACAGAGATAACATTGCAGATCGGTGATGTAGCCACGCCGGTTTATTTAAATTTGCTCGGTGCTTCTCTGCACATAGCAAACTCACGACTGGATAGAACATCGATTAAAGTCCAATAAAATAATTCCCCTGACTCAAAGACGATGTTTGTTCGAGTGTCTCATTCGATAAGCGACATCTGAAATCTAGAATGCACGCGTTGCAAGGCACCGCTGTTGCAACCGTCAGATTCATGCGAACGAATTTTCGCGAAAGTGGAACATAAACACTTTCCTGGCGTGGATCAAAATGAAATGTAAATTAGATACTCTGGATCGACGCGGAACAATGCGCAATCAGTAATTAACTGTGTCACCCGGTATTCTTTGCCTAATTCAATTGTCGCAAAGTCGAATCAAATTTCGATTCGCTCGGATAGAAACTCGTTTTGTGTAACCATACGTTGTAACAATTGTTAGCTTTCTAGTAAATGAACGGTAATGTCGTGTTTCCATTTCAGTAATGAGATTATGAATAAAACACAATCGATTGAATTGAATCGCAAAACTGATGTTGCATGCAAATTTTTTGAGAACGTCCGCAAATAAAAACGTGTGTATCATCGCTCAACGAAATTCAACTGCAGCAATGTCTTTTTCTGTCATATTCGTGCTGAACTATCTTATCCCGTATTACTTACCATAAATATTTAGTAAACATTTATTCTCGACCTTGCTTCGTCATTCTCGCAAGTAAACTGGTAATCGATATTCTTTTTTCAGGCCGCGAGAGAGCATAACAATGATTAATCAGTCGGTTGTCGTTTGTGTTGCTTAAAATATGGACGAACGATATATTCAGCCGGGCCACGAAATTATCGTTCCAGTTCGTGGAGCGCATAAATCATGAAAATCGCTCGTTGCGTTCCTGTGCAAGCGTCTCCTGAATGTCCCATAACACTTTGCGACGCGCGCCGGCATGCATAATCATTTTTCTTCTATTATTCTCGGACAACTTCAAACGTCGGTGACGAACGACCAACGGAAATAGTCTGGGGAAAAAATTCGCTATTGTCAAAAGAAGGAAGTGGTCCACGGTTCGACATTGACATACGCCGGGCAAAGTTGATCAGGCACATTCTAATTCTATAGATCTTAGAGTCCTGTTACGTATACACCGATTAATCATTTATTTCAACAAACCGTTCTTAATTCCTCAAGTCCAAAGTGCATGCATCCAGCATTGGTTAGCGCCTGCAATAATTACGAAGTCGGAGCGAGAAAACAGTGTAAATGATTTTTAATCCGAGCGCAAGAGATTCTTACCGCAATTTACATTGGTCTTACGGGAGAAGCGGCAAGAATCATTTACGCAATTATTTTGAATTCGAGTGCAAATGATCCGTTCCGTTAGTCCCGTAAGACAAACTGTATATTCCGGCACGAATCATTTGCTCTGTTCAAACGTCCGTACAGCGCCAATTCATGCAGCGGCGAAACGCTCAAACTGTTAGCCAAACGTTACCGACCGTGCATTACCGGTCGGTAAATATGGTGTCTGATGGTGAGTTGCGATTTTCCGATTCTACAATTGTCAGGTTATCAACTGTCGGTAACATTTGGCTAACAGTTTCAGCGTTTTGCCGCTACGTCAAGTGGCGCTGTACAGACCCCTGTGTCGAGCTTCGAGATTTCGCCACAAGAGGCGCCACTGTCGTTGAGAATATGTTACCACTGTCGGTAACATTTGGCTAACAGTTTCAGCGTTCTGCCGCTACGTCAAATGGCGCTGTACAGACCCCTGTGCCGAGCTTCGAGATTTCGCCACAAGAGGCGCCACTGTCGTTGAGGAAAAGTTACCGCTGTCGGTAACATTTGGCTAACAGTTTCAGCGTTTTGCCGCTACGTGATTTGGCGCTGTACGGACATTTGAACGGAGCAAATGATTCGTGCCGGAATTTACATTGTACCTTACGGCAAAAGCGGCACGAATCAGTAACGCCCGTATTTAATATAAGCGTTTAATTGGATAGACTAATTTCTGAGTAAAGAACTAGTCACAATTACATCATCTTTACACCCTTATTAGACGAACACATAAATATTCTTCCTGTAAATGATGTACCTCACCAAGCGATTTATATGTCGCAGATGATGCTGATGATGATTTCAAGACACGTGTCCTGCAGGTTCGATGAGAAACAGATATTCTACTTTTACACTGAGCGGGTGACATACAGAATATAATTTGCTAAATGACTACTTTGCGTGAAATTCAACGTTATCGAAAATACTCAAAGAAATCCATAATAATATAAAGAAAGAGTTGAACAGGCGTCTGTCTCAATCTGTAGCCCCGTTAAATCTCTCCCTGGATATAGAGCTTATAGAGTTTCATAGAGCTTGGATTAGAACTCTGTTTATTCATTTGCAAAACCATCTTCCGCCTACGACCCCACAGTATTCGCTGTTCACCGGCGCTTTTAGGCGAGCAATGGTGCAGTCGAATAAATTTGAAGTCATCGCGGAAGAATGCAGCAACGACAATAGCAGCAAATCATCGCGACGCGATGTGACGCGATGGTGCATCGTAAATTCGTCGGAAGCGAAGATTTTCTTGTTACACGCACCAATTTGCATGAGGATCCTGCACGCTAGTCCCGGGAAACTCCTAAACCAGGATGACGTAGTCCCTAAGACGAGAGACAAAGCCGGCTCCTGGAACCCGTTCGTGGATGGTGGTTGGGTAGAAAGAGCTGAACGATCTATGCGTCGCCACCCACGTCGCCCCGGGCGTCTTCGTCGGGGATGATGATGATGACGATGATACGCGCATCCTTTCACCTCGCCGGGGGTATCCTTATATATACAAGTATTCGACAGAGACTCACTTCGCAATGGTCCGAGACACGCGGACCGCGAAGGAACAATTCAGCCGATCGTCCGCGACGATTCATCACGAGATGATCCGGGCCCCGACGATCCTCCTGCTGATCGGTGTACTGGTCGTCGGATCAGGTAACTATTCAGCCGCTCCTTCTCGCTTCGATAACTATTGTTCAGTCTACTCGCGATCCGCGGGCCTCGTCCTCGCATTCCTCCGCTATTTATACGCGTTGACGCATCGAGTCCTTTCGTGACACGAAACATCACTGCTTTCAGGAGCCTACAGGACCAACTCCGGCGCCGGCAGCGTCGCACACAGTACGTACAATCCTCTCGAACTGAAAATCACCGGCGACAACGGAATTAATCGCCAGGTCCGATCATAGCTCGCGCGCGATCTTCTAATTACAACTTGTCTCGGCGTGATCATTACGCGTGATTGTTACTTTGTACGACGCTCGTTACGTCCTCTGCCTTCTCCACGGGTTTTCCGCTTGCTCGTAACATGTCCGTGTTCCCCGCCGACTCGAATTTTCATTCAAAACTGGTTCGCCTCGACCGGCTCCGGTATAAATTCCGTGTGAAGCGTGTTGCTCTTTGGACTCGAGATTCTACGACTGGAAAATGCAGGATAAATTACCGGGAAGGTAGCCTGATTTGGAGCAGCGATTAGGTTGAAGTAAGATTCGTAATTCTTTTCACTCCAAAACCAAGGCATTTCTTCTGACTTCTTTTTATATTCAGGGTGTCCCGGTATTGATGGTACAACCGTGGAGGGGGTGATTCCACATTCGAAAACAAGTCGAAAATATAGAATAAAACTTTTTCATCCGTATTCGAGAAAATCCAGTTTGAAAATGCAGCGAATACGCATGCTATTCGATAGGAATCGTCTGACGCGTCTGATCATGACCAACCAATTCTACTTCCTGCTTCCTGGATCTTTAAACTCGATTTTCTCGAAAACAAAACCCCAAACGAAAAAAACTTATTCCGCAATTTTCGACTCATTTTCTCATGCAGAATCACCCCCTCCACGGTGTCGTACCATCGATACTGAGGCGCCCTGTATATGTGAAGTTTATTGTGACACTATTAGTCGTCCTTACAACACTTGAATTTGTAACATGAGAATTGTTCTAAGAAATAGTATAACAATTTTCAGAGTCGTCGTTCGAGTGCAAAGGGTTACAGTGTTACATTGTTCCTGGTGCTGCTAATTGACTGTGATTCGTGAATTAGATCTCACCTAGATGCTGCTCCTAATTTTATTACCCCCATTCATAGATTCAAGAAGAAGTAGATAAAAGAAGCAGATAAAAGAAGTTCAAAAAAACTTTTAGAAATTGTCCCGCAGTACCATTAAAGACCGTTTGCACGGTTGAAACATTCGTTAAATTGCAGCGATCTTTTTGCAAGCCTGGCCGATTTAACATACAAAATATTAATTAGAAACAGAAGCGAGAGAAGGTGCTAATACTAAGTGACAATGATACATATAAAGAAATATTATTTTTAAATTGCTAATACTAAAAATTTTTAACTAATTTCTAAAAATTAAATCTAAACAAGATGTCAGATTTATTTCTTGATATAATTGAAATATTCCTCCAAAATTAAATTCGACAAAAATGTCTATGCTCTCGCGAGCTTGTTGGGAAACATTTATGAGTAGCGCGTAAAGGTAGCGTTTTGCAATGATCGAAGGATGTTGCACCGTGTATTCTTGCGTTGCTGCAGGCGCTGCATCCGCATCCGCATCGGCGAGTGCAGGAGCGTTCGCATTGAGCGGTTCTGACGCATTCGCCGGCGGCGTGGAGGTTCCCGGAAGTGATCACAGCGGTCACAAGGGGGTTCGCAGCTACGACGGAGCCGGATACGCGAACGAGAACCGGGAGGACGATGGTCATGGTCATCGTTCCGGTGGTTCCGGGCCCGGGGGCAAGACAGACCGGAACGGGTGTCCCAAGTGCGAGCGGAAGTGGGAGGACGACGATTACTGGGAGAAAGAGGAGGACTGGCAGGAGCCGGAAGAGGAAGAGGACGACTGCGACGACGGAGACGACGGACAGTACAGGCCGGAGCATCATTACGGTCACAAGAAGAGGCCTGGTGGATCTGGAAAAGTGCACAAAGTCGGTGCACCAGGCGAAGAAGGACAACCGTGGGCTGGAGGTCCTTCAGGCGCCTCGGGGCCAGTCAAAGGTGGGCCTGCGAGCGGTGGAAGACCTTCACCGGGTTCCCCATGGAACAAGCCAACGACTGGACAACAGCCTGGTCAACAACCTAATCAACAGCCCGGGCCTGGATTGAACGGCGTACCTGGAAGTGGCCCGCAGCCGAATCAACCCGCCGGAGGCTGGAACAATAGACCCCAAACTGGTTCCCCGTGCTCCGGTGCTGGTCAACCTGGTTCGAGCTGCAGTCAAGGTCAGCTAGATTTTTGACGAGTTCTTGTTTGCACGGTTATTCGTTCCCACGACTGGTTTCAGGCACCGAGATAAAAAGAAAATTGAACTGGAATTAACGCTCTTGCTGTCCGGATATTCGAGTATTCGGAATACTCATTGTAACTCGAATTCCGAATCCGAATATCCGAGGGCTAAGGCTCCTAGTATCCGGATATCTCGTCTCGGATATTCCGATTCGGATCTCAAATTCCGGATTTCGATTCGTAATGAGTAGACTCCGGATTTTACGCATTTATGACGAAAATGCGTAGGTGCAATTTAAAACAGTGAAAGGTTAAATGACTTTAAGACTATTTCCACTACATTAAAATTATTAATGAAACATGTAAATTTATATTTAGCTCTTGTGTCTTGCGATTGAAACACAAACTATTTATTTTGAATAAAAGTGTCTAATAATGAGTAATCCGGATACTCGGATATCGAGACAGTAAGAGCCCTAAAGGGTACTTAGAGCCCTAAGTTCGGTACTTAGAATTCTCATTCTCGTTCTCTGTTTAGGCTCCGGCGGCGTCGGTCCCGTGAAGCAAGCGCCTATACCTGGTATACCAGCGCCTACTTATCAGAGTCCTGCGACCAATCCTCAAGGGTCGCCAGCAGGATGCAGTCCCGGTGCTTATGGCAATTGTGGAAATAATCCGGATGGTCAGCCTGGACCTCACGGAACTCCTCCCGGCTCTCCGTACGGTGGACCAAATTCTGGACAGCCGGGTGGTCCAGGAAACGCAGCGAACCCCTGGAATCCAGAAAATTCAAAGACTCCAGGCGGTCCAGGAAACGCACCGAACCCCTGGAATCCAGGAAATTCAAAGACTCCAGGTGGTCCAGGAAACGCAGCGAACCCCTGGAATCCAGAAAATTCAAAGAATCCAGGCGGTCCAGGAAACGCACCGAACCCCTGGAATCCAGAAAATTCAAAGACTCCAGGCGGTCCAGGAAACGCACCGAGCCCCTGGAATCCTGGAAATTCAAAGAGTCCAGGCGGCCCAGGAAACGCACCGAGCCCCTGGAATCCAGAAAATTCAAAGAGTCCAGGCGGTCCAGGAAACGCACCGAACCCCTGGAATCCAGAAAATTCAAAGAGTCCAGGCGGCCCAGGAAACGCACCGAACCCCTGGAATCCAGGAAATTCAAAGACTCCAGGCGGTCCAGGAAACGCACCGAATCCCTGGAATCCAGAAAATTCAAAGACTCCAGGCGGTCCAGGAAACGCACCGAACCCCTGGAATCCAGAAAATTCAAAGAGTCCAGGCGGCCCAGGAAACGCACCGAACCCCTGGAATCCAGGAAATTCAAAGACTCCAGGCGGTCCAGGAAACGCACCGAATCCCTGGAATCCAGAAAATTCAAAGACTCCAGGCGGTCCAGGAAACGCACCGAACCCCTGGAATCCAGAAAATTCAAAGAATCCAGGCGGTCCAGGAAACGCACCGAGCCCCTGGAATCCTGGAAATTCAAAGAGTCCAGGCGGCCCAGGCCCCACAGGAAATCAGCCGCAGAACGGCGCAAGCGCGAATGCTGGTTCCAGTGCCTTTCCAGGAACTTCTCCTGCAAGACCAGCTCCTGGACAAGGACCGAACGCAGGACAATCTCCAGGATCCAGTCCCGCGCCGACGTATAACCCCCATTTTGGGGACAAGAAACCAGATTCGGGTAACGGGCCACAGCGGCCTGGATCGCCACCTGGCAAACCCGCCCCTGATCACGGAGGTTACAATCCGGAGAATGGGAAAGGACGAGGGAAACCGAATCACGGCAAGCCTAAACCTTCCGATGATGACGAGAGCAAGATATTTCACATCAACGTGATTCCTGCGCCAGGTAGTCCGACCGGCGTCAGACCCCATGGCACCACGAAGGGACCGTACGGTGGGACAGGTACAACGAAACCAGCATTTGCCAACGGACCCTCGGAAACCGTGAATTCCGCGCATCAACCCAACCTGTATGGTCAGCCCACCACACAGAAGCCTTCCTATCAGCCAGGACCCCATGACGGAACTGGAACTACGAAGTCGCCTTACCAACAGCACGGAGGAACCACGAAGCAACCCTATCAGCCTGGTCCGTACGGCGGCCCTGAAACTAAACCTGGTCAAAATCCTTATCAACCGGGACCGTATGGGGGAACTACAAAGCCAGCTTACCAACCTGGACCTCATGGTGGGCCAGGAACGCCGAACCAACCGTATCAACCTGGACCTCATGATGGGCCAGGATCCACGAAGCAGCCCTGTCAACCTGGACTTCACGGTGGAGCATGCCCCACGCAGCCGAATCAACCAGGTCAAAATCCTTATCAACCTGGACCTCAAGATGGAACGGGCCCCACAAAGCAGTCGTATCAACCAGGCCAAAGTCCTTACCAACCTGGACCTCAAGATGGAACAGGTCCCAGCAAGCAACCATATCAACCTGGGCCCTATGGTGGTCCTGGAACGAAGCCTGGTCAAAATCCTTATCAACCTGGACCAAATGATGGGCCAGGATCCACGAAGCAGCCCTGTCAACCTGGACTTCACGGTGGAGCATGCCCCACGCAGCAGTCCAATCAACCAGGTCAAAATCCTTATCAACCTGGACCTCAAGATGGAACAGGGCCCACAAAGCAGACGTATCAACCAGGTCAAAGTCCTTACCAACCTGGACCTCAAGATGGAACAGGTCCCAGCAAGCAACCCTATCAACCTGGGCCCTATGGTGGTCCTGGAACGAAGCCTGGTCAAAATCCTTATCAACCTGGAGCTCATGATGGGCCAGGATCCACGAAGCAGCCCTGTCAACCTGGACTTCACGGTGGAGCATGCCCCACGCAGCCGAATCAACCAGGTCAAAATCCTTATCAACCTGGACCCCAAGATGGAACTGGCCCCACAAAGCAGTCGTATCAACCAGGTCAAAATCCTTTCCAACCTGGACCTCAAGATGGAACAGGCCCCAGCAAGCAACCATATCAACCTGGGCCCTATGGTGGGCCAGGAACGGCGAACCAACCATATCCATCTGGACCAAATGATGGAACAGGATCCCCGAAGCAGCCCTGTCAACCTGGACTTCACGGTGGAGCATGCCCCACGCAGCAGCCGAATCAACCAGGTCAAAATCCTTATCAACCTGAACTTCAAGATGGAACAGGGCCCACAAAGCAGACGTATCAACCAGGCCAAAGTCCTTACCAACCTGGACCTCAAGATGGAACAGGTCCCAGCAAGCAACCCTATCAACCTGGGCCCTATGGTGGTCCTGGAACAAAGCCTGGTCAAAACCCTTTCCAACCTGGACCTCATGGTGGGCCAGGAACGGCGAACCAACCATATCCATCTAGACCAAATGATGGAACAGGATCCCCGAAGCAGCCCTGTCAACCTGGACTTCACGGTGGAGCATGCCCCACGCAGCAGCCGAATCAACCAGGTCAAAGTCCTTATCAACCTGGACCCCAAGATGGATCAGGCCCCACAAAGCAGACGTATCAGCCAGGTCAAAATCCTTTCCTACCTGGATCTCAGGATGGAACAGGTCCCACCAAGCAACCCTATCAACCTGGGCCCTATGGTGGTCCTGGATCAAAGCCTGGTCAAAATCCTTTCCAACCTGGGCCCCAAGACGGAACAGGCCCCAGCAAGCAGCCCTATCAACCAGGTCCTTTCAGTGGCCCTGGAACGAAACCTGGTCAAAATCCTTTCCAACCTGGATCATACGGAGGAACTACGAAACCGTCCTACCAACCAGGACCTTTTGGAGGTCCAACGACCCCGAAACCATTCCATCCCAATGGGCCACAGGTCGGAGGTACTGGAAACAACATTCCCGGTGCAGAAACAACGGGCTGTTCGGGTCAGTCTTGTGGAAGCGGAAGCGGAAGTGGGTGCAGCGCGTCTCCGGATCAGAAGAAGCCTTGCGGAAGCGGAAGTGGGTGCAGCGGTTCTCCGGATCAGAAAAAGCCTTGCGATCAAGATGGTTCTACTGGTGTAGACAAAGTTCTCGGTCCGCTCGGAGACGGTAGCCCTGACGACCTTTCCCAGAATACGCAGCATGTATTCCCTGGAGGAAGCGGCCCTGCTCCTGGAGGATCCGGTGGACCAGGATGCAGTTACGGTGGCTGTAAACCTGGTTCTCCCACACCTGGAAGCTATGGCGCGCCTGGACCTTACGTGGAGAATCCGTTCTTGAATGGAAAGGTGTCTGCCCCTGTCGGAGGTAATTGCTGAAATCACTAGATTGTGGATTTCGTGCATTTATTAAAAAAATGGACAGTAAAAATTGAAACGCTGGAAAGATTAGAAGAATTTTCAACTTTTCCAAGTCATCTATTGACTCAATTCTCACGAGCACATCTTCATAGCTTTTTGAATGTTTAAATATAATTATAAAATGAAAATCTCAAAGCGGTCACTTGACCGATTATGTATATATCATAGGTTTGGTGATAAAGGAGGAGACTTCTCGTAACACACGGAGACAACTTTTATTTTACAAAAAATCCACAGTCTCCCATTAATTAAATTAACCACTATTTTCAGGCAACTCACAACCGGAAACCACCAGCAAGCCAATCGGCCACGGCAACCCGTTCTTAGGGGGCGCGGCTGCACCTGTGGGTGCAGTTGCAGTTTCAGGTGCAGGATCCTGGTCCAGTTCAGTCGGTAAACACGAATTCCCGCCGACCGGAGATGCGCAGAAGCCCGTCAGCAAAGATAACCCCTTCTTCGGACCTGGTGCAGGATTCTCGCCAGGTGGCGCTGGAAACGGTGCACCTGCCGGTACGTTACCTGGACATCAGGGTCCAGCAGGCTCACCTGGAGATGGATCCCCTAATTTCAACGGCGCAGGGCATCCAGGAGCTCCTGGATCCTACAATCCTCAACCCGGTGCAAATTCTGGACCGGATTATAATCAACATCAGCAACATCCTCTGGCGACGATTCGCGGCTCCGGGAGCGGAGGCGGCGTCGGAGTTGGCCCCGGCAGCTTCGGAGCTGCTCCAGGGGGCGGAGCCGGCTTTGGGGTGGCTACAGGAGGCGGAGCCGGCTTCGGAGCGGCTCCAGGGGGCGGAGCCGGCTTCGGAGGAGCGTTTTCGGGCGCGTTCAGCAGTGCTCAATCCTCCGCAGGTGCGTCCGCGCGATTTTCGAATCGTTTTTTAAGGCTTCTAACCCGCAAGCCGCGTTGCCGAGAATGAACGCGACTGAATGAACGCCTAAGGAATCGTTTCAATAAGGCGGTTTCCCACGGTAACGCATTAATCAAAGACGCAGTTTGTTAATTGGCTAATCGCCGATCGCAAGCTTCCGGTCTGTTTTGAGACCGTAGCCTCGTTATGTTGTGTAACCGTGAATGAAGAGGAGCGTATAAACATTGGTTGTAATTGAGAAACATCGACTCGTCGAGTATTGCGCGTTAGAGAAGAGAAGAGAAGATCGGAACGAATGAATGAAACGAGTATGTTTCTTTGCAGGTGCAGGTGCACAGCCAGGTTTGGGTCATGCCAATGGCGGAAGTTGGTCTGGGAGCAATGCTGCGAGCCACGCCGGAAGCGGAGCCTGGGCTTCGAGCGGAGCTTCCGCTTATGCGAGTAGCAACGCCGGCAGTAAGTATCGCTTTCCTTTGAAATTACGCGAATTAGATCAATCGGAGCCGGTATTCGTGGTGGGGTTGATTGGGGATCGCGTACAGCTGATTTCACGCTAAAACAATACTATAAGTTTTAATAGCAGTCTCCTCTTACAAAACGTACCACGAATATTAGCGCGTGTGCTAGTTATCAATGGACCGCGGATTTTTATGCAAAATAAAAATTGTCTGCATCACTAGCAAGGAACCAGTTGAAAATAATATGTTTACGTACATATGTTCTTTCAATCTTTCTGCTATTTCCAACCTCGTCCAGTCATTCTTGTCGTGAACGCATAAAATCCGCAGTCTGGTTATAAACAAATTAGCGTCATGCTAAGCTGGAATTTTCCGGTGACTCGATCCCGTAATTATCATAATGAACGTTTCAGGTTGGTCCGGCGGCGTCAAAGGTTAACAGAGAAGTTGAGACGAGAGTGCAAGACATTTATGCTCGAGGAGCGACGGTGTCGTTGACGCGTCGAGATCTCGACTCGGACACGCTATCGTTGTCGTTAATGTCCGCTTTGTACTTTTAATTTCGCTTGTAATTTATTCGATTCCGTTCCTCCCCCCTGGCGAGATACAATCTTGTACGAATAAGAAAAAAAAAGAGAATGTATTATTTCACCGAGCGGCGGCGATCTCCCGGTAATTGCCGGTGAACTAATCGCCGATTCGTCGAACAGATTGTACCGCTATTACACGACGCGATTACGATCGACGGCTGATGCCGCGACGGATAATCGCTAATGACATAAGCGATGTACCGGCCGCGTGCCCAAACGGATCCGACGTGTATCCATTAAAACCAACAAAACGAGTTATGCACGTTGTTTAATTACGAGCCGATTATCCGCCATTCATTGTCCACGATCCCTCTGTACGCGATCATTTATATCCGTTTAGAAATCTGCAGTGGAATAGCGATCGTTCGCAGCTCAGTTCGCGAAATCGCTGCATGAAAATTGCAAGACTATAGATATCAGAGATGCATCGACTATTAATAGGATTTCCAATCATTGTGCTATACCGAAAGCTGGGAAATCGTGTTTTATAATCCCAAGCAAAAGTATTACGTTGAATGCCACGTCAGTTATGTATGGGTGACACAATTATTTAACCAAGTCTAATAAATTAATTGTTATTGTAAATTGGATTAGGATATGGAGGATGTAGAAGGGTCGAAGGAGTAACCAGTATGATCAGATTTGTCTTTCCAGTTTTGGTTTCTGTTAATGAAATGTGGAGGTGTTAATACAAGTATTGAAACAACAGAAATTCTACGAACAGTTGTTCATAGAAGCTGCCCAGTGAAACGGAACCTGCTTCATCACATTGTCGTTCGATTAATAGCCGATTGATTAGAAAATGAGAGTCTTGCGAGGATTGAAACAGAAGAGTCGATAAACGATTCGATAGAATTCGACAGGAAACAGGTTGCAATCGTTTTATTACGACCCGTGCGGTTTCGAAGCGCCGAAACCAGTTTCCGCGGCGCGATCGACGCGAGGCAATGATCGAACGATCATAAACAAACCGCAGTGTCCGCGGGAATTCCGCTTACGCTTACATCATCGTCGGACTCCTCGAGGCGCTGTTGGTCGCGAATTATTCATGAGGTTCTGCTCGACCGTCGCTAGAACAGATGGGAGAAGTCGAAGAACCTTATCGATTCGCGAATCGCGCAAGACACAATGGATCCGGGATCGAGAATCGCGCTACGATCGACCGCGTCGTTGCGTCTCCGAGGAATTTTAATGTCGAGGCTCGTAGAATGGACGTCGATCGAAGGATCAGACACGTTTGATTAACGCGACCGCACGGTGTATTTTCGTCTGAATGTAGTCATCGTCGCGAACACGGAAAGGTAGAACGCGACGAATTATTATGAATTATGCTGCACACGTCCAACAACAACGATCAATCGTTTATTCGTTATACAATTGAACCGTAGTACGAAAATATCCTCCACAGTCGCTTCAGCTCAACAAAGTCCCACTTTATTCACGATTTCGTGTTTCGGAACGGATACAATTTGCAAAGCGATCGACTATTCTAGAGCTCGAGAATGATAACAGGGCGTAGAGAGAATCAAAGGGAGTACAGATGACAAGGGATGATCACTGGGAAATTACAGAAACGCGTGTACAGTAGAAACAAATTTCATTCTAATTCGTTCGCGGGTGAAACTTTCGGGAACGTTGCTTCGCTAGCTATCGTCTCCTCCATGGTTCCAGTATCTCGTCCGTAGTTTCACGTGGTCTTGCCAGCCGAGACCTTGTACGAGCCTTTCCCGGAGGAGTCAATGTTGGCCGAGCTGCTGCTGTGGACACCTTTGGCGCCGGTCACGGTGCCGCTCTTCTCAGCACCTTCGTCGATGTCGCCCATTCGGGAGAACAGACTGCGTTTCGAGAAAAGGATGATTAGACGTTTGATCGCTGGCGTAAAAGCTAGATAAACGAAAGTGAAACTTACTCTGGTCCGTGGCCACCGCCGCCGTAACCACCATAGCCGCCGCCAGGGCCCCCATAGCCTCCAGCGTTTGCGCTCGCACTCGCGCTTGCATGAGAATTACCGCCGGCGAAAGCGTTCGCGTTTGCGATAGCTTGCGCATTTGCGGAGGCGCTGGACGTTGCGGCCGCATTGGCTGATGACGATGCTCCTCCGTATCCACCACCTGGGCATCCACCCGGACCGCATCCGCCACCTGCTCCGCCTCTACCACCGCCATAACCTCCGGCTCCACCACCGCCATAACCTCCGGCACCACCTCCGGCGCCACCGTAACCACCTGCTCCGCCACCTCCAGCGCCACCGTAACCACCGGCTCCACTTCCTGCACCGCCGTAACCACCGGCTCCGCTTCCGGCGCCACCGTAGCCTCCAGCTCCGCCTCCGGCACCGCCTCCAAGACCACCGCCAGATCCGCCTCCGTGACCGCCTCCAAGACCGCTACCACCTCCAAGACCGCCACCGCCTCCAAGGCCGCCAGCACCTCCGCCACCGCCTCCAAGGCCGCCAGCACCTCCGTGACCACCTCCAAGACCGCTACCACCTCCAAGACTGCTACCACCGCCAAGGCCGCTACCACCTCCAAGACCGCTACCACCGCCAAGACCGCCACCATGACCACCAGCACCGCCACCATAACCGCCAGCACCGCCACCAGCGCCTCCGTATCCACCACCACCGCTACCAGCGCCTCCGTAACCACCAGCTCCACTTCCAGCGCCGCTACCAGCACCAGCTCCACCACCATAACCACCGGCTCCGCCTAAGCCTCCACCATAACCGCCGGTTTTTGTTACTCCACCCGATCCTGGCACAGAAATGAACAAATATTAGTTGTCGGAAAACTGTCTAGGGCGATGGGGCAAGTTGATCTTTTTCGCATCTATCAAATCAGCCGTTCATAACTTATTCTTTTCTACAATATGTAAAGAGGAAGGTTTAAAAATTCTTTTTACATAATTAAGTCGAACTAAAACTGCAGACACGAGAAAGTGAAAAATGTATCAACTTAATACGGCTGAACCGACTTCCACTATAGTCAAAATGGTGGATTCCGATGCTTACCTCCGCTTCCTCCACCACCGTGTCCGCCACCACGTCCTGCGCCACCACCAGCACCGGATCCACCATATCCTCCAGCACCACCTCCGGCTCCGGATCCACCATATCCTCCAGAACCACCTCCGGCTCCGGATCCACCATATCCTCCAGAACCACCTCCGGCTCCGGATCCACCATATCCTCCAGCACCACCTCCGGCTCCGGATCCTCCATAACCACCGGGGCCGGAGCCTCCGCAACCACCTGAGCCACAACCACCTGATCCGTGGCCTCCAGCACCTCCAAGTCCGCCTCCATGGCCTCCAGCACCTCCGGCTCCGCCTCCAAGGCCACCGCCACCTCCAAGACCACCACCGCCTCCTAGGCCACCACCGTGACCACCGCCGCCTCCTAGGCCACCTCCGTTACCGAGGCCACCACCGTTGCCAAGGCCACCTCCATTACCACCACCGAGACCGCCTCCAAGACCGCCTCCAAGACCACCTCCAAGGCCACCGCCTTTTCCACCGCCGAAGCCACCGCCTTTTCCACCGCCGAAGCCACCGCCGCTACCATAACCTCCCCCTCCACCACCGCCGCCGCCACCACCGCCTCCACCGCCAAATCCTCCCCCAAAGCCTCCTCCAAATCCGCCGCCTGCACCGCCGCCTAATCCCCCAAGGCCTGACCACGGGGATCGTTTCGCTCTTATCTCAGCATCTGCAGAAAAATTACCTAATTAACCTTCCTTCCTCAAGCAATAATCCAGCCGCGAGTTGTAAAATTATAAATCCGGTTGGATCGTGGACAGAATCTACGTATCCCGGAATTCCCAAGATCGATCTTCCTTGGAAATTCAAGAATTCTTTGAAAAGTTTACATATTCGTCAGGGTCATTATATAGTGTAGCGACGTCTTCAAAGAATTAATGAATCCTATCAACGCTTCTTCCATCCGTGATCGAACAGTTTGTACATTAAGTAACCACAACTTTGAACAGCACAACACAAGAGCATCAGATCAGCACCGACGTGTACACGTTTGTTTGCGTATTGTTTTAACAGAACTGCGTCCACTTAGCGACAACGGCACGGCTTAGACACTTTTCATTTTCCCTATTCCCTCTTGGTTGTTGCGAGAGCACGTCGATGCCGTTCAGATGTTCGGTCATAGTGCTGTTACACGGATGACAGCCTTAATCCGTGGAAAAAACGAAGTTACAGATCACGTTGGCGGAGGCACGACTGTCCGATGATTGCCAACGAGATCGCGAAACAGTGAAGTCAGTGAAAAAGAGAAAAATACCTTGCGCATGGACGCAGACGAGGGCCACTGCGGCGATCAGTCCGATTTTCTGGTACCGCCACATAGTCGTCGAGAGATCGATTCTTCTATTCCGCTGTTACGCGAATCGCTCATCTTTATATCGTCCCTCCCACTCTGATTAGACCGCGGATCTTCCTGAAACGGTCGCGACGCTTCCTCGAACGCAGATCTAAGCGCGAAACGAGGCAACGGGGGCAAAAAAACGTCCGTTGGCCAAGGCTAAGGTAATCCGGCGATGATCGCACCCGCGAATCCGATATCCTGGCTTCTCCGAATATCCGAACTCTTCCGCGAATCCGATCGCCTCCAGCGACTTCGGCACGTCGTTGAACTTCCGTGTCAATCAACGTCTCTCGCCTTTTTTTTCGACGCTTAAGTCATACACGAAACTCATCCTAACGAGGAAGAAAAAGTAACGACTTTTTAACGTTCGCGAGCCTTCGTCAACCTTCTTGCCGTCGCGATTCTCGTATCATCTCGGATGTTCGTACAGCCGCCATTTTGACGAAGCTGGTACGAACCGTTTCGAATCGCAAAGCCACGATGCACGCGGACTCGCGAAATTCTTTTCTATCTGCTAGACTTTTAAGGGAAACTCAAACACGGTACATCTAAATTTCGAGATATTTATTGAATTATTTATTGAATTATTACAAGTGCCATTTTGTTCCCATAATCTTTCTCCATCTTTCGCGAAACTTGCGTTTTGCGGCGAGAAACTTTTAAATATGATTTTTTGTGTCGACCAAAGAGTTAAAGTTTTTGGCATTATGGGAATTTTGTATTGACCTAAAGAGACGAAAATCTGAGGGTGTAATGTCTAATGTAATTAGCACATCCCAAACAAGCTCCAATAGCTTTTGAAGCTATAATTCACTCTGTTTCCTTCCACATTTAAGAGCGTACAAAACTAACAAAAATTAACGTATCCTAATCAAACTTGTTTCGAAAAATGCCTGAAAGATCCCTTTGTTACACGTATCCAGACCTGTCCAAATGCCACCTACAGAAAACCGGCACGGACTTTCCGGACAGCCCAATACAATCTCGGATGTTTGTACAGCGGCCATTTTGACGGGGCTGGTACAAATCGTTTTGAGTCGCAGATCGTAATGATGCACGAGGACTTGAATGTTTATGCAGCCGTCATTTTTACAAAGATGGTACAAACCGAGATCTGGAATGCACGCGGACTCGGGAAATTGTTTTCAAACAGTAGTTAGACCTACCACCTCGCATCTTTCCGCAATCGCAAAAAAGCAGAGTGCATCAAAACACATAGATTAGACAGAATGAATCTCTCCGAATGATCTCTCGGATGAAGTGTAAGAGCAAGCATAAGTATCCATGTCGCGAGCATCATTTTTCATTGATATTGCTTTCGGTGAGCCACCCTGACAGAATAATTTTTCCATTAGCATGGTCGTATTCCGCCATTATTGTGGCCTGACTCGTGGACCCGTTGTCCTTGAAGCGAATTCAACTCGGCGACTTTCCCGCTTCGACCTTGCGCTTTTCCACGATCCCGTGATTCGTTCAGAGAATCGAAGACGCTCCGCGATGTTATCGCGTCGCGTTATCATGACGGGGGTTCCCTCTGGTCGAGGATGAATTCGACAGATAACAATTGGTAAAAACCAGTGGCCCGGCGACTGCGTCATTGGAAAACGCGCGCGGTTGTCTCGGCTGAAACGCTTTTGAGGATCGATAAAAGGACGGCAATGACGTACAGCGATCGGAAAGCGCTCGAGGAATGCTGACGAGAAAAATCGTCAGGCGATAACCCCAGTTCGATTCGTCTGCTTCGACATTGACCTGGATCAGCGAACAACATTCGAATTTCTAGTACGCTAAAGAAATAGATCGCGGATTACAAAATCGTCTGGAGATCGAAGCGTCGCACAATGTTCGAGACAATCCTAGAAAAATGCAATTCTCGAAGCGTTAGCAATTTAATGTAGATTGTGATACTAGCCACAATTTTAACTAAATATATGAATTTGTTGATAAAACTGAAGCAGGAAAATCGAATATAAAACTCGAGACATTTCCTGGAACACGTGCTGCTTGTTGAACGTTTACTCGATTAATTCGATTTTTACAAGTTACGTCCAGTATTATAAAGCCTTCGAAAACCACCAAAAATGTTTCGGAAATATTAACATTATTCAGCATCATTATTCAAAATATTTTTTACATTATTAAATGTATGTTGTTTGTAGTTAATAAATTACTAAACATTTCGGTATTGTACCAGTAAGTTGCACCATTTTCATATGTATAACATGAAAAAATATATATATATAGAAGGGCAATATTCTAGGTCGGAGGAAATGTTTCATTTTGGAGTTAAAATAATTTCGAGTGCAAAGGGTTAACAATTTGTCCGAATTTTTCATCTTTATCAACTTTGAGTCGAGTTTGAAACAATGTAACGAGAAGTACATATCTGATTTTTTGCATACTATTTCTGGATACATTCTACTTGAAATAGCAATTGACTTTATTCGCCCATCTTTGCCCGAATCGAAGAAATCCATTTTCTTATATTCTCATCTTTATCTTATATTTCACGCATTCCCAACAACCTGATAAATAAGTTTTCGAAACAAAAGTTGATCGGTAACCATACGATAATAAATTGCAATACAAAAATTTAGCAAAAAGTTTCGTATTCAATAAGAAATCTAATATTTTTCTAACAAAATTCTATTTTCTTTTTTTCATCAATCGATACACCCTCTTGTCATTTTTAAAAAAAAAGTATTAAGCCCCTCAGGTGGAAAACGTATTAGTTTATAAATTTTCTGCCGACTCCGATAAGAGCCCGAAGACTGTGCGTCGCGAGAGAGTTTCTTTTTTTCCGTACGCGCGATTCCATCGCGTACAACACACAATTAGTTTCGTCCGATTCGCTCACGCCGCAAGGATAAAGTCTCTCGCGATTGAATACCAGTCTGACCGGATTCGCATATCGTAATTAATACGACGGGAATTATTACATCGACGCCGATTGATCGTCGCGATATCGGGGAAACGGTTTTGCCGGACATATCGCTCGCGATCTGTTTACACGCGGGTATTTCCAGCTGCATTTTCACGCCACGAAGACGACGAACGTTCGGCGAAAATAAACGAGTTTCGCCACGGGAACGGTAAAACGAGAGAAAGAAAAAAAACGATCCATCGATCCGGCCCGCGTGCAAATTGCGCGTACACACACCGGCCGCCGCCGACGCTCATTAAGCTCGTTAGCAGAAACCCATCGGACCTGAAAAACTCCCTACGCGGAGATCGGAACCGCGATCTGTTCTCACGAGAGCGACGCAGAGATTGAAGAGAGAAGAATGAGCGATTCTCAAGGTTTTCTTGAATTTTTTTTTTTTCGTTTGTGCCGTGTTGCGCGCTCTGTAATACCTTGCAGGGGACAAAAAAATTCACGATGAGTCACTGTAGCGACTCCTACGCTTTTCAGAACGGTAAAGAGATTGTTTAAACTTTGGTCTTGTTCTGCTCTTTGATCGCACGTGATGGTCAAACGCTTTTATCGGGAGAATGTACTTGGGACCAATGAAACAGTTTCAAAAAGCACTGGTTCACACGGTAACTGTCATGGTGGTCACTGGTGACCGGCGCAAGGGTCACGAGGATTAAGAAAAATGAATATTAATGTATCAACTACCTTTTCCGCAACATTCAAGAAACGATCGAAGGTTACAAAGATTTTCAGAATGTTTTATGCCTACAACCTTGAATGACCACGGACCTCAAGACTCATCAGATCACTGATCAAAGTCACGGTCACTGACCGCTGATCGTGATCGGCGACCAAACTCGCAGCCACAGAGATTGAGAGAAACAAAAGTTAGTCCCTCTATTTTATTTAACAAGAAATCAACCGAAGAATACGATAGCCGTGATCATTCAAGGTCACTCGAGGTCAAGGACACATTAAGAAGTGGAAAATGAACATTTCTTGCGAATTCTTTGTGTTCTTTGCATAACACGATCAGCTGAGAGCGTCAATGTGTACGTTTATTGCGAAATATCGATACATAATGTTACATAACGGCATACATTTCGAGTCCACGTTATGAAACTCGTTTCGATCGGCAAAAGCGGTACAATTCTGTCTTTTCTTTCTTTTTTTTTTTTTGAGAGAGAGTGTCTATTGTGTTTTTTGTTATTTTTGTTAAATAAACGTACGAGCGCTGAACGATTGCGATCCGACGTTCTGATCTTGTCAGTACGATTCTTCTTAGACGAGTATAAAACTAATTCTTTCTTCTCTTATCTTTTCTCTTATCTTATATATATAGAATATGTGTATATATATATACATATATTAATTAAATCCTATGTTATAACAAAACAATCGGAGCAACTGAAAAACAGATAACCATTAACCTGTTAACCGGGGAGGACGTGTCGATCGTTCGCCTCCCATCATCACTTCCGGTAACAAAATTCGTTTTCTCACTCGGTCACCTAAAAGCGATTACCGTTAACATTGTAATATCTATATCAGTCTACGATGTTCCGCGAGTCGAGTGAAACACGACGTCGATTCACCGAGTAGTCGCCCGTTTAACAGGTTACATGATCGTTATTGGTTCGTTCTCTCGGTTTCGCGCGACGCACTCGTTCGGGATAATTCAAGGTGAACTTGCGGGAACAGCTAAGTACCTAACGTCCACCGATTCCCTTTGCACATTAGCGGCGGTCCCGCTTAGTTTCACTTAGTACCACCACAAAATGAATTCCGCCTACACACGTGCGTCTGTGACACCGCTAGTATTAGTGGCCGTGCACAGCTGCATACGATAAAAGTCTGTTACCGCTCAATTAAAAGTGCCTACGTTGGTTTGGCGGCCGACAACGCTTGCGTAAAATAATTAAAAGACATTTCTTGCAGTCACGCCTACACCGTTGTGCACGGGACCTTTAAGCTCACCCGATCCCCATGTCTAAACAGAAGATAAGTGGCCACCGATACTAAAGCGTGCGCTGCCCACAGACGCACAAGGATAGTCAGAATTCACTGTAGTGGTACCGACAGTTTTGTTCGAGGCCGCCACTATTACGCACAGGAAAAAGTTGTTCAAAACGTTGATATTTACAACATCCCCCAAAAATCATTGTAATAGGGTAGGTAGCAGTTCCCAGGTACGCCTAATTCTAATCTCAACAAAAACGATCACCGGAAGGACTCTTTCGTTCGATTAACGGGGAGAAACAACAACTCCGCGAGCGCGCTACTTCAACAAACCGATCGGTAATCTAATAACGAGGGGGAACTAACGCTAACCGAAATTATTGTCTTTTTTCCAAGACGTGGATCATCGAAAGAATCTAACTGGAAAATTGGTCCAAGGTTTGCGCGCGTCGCGACGCCGGCAGCCTCGTCGATGCGTCGTATCGCGACGAAGGACGACGTACGTTCTACCGACCAACGATCATTTTCTGCGCAGCGCAGTAAAATCACGAAACTGGACAAAAATCCATACTTGTCGGACAGTGTTTATGGCTGTGGTCGCCGCGAGCGCGCTTATCGCGCGCGTCCATCGAATGCATTAGAGACTCGGAAAGAAAACGGGCGATGATACGCTTAGGTCTAAGGAAATCTATTTACACGCCGACTATCACCGTTATCGCGTGTCAGCGGTGTCGCGGTACAAGGAAACGCGATCCGATTTGTCTCTGTCGACGCTAAAACTACCGGATCGTCCTCCGATCCGATCTGGTCCATGATTTTTTTCCTTAAACATCGCCGACATTGTAAAGATGCCTCTGGCGAGAATTCGCCGAATATGATAAAAATCCGAATAAATGCAGTCTCGTTGGTTCCACAAGGCAAACCAGTCGCTTCCAGCGCTGGGTAGTTCTAGCGTCAGTGTCGGAATTCAATGGGGAAATATAAATGCTTCCTCCTACAGTCTTCGACTTCGTTTGATTGTCGATTACGTTTTTTTTTTGTTTTTGATCTTGATCTATCTCTGCTCAGTCCACAAGTAAGGCCGCACAATTTTCATGTCCCGATTTGCTCTCCGTACGGATCTCGTCCATCGAAGACGACGAAATTTCTCTTATCTAATATACTGTCTCGTTTAATCGAATACGCTAATAATATCCTTCCTTCTCGTTGAAGCCGACGGACCTATTACTGCGCCGCGCTCCGAATCACCTCCATCCACCTGAAAAATTGTGCAATGTCCTCAACATGTTCTTCCACTTTTCTTTTGTTTATTTTTGACCCTCACCTGCCGAACGTATAATCGCTCTCGGCGCGGAAGAAGTAGACGTGGTTCTTGAACTGCAGCTTGAACACGAAGTCCTTGTTGATGCCGTCCTTTTCGGAGGGCGTGGTCACGGTGTAGCCTAACAGCGGCAGACTGGCCAACGGGAAGTCGTCCTGGTGGGACTTGTAGAAGAAGAGACAGAAGTCCGTGAACACGACCCAGAGCTTTTGCCAACCGTTACTGTTCTTGAATTTCCGCAACAGAAATCCGCTGAGTTGGTTCTGAAACGAGGACACGATACTGTATCATCCAGGTGCCTTCTCGAAGGTTCTGTGGACCGGTGTGGACTCACTTGGAACGCTCGCAACCGATCGCTGTAGCTGATGCTGGTGTTCCGGTGCCAGCAAACGTGCACGGTCATGTTGTTCCTCTGGGACTCCTTCACGGTACCGCAGCTACCCCTGTTGCCCTCGGAGCCGATGCCGTCTCCCATTTCGTCCGCGGAGCCTAAAACTTTATCGAATCGTTCTTGGCACATCAGTTATGGCAATGCCCTGGCCCTATAGAAAGCGAGAGCAGCGCGGCCATGCCCACTCTCGACAAGCTCCGCCCACCGTATGTGCAGAGAGCAAGGTATTCACTTACTGGAGGACTGCAGGTTCAAGTAGGGCAATTTGGCATCCGCGTCGGCCTGCACGATCGCCATGTTCAGGTCCTCTAACCATCGCTTCTTCTCCTCTTCGTTGATGGCCGAGACTGTCAGGGGCCTGCAAACAGTTAAACCATAGTGAGGCAGCTCATAGCCAATTGCAGTCAGTCAGGTCAATTGACCTTTTAATAGCGACACACGGCTCCTTTTGACGCCTCCCTTATGGTCAATGATTCCACTAACTCTTCGCGGTCGAAGTCCGCGCAATGCAACGCTATGTTTAGTGTCGGGTATTAATGGAACATTAAAAGAATGAAGAATATGATACTTCGGTTCGCTGAAATGTACAAGGCGTGATCTCGCTTGCTCTGGAACTTGTCGAACTTGCTTATTCAGATGACTCGGTTTAAATGCTCTAACTTTTACGTAGTTGAATAATATCTAAGGGTTAAGACGCCTTTCGAGCGAGGAAAGGATAATGATGTAATTAACGGAGCACTCACTGATTCCCCGAAGCTTCGATCACGAACGCAAAGTCCGCGCCGGTCTTCTTGTCGGTCTCGCGGATCTTCATGCCCTTCAACGGCAGTTGGCCATGCACCCGGAAGCATTGAGCTCGTTGTTGGGTGCGGAATGCGTACAGTAACACGTCCGAAAACTGGGGAACAGTTAGGGGATTGGTTAAAGACTGGCCGGTCCTTCTTGAGCTTTCGCTATTGTCGTTCGAACAATGTATTACCAGGAAGAACATTCTCTGTTGGAAGCCCTTGCGACTGTACTTCTGCAAGCAGCCTTGCCTGATGAACCTGCGACCCTCCTGGACCAGATTGTCGAACCCGCCGATGTCCCTCTGCATCTCGTGTAGCTGAACCAAATTCTCCTACGGAGATACAAGACAATTAGCTCAACGGCGCGCGAGAAGGTGCAAGAGAACGATGGTGTCCTGATAGGTTACGGCCTGATTGATGATGCTGAGACCCTCCAGCAACGTCTCGCCTAGTCTATCCCTGGCTGCCAGGCAGTCCTCGAAGTCGGTGTGGTCCTTCGGGTAATGGTCCAGCAGTCCTGAAAGATCGGGGAATTTTAATTGTCAGTTTTCACAATAAAATGAAAAGTTCTAATCACCGAAACCGTAAAATTGAATCGTGGCGCAACGGGTTGAGCATCAAAATAATTTGGCTATCAAAAATCTGTGGCGGTGGTCGCAAACGCGTTAAGGTATCTGTTACTAGAAGCAATCAGTTGCTCCAGGGTTGCAAAGCGGCCCTGTGATAGAGCATTACCGTCTATAATACAGTTGTAATGCAACAACCGTTGCAACGGCTTCAGGAGGAACGAAGTCAGCGGCAGATAGCAGTGCTTCTGCTCCTCGAAGTCGCGGCAGAGTTGATCGAAGCGGCGGGAGGTTCTCGTGCAGTATTCCATCTTCTCGAGGACCTGTATCAGGTTCTCCAGGTATTGATCGTAGAGCGGCAGCACGTTCAGCATCGTGTTGTAAAGGAAATCGCCGATGTTGTGGCGCGCGTTGCTCTCCCATCGTGCCAGCCTAGCCTCCATCTCTTGAAGACAGGGACCGTGGACGTCCGCTAACAGCTCGATCAGAGAAACCACCGACTCACCCTCCAGCTCCGCCTCCCGGGACACCTCCTCGCGGAACCACTGCCAACAAAACGACAACCGCATCAGTGCCAAGCCCATTGCAACTTCTCCCTCGTCGCTGGACGCTCTGTTGCACATTTCATCCGATATTATGCAGCCCCTAATTGAAGACCTTCGTGAAAAAACTCCCTAACTCGTGGCACATCACACACAGCCCCAAATTGAAAAGCTTGGCAACCGATCAGGCTATTTATTTCAAGAAAATTGTATTAGGTCGCTGCACATAACTTTCTACTATAGAAATCTTGTGTTCCAAAGCAAGCACCATTGCAATTATTAATCATAACGTCCTAACAGGTTTATTGCTTCTTAAACTGATTCAAGTAGACGACGAAATAGAAGTTTCCTCTTCAATTCTGCTTAGTATATTTAACCAGTTAGCTGTTGCGACCTCTTTGAAAAATGTGTACCTAAGTTGCGTGGCAAAAATTAACCGCTGTTCGAATTATAGCTGTTTTGACGAGTATACTAGCCATGGCACAAAATATTTCCATTTCTTCATGACGAGAATTCTCGTCAAACACAGTTAACTGGTTAACTTACCACGTTTATCACGTCGAGATCCTTCTTGTAGGTTCGTTCGGTCATCAGCAGCTCCTTGGCTATGTAATACGCCTTGTCCGTGGGCCATCTCTGTTCAAATACAATTAACATACTGTAAAACTTGTGATACAATAGAACCTACAATTAATATTGCTCCGAACACTTTCATATTTCTGAGAATTACTAGCTACAGTGTGTTTCTCGGTCTCCTCAAAAATTGTTCAGACAGGTTTGAAAATCTAATTGAATGTAAAAATTCAACTAGCTTGTCGGACGGTGATTGACTTACGCGTGTTTGTGCGGAAATTTGCCAAAGCAAAAATCTGAACAAATTGTAAGGATGAAGGGGGTTGGTATCGAGAGCTAACCTTGGTCTTCCTGATCTCGGTGTCCTCGACCTCGCCGTTCCTGACGACCTGCTTCACCGGGCTGAGGTCCGGCGTGTCGACCATGCTCGTTTTCTCGCTGGCGAACACCGAATTGTTGTTCTCCGGTTTCTTCGGGGTCCCCGGCTTATTATCTGTAAACGAACGGGAGTCAGAGAGGGAATTCCAATGGACGCGGCCCTGAACCACAAACAGCGAAAAGACCACGGCTCGAGAAGAACGAGTACGGTACGAGTAAACGTAAAGAAGAGTGAACAGAGAGAGATAGAGAGAGAGAGAGAGAGAAAGAGAGAAAGAGAGAAAGTGTAAGAGGGTGAGACCGTGACAGAGAGAAACGAGAACGCTCTCTCGAGAAGATGAGGAGGCAGAGAAAGTGAGAGGATGTAGCATGCAGAACGGTGCACCGAACTGGCTATCCGGCGACGTCTCTCGGACGTTCGTCCCCCGCGACGTCCGGGAAACGAGAACAACCCCCCCACTTGGGAATGATGATCACACTGTGCAACCAGCGTTCTTGGGCGCCTAACTTTCTCTAAATTTACTTTCGTTACTCGCGTGCGCTGACAAACTCGATTCTCAAGCGGCCCGGAAGCTTTTCAAGGTGAACGCGCTTCAAGGAAACGCTGAAGTTCGTTGTACAGTGTCATCTTTCGCTGGTGGAATAAACGATGAATCAGTATTTTATTTTATTCTTTTTCTTTTCGTTTTGCTACTCTGGGATGCACGTGCAAGTGGTAAATTTTCTCGGTCGAATGCACACGCATCATCTACCACGCGTTCTCAACGAAATCGGAATAACTTATTCCGAAACTTGAGAGAAACGTGTTACGTGCTGCGTTGGATAAAATTGTCAGACTGCGGATGAACAATTTTCAACGATACAAATTTCTCTCGGTAGATCGAACATTCCCGATTAGCGTGAAAAAAGAATTGACTCGATAGGAGAAACAGTTTCCGAGATAGAAATTTGTAAGCGCAAAGTTCGCTTTTTAAAATCTGCAGAAATTGAGATGTTTAGACGTCCGTATTTTATAAACAAATTCGGGACCAGGAAAATGATGACTTAAACTACCCCTGATTTAGGGTGCACTATGTCGCATCCGATTTTGAACGAAATCGACTAACGTTTGTTGCAAATACTGATCGATTTGTCTCGAAGCGATATCGTTATAGATCTCCAAGCGAGTGTGTAGAAATTGAGATGTTTAGACGTCCGTATTTTATAAACAAATTCGGGGCCAGGAAAATGATGACTTAAACTACCCCTGATTTAGGGTGCACTATGTCGTATCCGATTTTGAACGAAACCGAGTAACGTTTGTTGCAAATACTGATCGATTTGTCTCGAAACGATATCGT
Organism: Halictus rubicundus; assembly: GCF_050948215.1. Lineage (NCBI taxonomy): Eukaryota > Metazoa > Arthropoda > Insecta > Hymenoptera > Halictidae > Halictus > Halictus rubicundus. The sequence goes on along the minus strand of NC_135156.1, from coordinate 16,487,065 downwards.
TATAGATCTCCAAGCGAGTGTGTAGAAATTGAGATGTTTAGACGTCCGTATTTTATAAACAAATTCGGGGCCAGGAAAATGATGACTTAAACTACCCCTGATTTAGGGTGCACTATGTCGTATCCGATTTTGAACGAAATCGACTAACGTTTGTTGCAAATACTGATCGATTTGTCTCGAAGCGATATCGTTATAGGTCGTAAAATCGAAGGCTCTGTATTTTATAAATAAATCCGAGATCAGGAAAACGATGACTTGAAGAACCCAGTCGGTTCGATGTGAACATCCGCAGTCTGTAAAACACATAATCGTGGAGAACATAATTCGCGGACATGCTGTATCGCCAGACGGACGAGTGCCTCCTAAGACGTGCAGCTAATGCATGCTAATTAGAAGTCGTGTGCAAACGTGTGAACGTTCCGCTTTTCGAATGCATAATTCTCTGTAAAGATATTTGATCGTGCAGAGTGTTTCGAAAGGTCACGGTGCAGGTCAAAGAGCAGTTCTCTTTAAAAAAAATCGATCGAAAACGTAGTACAACCGTTGTCTGCACGCGTACGGGTGCAACGAAACTCGCGAACGTGTTTGCAGCTGCGAATCGATGAGAATTTGGCAAAACGCCGAGACAAGAGTAGACTCGTCCCACCTAAATTACGGGCTGAAATTTTGGCACGCCATGTCAGTTCATAAATATTACGATCAGATAGTTTCTCCACATTCTCGACCGATTTTTTCCGAGTGAAATTAATCCAGACTTGCACCAAGATTTGCGACGCGCTCTGCGAATCGTGGAAGCCATTCATAATACAACATAAGTCGCACTACACGGAGAAGTCTGGTGCTACCGAACGTGTCGACTCGCAAAACGATTAGCAGAAAAAATAATATCAACGAACAAGAACGACCACAACAGCAAGAGAGCAAGAATAGTAGCGATAATAATAAACATAGTAACGAACGCATCACTGACAGTAAAGATTAGGCACTGTTAGGGATTACTCACACATGGTTATTTGTCATCCGGCCGACCAACGAATCCGGGAGTGCGATAAAAAGATACGGTAATAAAGATCGGGAAGAGGAGGATTCGCGGGGACCGGAAGAACGCGTGTCGAACGCCAAACGAAACTGAATATCGAGAGAAACGAGGCAAAAGGGATGAAAAGAGACACACAGAGATAGCGAGAGAGAGAGAGAAAGAGGCGGAGAGAGAAAGTGAGAGATAGAAAGGCGGAAAGTCGGAAGCGGAAGCCGATATCGGGGGCGGACGCCGAGTCGCTCGACATTTAATCTGTAATTTTGCAATTTCTGCGTGATTACGTTACATTTGTGACAAAAATAATATTAGGTAAAATATGAGACTGTGAAGGCATTAGAAGAATTGCAGAATTTCAGAATTTCACAGAAATTAGTGAAAGGAAAATACATTTTTATTCAGTTTCTGTTTCTTAGAATTGCCTTCGAAAAATGTTTATTCTTCATACGAATCCGCAGTCTATTAATCTCTAATATGCGAGGCAGAGTGATTTATCGATCAATGCTATTCCGAATTGTCTTCTCACAGTCGTTGATCCTTAAAGAGGACGTTCGACTCAAAACTCAAAAGAGTTTCATAAAAAAAAAAAAGACAGACATGTCGCGTGAAGCGATCTTTCAGGAACATCTCCAAAAAATTTAAACAGAAATGCTTTATTACGAAGCTCGTGAGACCCGTTTTACCGATCAACGATCTCGAAAGATATACGTTTCTCGGATGATAACGGGTGGGTCGGAGCGGACCCGACGTCTACCGGGCCGCAGTTCTCGAGGATGAGCACACATCGAGAACAAAAACGTTTCCTCGATCCGTTCGTGGGGCTGGGGGAGGGAGGAGAGAAGCGTGAAACGAACGTCGAAATGGAAGACAGAAATCTCGTCGGAGAACGAAAAAACAATTAGAGAGAAAAAAAGGAAACGAAGAAAACGATACGAGAGAAACTTGTGGAGTACACACACAGAAGATCTCCGAGGCCACACACACTTGTCTCGCTTTGTATATAATTTATTATTATCATAATTGATGTATCAATAAATCGATAATGTACAATAGATTCCCTACGCTTGAAAAGTTGTCTTTTCCCATCCCTCGAAACAACGCCGTGATTTTTCACCCGTTATAGAATTGTCTTTTCTCCAACCAACCACCCCCACCCTCAACCCGAGAATCTTGTTCATCCTCCCCCCACACCTCCCCCCCTCTCCGCAAACCTACAAACCATTGTCTTTTTGAAAGACCCCTCCCACCCGCCGGCGTGTTCCACGAACAACGCTCGCATCGCGAACAACAAATTGTTGTCGTGTCGAAACAATCGTTGTCCGCGCGTATGTAAAAATGTATTATTTTGTTTTGTTTTTTTCTTTTGGTTTTCTTACGAATAGTCCAATAACGGGGGCCGGGGAGGAGGGGGGAGGGGAAATCACCGCCGCGCGTATATATACGGACCGTGTATATATATATATATGTATAGATTCATATGTATATATGTATACGTATGTATAGTTTGAACATATATATAGAGTTAACGAGTACGGTATGTCGATGAGCGACCGAGGGGACAAAAGAGAGTAATAACAATCGGAGAACGGTCCGATCGAGCGAGCGTGTTCCTCCTCGTCCTCCTGCTCTCTCTCGAGGGAAGAATGGCGACCTTGAAAATCCTGCTCCTTCGACACGGCGAACCTTTCATGGCTTTTCAGTTCTTTTCGCCGGGAAATAAACGCGCAGGAGCCTGGGGGGAAAACGTGGAAGCGCGATCGTCGGCGGATCTTTATGCGAACGACGATTTCTCGTCGGGGAAAGTTCGAATTTGGCGAAATAACATGTTCACTGGCGTGTCGCGATCATGTTCAAGTGACGGGACTCGCGTCAGAATCGGCGTTCGATTGAAAATGAATTTTTCGTGTAACGTGGTCGCTCGAAGCTTCAGGGACGACGCCGGATCCTCGATTTTTGCGCGATCGATGTTACGTGATGTTACAGTTCCTGCAAATATTTTGCAGAACTATCTTCAAATCATTTCCCATAGCTATCTCCTAAAACCTGAGCAATAGTAGCATGGAAGCGAATCGCGCATAACAATTTGACCGTAATCAATTTTCACACTCGGAACCCGCTTACGATTGTGCAAACGGCAATCTTTGATTCCGTGTTCGTAAAGTTTTTGTTTAAACATATTTTTAATGATATTTTCTCTAGGTTCATTGAAAATCGTCCTCGGGGGCTGAATAGCTGGATCAAAATGGACCCGGGTTCCGCTGTCCGACCGTTAAAACGTGATCTAGAATCGGTACGCTGTACGAGACGTCGTCCCTGAAGAATTTGACTAGATTTGTATAATTTGTGACAATCTAAAAAGGCTCGAGACTGTTATCAGCGGATCTTTGTGCGAAATAAAAATTGCGTGAATTACGAGACACGGGAATCAAATAGAAAATTGTTCTCTGTAACAGTTTCATTAAGTTATGTATTCTTAAATTCCTTCGATCACTCTGTCCGAAATCACGGCTACCCATTTTTATCAGAAACGCATAACATCCGCAGTGATCACTGTGGTAAAATCGAACTGTACACCGTCGATGTCACGAACAAAATGATTGTACAGGATCGATTGTGCAGTGAACGCGTTAATGAACGGAAAAATAGTCTGTTGCGGAAGAAAATGGGATAGAAAAATGACGAATAATTTAATGGGCCACGGAGGTTTGTGCGCGTTTGTGCTGGTATCGGTAAAATTGATAAAATCTATAGACCGAACGCGAAGAGTGTATAAAGTGTCCCTAGAAACAAAAAAAGATTCGAAAGAAATCGATGGTTATGTCACTCGTGGAGGATTCAACGATTTTCCGTTAGAAACGCATAAACGATCCACCGATCCAGCGATCTCCGAGAAGAAACGCGTGTTCGGGAACCCCGTTTCCGGACCGTCCTCGGAATCCGTCGAACGACGCTCGTAAAAAGTTTATAAAAGGCTCTCGAGTGAGTGTGCATATAGTCGATCGAGTTGTTCGGACGAGAAACTGAGAGGGACGCGTACCACGTCGAAAGAATGTCCCTGTATCGTGTATTTGGCACTGATTCCCGTGCCAGGGAATCGATAGCGTCGATCGTCGAAACGCTGGCGTCGAAATCAACTCGTTTAAAATGGCGTTGGAACGGTCCAACGAAGCAAACCTTGTAAAACTCTATAAAAATCCGTGTACAATTTTACTCTCGCTATTAACCCCGTTGCATTACTCGGAATGGCGTCTCCGAGGCGCCACTAAAAACGATCATAACTAGAACTCAGAGCAATGTATTACTGAACTCGTTGCATCCGACAAATTACGAAAAAATTTCAATGCAGAGCTTCGTGTCGCTCTTCTTGTTTATTGAGTGAACAGCTCAAGGCTACAAACCTTGGAGATTTTAATCGTTCGGGGTAACAAACAGTCGCAAACAGTTTGTTGCAAATTTGTTGCCCTGAACTCTTCAAATGTCTTTTGCGATAAAGTTTCCACGTACGATGAAACTTCTGGGTACCGGAAGTTAGAAGTGGGGCTCTTACCATCCGGTTATCTCATTTCGGACATTCGGATCCGGATCTCAGTGCGGAGCTCTAATTAGAACAGTTTCGAGAGCAAAGGGTCAAACGTGAAATGGATCCCGTTAAATTTTTAGATTCCTCGTGCCATTTCTTCCATTTTTCCTTTTCTTTTTGGTACCATGGACTTTGTAATGAAAAACTTTGTAATGGAAAATAATATTCTTGTCAACTCCGTCCGGCGAATGTGTCTGCCAATTTGACCCGCGAATTTTCGAAATTTGCATTCCTACAATTTCGAAACACGCGCGTTCGCCATTTTATGCCGGAATCAACGCTACGCGAGTTAGGAGTCTCGGGCACGATACAGGGCAAGTTTTCAGTTCTGTTTTCGCAAACGTTTGGCACTTCCGGTCGCGAAACGGGGTCCTGCGGGAGATCGAGAGATCTCTGTGGCGAGATCGAGGAGGAACAGAGATCGATTCGGCCGCGAACACCTGGAACAAGGCCACATTAGAGAGCGAGGTATGAAGAAGGGTGGAAAGGGCGAAACGTAGATAATAGATTCAGAGTGAGAGAGAGAGAATGAGAGAAAGAAAGTGAGAGAGAGAGAGACAGACAGAAAAAGAGGGAGATAGAGAGAGAGAGACATGTACAATGTTACACAGTGATAATACGCATACACGTTTGGAAAGAATGACTGGCCACAATGGTTGGTCGTGTGAGTGTGAGAATCAGTCGAGGTGCTCAGTCGTGGCTCTGTCGCGGAACAGAATCGGGGAAGTCCCTTCCGCAGGACGACTTCCGGTTTACGGGGGTCACGTGTGTCGGGGGGCGAGTGACAGGCGACAAACAGACGATCGTCGGTGGTTTAGTTTGTTCGTGAGAGAAAGGGGAGTTCGCTACGTAATGGTTCACAGACAAAGTTCGGCAGTAATCGAGACTCCAGAGGAACGAAAATTCAATCGTAAACGAATCAAATCGAACGAATAAAATCACTGTGTACACGCTCTGATCTGGTCCCATCTTGTTCGGGCTTCGACCTCTTCGACATCTTCGAAAATTCGGCCCCTGGGAGCGAAATCGCGCGCGGACACGAGCCTTTGATATTCGAAGGACCTTCGTTCGAGTCGGACAGGAAAGCGTATTTTCAGGGAATCGAAACTCGCATTCGAATCGATTCCACGCGCACACACTTTCGAGCGGATCAAATGGTCTAACACATTGAACCTCGGAGAAACAGGCCTGCACGGAGTCTGTGTTACGCGCCACGGTTCGAGTTCTATTTAACGGTAGGAACATATACAGGGTGTTTCAAGAATGCTGCGCGTCCTTGAAACGGCTGATTCCCGAGGTCGTTCGAAGCAACTTCGTCCTTTGCGAAAAGTTACTTGAAACCACCGCAGGATCAGCCCCGTGAAGGGAGCACAACAGTTATGGGACACCCTGTATATTATTATTTCACGCGGTGCGATAGTATGTACAGGGTGTTAAAGAAACATCATTCAATATTTATATGGTATATAGGATACACTGTACCGAGTAAAACAGTATTAGTAAACATAGGTCGAAAGGTCAACCGTTTCTGAGATATAATTATTTATCGACAATTATTTGTCAATTATTTATCGAAGGAAGAAGGACTCGTTGAAAGATTTCTGTAAAGATCAAAAGGCCAGTAGTGAATGAATCATGAACTTGGCAAGCAAAAGTGTTTGTATCTCAGAAACGGTTGACCTTTCGACCTGTGTTAAACCAAAGCTTTCTTACTCAGTACAATGTATCCTATATACCATATAAATATTGAATGGTTTTATTTTTTGAACACCCTGTAGTGTGTTCCTGCCTTAACTCGCGCAACCTCTTGGCCAGCGGTGAGTTGAATATAACAAGACTGCGGATTTCCGTGCAGAACAAACATTTTCCAAGATAACCGCAGGAAGCGGAAGTTGAATAAAAGTGTGTATTTTCTCTTGTAATAATTTGAACAAGTCCAGAATATAGATCATGTTTTTCTGTTAAACGGGTAAAATCCGCAGCCCGAATAGCAGAAGAACGTTGTTCAATGCGTTAGCCTGGGAATAGAGTTGTCTCGAAAATTTGGACTCGGCAGGAAGCACGTGCCGAACTCTGGTAACTTCCGGCGCCTCGTTTGCGTGTGTTTTGTGCGTGCTTGCGTGGGTGCACGATGCGGGGAGAAATCGAGTACCACACTGCAGCCAGAGATGTGAGGTCCGTAGAATCGGCGTGCGTCCCGTTCCGATCGATCATGATAATGCACACGCGATCATCGGGGATCCATTGGGCGATTTCTTGGTTTCGAAACGAAAGTGTTTCTCGTGCACGACCTCGCCGTGAGTTCACATCTCCGCGCGCAAAAAAAAGAAGAACAGGGAACAGACAGGATCGAACACGGCAAACTACACACCTAGATGGGGGCAAACTATCTATCGTAGTTCCTCGGGCAATTAACATCCCCGGATGTCGCATCTACGCTCTGCCTTTTTACCACTACCGCCCCCACAGATTGTGGGTCGCAGTCTCACTGTGTACTTCAGTCAAATTAACTTTGTACGCTTCGCTGTTTAAAATCATAATTGGAGCTGTATGCAAAAGAAAATTTGTACGCGTCAACTACGAGCCACCGGAGCTAAGTAGAAATTGATTTCCATCATTAACACGTTAACTGCCGTGTCAGTTAGACCAGACTGCGGATCTTTATGCATTTATGACTTATGAAAATCTTCAAGAAATACTATAATATAAAATTCGATAGAATTCAGTACGATTTTTGTTAATTTTGGATCTACAGAGGCCATTAATTTCATTTTCTGAAAATTTGTCTGCAAAAATTGGAAATTGCATAAACATCCGCAGTCTACATACGACTGACAGTGATTCTTGACTAGGTTTAGACATTCGTTTTATTAAGATCTTTAGAATTCAAAAGGGTTAAAACAGCATCCCCCCATAATACATTTAAAATTTCTAGTTTCGCTTTCATGAATTAAATTACTCTGATTTTGTGAGAATCTCTGGGAATGATACTTGGCACTGAACGTGTTAATAATTTTGACATGTTGGAAATAGTATGTCCACATTACTGGATTCTTGTAATCTGTTTGCTATTTTTAATTGCACCTACTCGTTTTTTCCCCATATATGCGTAAAATCCGCAGTCACGATCGTGTATCTGATTGTTGAGGTACCGCATAAATCATTTATAGTTATTTCGATAAAACGACATCTAGATTAAGACTTGAATACAAAATCTCTTTCCCCGGGGAAAATATTTTTAATGAAAGAATCTTCGCTCACGAGGGGCCAGTCTTTTTGTACGAGTCTTCTGATCTTGATCTTGGCTTGAAATTTTCGTGAGACAGAGCGTAGAATTTTTTGATCGAGAGGATGATGATCGAGCTCGCGTCGGAAACGTGCCGAGAGTCGAAAGGGGCCGCTGGTGATCCACACCGATCGCTACGGTGATCTACATATAATATGATCTAAAGGTGCGGGGTGCAGGCACAAGTGGCAATGGCCGCCGAGATTCGTCCGAGAAAGCGCGAAATTCAAAGCCGACAACAACCAACAAATTATATCGATCTTTAAACGTTTTCTGAAAAAACGTTTAAAAACGATGTTGGAGTAAAATTTCTCTAAAATTCGGGGCACGGAAAACGTCTTGAAAGATTCGGTCCGATTAATTAAAAATGGCATTTCTCAAAAAGTAAAGCGACTGAGAAAACCGACTTTTAGATCTTTGGTGTCTCGAAATCGATTAGAATTGTTGGTTATCAAACGCAGAATTGTTGGACCGCGTTTATCGTTGTTTTTTGAATGCCTATGATCTGTGTTGAAAAGTTATTTAATAGATCCTTCAATATCAATAGAACCAACAACTCATCCCCAATAAATGATTTTTATTTATTACTGTTAACACTTTATCTACCGGAAGCCTAAGAGGCTTTTCAAGAATAGTGCTATACCGGAAGGAAGGAAAATTATTAGATTATGTATCAGGGGTTGGCTTGCAATTGTCGTTGGAGGATCTATCAAAAAGCTCTTAGCCGTGGATCATATATTTTCAAAAATGATGGAACAATTGCCGGTAGATGTTAATAGGCTTTCGGTGGGTAAACTGTTAAAGACACACGTCAAACTTGACATGACAAGAAAAGATAAAATTTTGACTTATCAAAAGAAACGAAGACGATCGATCGATTTTCCGGCGATTCTCGGCGACACAGGGTGCAAGATGGTGGTCGCGCAACTAGGGGATACCTAACGAGATCGAGGAAGAGAGAAAGAGAAAGAAAAAGAGACAGAGAAACAGAGAGGGGTTGCGGGAGAGGCAAGGGGGCTGTGAAAATCGATCGAGCCTCGAAAGAAGCGTCGATCGATCGTGCGAGCCGAAATATCTCTCGGCAAAGTTCCGATTCGATCCCGAGACGGCTCGGAGTAGATCATGATATCTTTGTCAAGGCGTCACCGGAGTCATTCTCCGTCGATCGCAACGGAATCGTCAGAGCCAAAATTCGCATCTTTCACCTCCGAATACAAAGGATGAAACATGGAAAGGATGGCTCGAACGACACCGTGACGCGTTTCCGGTTTGCCACGTGGCGCTCTTCCGGTTTCCCGGCTTGTGCGCAGACGTTGAGTATGTCTAATATATTTTTTTTTTTAAGGAGAAGATCTACGAGCTACAGCGAAGAACGACGATTTCGATGAAACGGATTTCTCTTTGAATGGTTAACGACTGGAATCGAAGTACAGCGATCTAGAAGCTTGCCCTTTTCGAAGGGCTGGGGAAGGCTTTTGAATCGTAATTCACCCATTTCCCACGGAATGGTTCTTCTAATTCGAACGATTGCAGAATAAAATATACGAAACTCGTTTGACCGATGCCGGTAGGTTTAACACTAGGTTTACGGGTCGCGTCAAAATGGCGCGTTCTATATTTCTAATTCAGGATTATTGAGATTGCAAAGATGCGTCCATAAGGAATTATTTCTTCGGCTATATATATATATATATATATATTATTAAAAAACGGCTAGAAATATGGACAGACACATTAAAATAGTTTTAGTGCTCCGTAAACATAGTGTAAACCGAACGCGTTGTCACGTTATAATGGTTTCGGGCGCATAGAGAATGCATCGGGAACGCATCGAGGGAAGTCGTACGTCCGAAAAATTCTGTGTTTGGTCGTTCCAGGGTCGGGAGCCAGGTTTTTGTCAGTCTGAGGTCAGGTTCGACCGTTCCGGATCGTTCGAAAACGGGCGCACGATGCGATGCAATCACGGAGCGACGTATTTCTAACGGTATGTAGTTCGTGTGTCTCGGGTAACTCGGCGAGCAGCGTGGTACTTGTTTGGTCCCTGTTCGGGCCCGCAACAGTGTGTGTCTTTTTCTCTCTCAACGTGGGTACGCCGGTATGAACCGGTTGGTGAGGGTGCGTGGCGTTGCGTGAACCATTACGTTACGAATCTGCGCAACGCGCAGCGGCACGTGCCAAGCCGGCGAGTTCACGTAGCCGTTCGCATAGCTCCAACGATTGTTCGATTCACCACCTGTCGATAAAGCACACAGTATAGAGAACGGGTTGGACCACCAGTCTATGGCTTTCTCCCGGGGGAAGGACCACCGAGGAACACCGACGACCCTACCCAAAAACGATACATACTAACCGCTCCGTAATCCGCGTTGGTCGACAGCGGATCCTCGTGCGAAATACAAATTCTTCAGCCAAATAGAAGTTTCATTTTTTGAGAATCTGAGGAGCCACTAAAACTCGTTGTACCAATATCCAAGCTATCTAATAAATTACTGAACATTTAAGTATTGCATGACTTCAATATTTTGTCAATTGAATCGGACCAATTTCAGATAGATAAAATGAAAAGAAATTATGTAGAGAACGTTTGATTTTGGAGTTAAAGCAGCTTTGTTTTTGTCACAAATGCATAGTATCTACAGTCTAGTTCGATCGCTGATTGTTCCAGTTGTTCGTTGTTTGAAATGTTAGCAATGCCCCCAGGAATTGACCAGTCGCGGTTCCATCTAAAAATTGTAACTTTTCACCGATGAAATTATGGAGTCAATAGCGTATCAGCCTACGTTACACGTTCCGACGATTCTACCAGCGTAAACGGACGAAGGGGGCGGGGCGAGATGGAAGTGCCCGCCCCTGCAGCCCCGGGCCGCGCAGTAATCGAGCCGCCCGCCGTGTCGGAAAGACTCGGAGGGTTTAACTATTTCGATCGTCGATGTATCGTCGGGTGTCCTTCGGTTTAAAGTTCGAAACCTCTTGGGGAGATCTTTATTGGAGAACAGATGGTAAAAAGGAGTTCTGTGTTATCCCTCTTTCATTCTGTCATTCTCTCTCGCAATCATACGCTCCCTCTTTCTCTCTTCCTCGCACACAATCCCTCTCGGAACACTGGCATGAACGATGGATCGATCCTCTGACTACACACGTGCTGGCGAATATTGAATATGTTCTAACAAAAAGAGCAATCTGACTGTGACAAAGTGAGCACAGGTGAAAATCTATTAAAAAGGCTGTTAACACAGCCTACAGAGTTAGTTAAAAATGCTTGCCATTGAATAACAATTAGAAATCAACTAGACTGTAGTGTAAGGTTGAGAAATCCCATCGCGCGACAATATTCGGGGAGGCTGTACGTTGAAAACGTTTTCTAATTGAACGTAATCATTGATGAGCCAGCACATGCGTGGGCATGAGTCGTCGATCCTCATTAACGAGTGCCCCGTATCGACCGGAGGGCAACCGAGCGAAACGACAAGGTGGGACGATCGGCATAACCGTACCAGTTACCTGCCATATATTTTACCTGTCTAATACTTTGATCCCTATCGCAGGTAGGCATCACGACCTCTTTGCAAGCTAACTTCTTACGTCTAGGATTCTTAAATACACACTATGGAGACGCGCCCACGCTACCATCCCGTAGGCGCGCGACGTTCTTTAATCGTAACGAGTACAGTGTTCAGTCGTTTGCTAAAAAGGCCCGCGCGAGCTGCCGTTCATCGCGACGATTACAACAACGAATATATTGTACTCGCCGGAATCCGGACCTTCCAGATTTCGAAACGAGCCGAATTGACGATGCCGATCTCTACGCGAAAGGTGAACTGAAAACGTGGGGGGGGGGGGGACTCTAGAATTCTAAAAACCTGTATAAACGAACCGTTTCAGTGCTGGTGTTTCAGTCCGGGCCTCGAAATCTCGAAACCCGTGGACGCTCGTTTAGGTGTGTCGTGGCGACGATCACCGGCGGTTATGCGATCGAGTTGCCAGGTACAACAGGTGGTAGGATAAGCGACGACTCGCACGGGCCCCTTGACGAGAGGATAGAAAACGATCGACCGGCTCGAGGTTCTCGCGATTCTCGCGAAACCGTCTCGGTCGCTACGAGTCGGATTCCCGTTGTTTATTTAACTTCCGAGCGAATTGACTGTTTGCGCGCTGCCTTGCCAGCGGCACGGGTTGCCCGCTGGGGCAATACTCCGGAATAAATAACGTCGGAGAAAGAAACAGAGCGGCTCTTGCAAGATAAGTCACCTCCTATCTCTTCTTCTAGAAGAGTGGGTGGGGAGTGTCGTGAGTGGGCGTGGCTTGGTTGCTCTCGAGATTAACAGAGCTCAGTAACCCCACCCACTCTGTGACCACGCCTATTCGAGAATGGCGTTTCAAGGCAAATATGTAGAGAAAGAGTAGCAAGGTAAATGATCTCCCATCTCTTTCTCTGACTTTAGAGGGCCGTCAATGGGAGTGGCATGTTGCTCTCGATTTTAACAAAGTTGGGACAATACCACGTAAAGGAATCCTTAATTACGCTCGTATTAGAGTAGCGATTTAGGCGAGGTAACGTTGGAGAAAGAAATAGAGTGGCTCTTGCAAGATAAGTGATCTCCTATCTCTTTTTCTAACGTTGGAGTGTCGTGAGTGGGCGTGGCTTGGTTGCTCTCGAGATTAACGGAGCCCAGTAACCCCCACCACACTGTGACCACGCCTATTCGAGAATGGCGTTTCAAGGCAAATATGTAGAGAAAGAGTAGCAAGGTAAATGATCTCCCATCTCTTTCTCTGACTTTAGAGGGCCGTCAATGGGAGTGGCATGTTGCTCTCGATTTTAACAAAGTTGGGACAATACCACGTAAAGGAATCCTTAATTACGCTCGTATTAGAGTAGCGATTTAGGCGAGGTAACGTTGGAGAAAGAAATAGAGTGGCTCTTGCAAGATAAGTGATCTCCTATCTCTTTTTCTAACGTTGGAGTGTCGTGAGTGGGCGTGGCTTGGTTGCTCTCGAGATTAACGGAGCCCAGTAACCCCCACCACACTGTGACCACGCCTATTCGAGAATGGCGTTTCAAGGCAAATATGTAGAGAAAGAGTAGCAAGGTAAATGATCTCCCATCTCTTTCTCTGACTTTAGAGGGCCGTCAATGGGAGTGGCCTGTTGCTCTCGATTTTAACAAAGTTGGGACAATACCTCGTAAAGGAATCTGTAATTACGCTCATTCTAGAGTAGCGATTGATAACGTCGGGGAAGAAGATAGAAGTGTCTTACAGTTTCTCCGAATAGAGTGTCCTCGGTGGGCGTGGTTTCATCCAACCGAGCCAAGGCAACGCCCCACGGGACGACCCGTGTGCCGCTGCCCGGAACAGCGTTCTCTGCTGAATGTATAGCGACCGAGGCGAGTTTGTTCGGCCGATTGCCGGAGAACATCCAGCGCGACGATCTTTCGAGGCTGCGGACGCGTTAAGTCGCAAACACGCACGCGTTCGACGACGTCCAATGATATATATATATATATATATATATATATATATATATATATATATATATACGTATACTCGGCAAACAAGAGGGGAAAGAAAAATGACAATGGCGATGCCTATGGGGGGTTGAAAGCAGTTCGTCGACGACGAGAAAGAAAATCGTCCTGTGAGTTCTTGGATTCAGTGGCGGAGTGAAAGAAAGAAAGAAAGAAAGAAAGAAACTGAGAAGTATGGGTTCGTTGATGGCGATACTAGAATGATACGATGACACACAGACAGACGGGGTAGAGAAAGAGAGAGAGACAAAGAGGGGGTGAGAGAAAGAGAGAGAGAGAGAGAGAACTAAGAAATAAAGAACAGAGAGAAAAACGGTGCTCGAAGAGAGACGCGTGCGTGTGTGATACAATATATCGATGGCAAAGGACAGGACTGACGATGCACAGATGCAACAGACGAGAACAAGTCATGATCTTTTGCGGAAACCGATACGGGGACTCGAGTACGGAAATTGATCGAGGACACGACGATACTAATCCTCCGCCTGTGGGCATGGGGTGGTCTCATGCTCTCGGAGCCGACCCGCCTCTTATAGACCGCGCGGCCGACAGCTTGCGGAGCGTTTACCAATTTTTCCATCTTTCCGGACAGGATGATTTACGAGTTCGACCTATCGATCATAATATTGATCGATCTCTCAGCGTTCAAACGGTATGGAAAACGGTATAAACATCCGCACTCGTCGACTGCGCGTAAGCCGGTGTCCCTGCGAGCCAGTTTCGGCGAGCTACGAACTCTGTCGACGAATAAAACCACGCCTCTTTTCTTTTACGAAAAAGAAAACACCTCTTTTCCTTACGGCTCTTGTGCCCGCCCACTGGCTCGCGGAGGTTCGAACAGGATGCTTCCTGTATGTTCCTAACGGGAATAAGAACGGAAAGACAGAGCAGAACGAAGGAAAGAAGCGAGACTCTAGTAGAGATCGACGGTTCGGGGCGGGGTAAATTCGGGGCGGGGCTAGTTCGGGGCGGAGTGAGCTCCGGGCGTGGCTGGCGGTGGGTGGGGCGAACTGGGGGGCGGAGCAGATCGGCTCCGAGAGCTTCGTGTCCCCCCCGTGAACCGTTGTCGACGAGAATTTGAAGAGCAGCAGCCGGCCGGTGAGGGATCGCGCACCGGAAAACTCGGCCCTACGGAGAACGGAGTCGGTCGACGACCCAACGGGGATGCGCGTGCATGAACAGAGAACGAACCGAACACAGCAGAGCGAGACCCTCGCGGGCCCTTCGCGTCCTAAATCGAAACAGAGACGAAGGACCGGAGGGTCTCGCTGAGCCGTCCTCGGTCCGTCGACTCGACGAACGAATATTTTCGCGGCTACTCGTCGGGGCAAGATGAGACTCGAACCTCGCCATCGTAATCGGCGCTCGGCAGCCGCCCAATAATTTCGATACGCTCTTTCCTTCTCCCTTCGTTTCTTCTAGAAATGTTATAGATGCTGAGAACGGATACAGCTTTTCCGTTTCTCGTTTCTCGTAATGTTTTTCTTTCGCTGAGTCCTACGACGTACGTTTAAACGGGTAACCTTGTTAATCGATTAGTTGCAACGATAATAGGGTAACAATGGAGGATAATGGAGCGGCGGTCAAGTGGCCGCTCGTCTCCAACGTTCACGCAAAACGATTGAACCGACCACCGTCGTGTGTGCGTGTGTGTATGTGGGCGTGTGTGTACCTTGTGTCCGCGTGTGCTGTCCGTGCTTAACGATTAGGGACCACCACGATGATCTCGCGATGGTGCTCTCGCTCAAAGTGTCGCGCGCTCCTCTTTGCTTCGCGTGCACGCGTTCTCCCCTGCCCTCCTTTCCGTTTCGCGCCTCTTCAATATCATCGACCGTATTTCGCGTCACGAGCGGGTATCAACGAACAAAAACCACAAATCGATTCGAACAACGCGGTATGTACAAGAAACGAAACGATGTAGGTCCATACGTACGTACGTACGTATGTATGTATGTATGTACGAAACGCGGAATAACCGACAAGAATGAAGCGACAAGAAAACGTACACGAACGATATGAGATACATGTATAGAAAAGAAACGATTGATAATCGTTAAGGACACCGGATTCCCGATGGTCGAGACGCGTCGCCGTGATATGAAAAATAGATTCGCCTGTGTCGCATATGCCCGTGGTCGCTGTGTGATCTATCGTATCGCTCTCGAGGAATGTCCAGGTTAAGCGTATAGTCGGAGGGACGAGTCAGATTCGTGGAAATTGCGGTCGCCCCTTTCCCTCCACCGTCCGATCCACGACGCGATTATTGCTTTCGAACAGCCTCCGGGAACGAGCGGTTTTTGATTTTCTCTCACTCTCAACCGACGGAAACGCGAACCAAAAACTCCCAACGTCCGAAGGCGACGAGGCGTCGATCTAAAAATATTGTTCTTGGCCGATACTTCCTTGGTCGCTGGTTGTCGCAGGACGGTTCCGTCGGTACGCTGCGCAGTGCCTATTTGGACGAAATCGGATTCAAAGTCAAAGAACTTTCGATAGAAATGAGCTAGAGCGATTATTACCATCCAATCGTTTCAACGAAAAAATGATTTCGTTAGTTTTTGTCACAAAAATCTATTTTTTGCAAAATCCCGAGTTCGTAGACAAATTTTGAGACCAGATCTGAAATCAGCGTGAAAAAATCTATGGGAAATGATGTATAGCATGTTGAAAAAAAAATTTTTCCGCGCGCGGTATTGGAGAAACCACAATTCTCTTGAAATTGTGCAAGTTTAACGAATTTTCTCAAGGTTAAAAAGCGTTCGTACCATAATCTCCCTATTTTTCCCATATTCTACAAAGTTTCAGCTTTAATTTAAAAAAAATTTCATCGCTCTACCTCATTTCTATCGAGAGTTCTTTGATTTTGAATCCGATTTCGTCCAAATTGCCCACTGTGCGCTGCACGCGCGACACACAAACAAATTATTCGAGTCGGCCTCCGCTTCCTCTATGTCTCTTTTTGTCGCAATTTTTCCGAGCTCGTATTCTTAACCCGCGCCTCGTATTTTTAACCTGCGCCCTTACGCCCGACGAGCAACGTCAACCGTTCAACCCCGACCCTCGCGCGCCCGCTAATGGCTATCTATTTATTCCCCTTTGCCCTTTTATGCCCGTGCCTGTGCAATCTTTCCGCTCCGGCGCGCTTCCGACGAAAAGCGCTCGCCGCTGGACGGGACGAGGCGCCTGCGAAACAACGATCCTTGCACGCGCGCAACTTTCTTGCCTTTCGGTCGCGGACGCGGACCAGCGAGTTTGCTCGACCAACCCCACACGATTTTCGAAATAGTTCTTGCGGTCGTCGTTGATATGTTTCTACTTTCCTACCCGAGTCGAACGCAAAACGAACTTTCACGTAAAACCGCCCCGCTCGCATTTTCCTTGAAAATTACTTACCCCCTAAGTTTAAGAACACTTAGTCAAATCAGAGAAACGAAATTCAGCGTTTTGGTAAACGGTCGTTGGCGACGCCCTTTCGCGTGGGTGTGACAGCGTTTCCCCCACTCTAGCGCCCGGTGCCGCCCTCCTACCAATGCGCGAAGACAGGGGGCGGAGTTTGGAAAAACCGGCCCGCCCATGGAGCCCCGGAAAACCAACGAAATCGAAAGTCGACAAACTCGCTGGGCCCCCGATCGTTTTCGATCCGTTCGATGTTTTAAGCTCCTCCCCCACTCTATCGCCCGGCGCCGCCCTGCTACCAATGCGGGAAGACAGGGGGCGGAGCGTGGAAGAACCGGCCCGCCCATGGAGCCCCGGAAACCAACCCGTAGAGATTGAAAGTCAACAAAATCGCTGGGCCCCCGATCGTTTTCGATTCGTTCGATGTTTTAAGCTCCTCCCCCACTCTATCGCCCGGCACCGCCCCGCTACCAATGCGGGAAGACAGGGGGCGGAGCGTGGAAGCACCGGCCCGCCCATGGAGCCCCGGAAAACCAACCCGTAGAGATCGAAAGTCGCCAAACTCGCTGGGCCCGCGATCGTTTTCGATCCGTTCGATGTTTTAAGCTCCTCCCCCACTCTATCGCCCGGCGCCGCCCCGCTACCAATGCGCGAAGACAGGGGGCGGAGCTTGGAGAAACCGGCCCGTCCATGGAGCCCCGGAAAACCAACGAGATCGAAAGTCGACAAACTCGCTGGGCCCCGGATCGTCGATCGCAGCGATAGTTTTCGATCCGTTCGATGTTTTCCCCGTCGAAGTCGACTCGCCGGCAGACGAGACGAGACGAAACGAAGCGAAGCGAGTCAAGAAGCGGACGACGCGTGGGAGTACGCGAGAATCGTTTCCTTTTCCTCCCCCATTCATGTATCTACGTTGAGCAACTTGTCCATTCGTTCCTAGAAACGAGAGACACGGACCTAAAAACTACGACCGAATTGTATACGACCGGCCGTCGAAGATACGATTCTCGAACGGAAACGAGGCAAGAACCCATGCCTCGACACCAGGTCTCCCGACGATGCTCTCTCTCTCTTACATCCGACGAATGATTGTCGTTCTCGTAAAACTCGAACAGCGTCGCGCGTTCAATTCTTCCTCATCTTCTTCTTTCTTCCTCCTCCTCCTCCTCGTTAAACATCCTCCACCCACCCAAGAAACCCTTTTAACCCTTTGCACTCGAGGCCCTTTCCGCTTGCGCAAACACCAGCAACTCGAGACGATTTCGGCGAAATTAGGGAAACATTTAACAAGTACTTTAAAATCATTTATAAACGAACAAACGTATAGAAATAATAAGATTTCACCAATTTGTTTATTTTTATATGAAAAACAACAAAATTTGAGAAATACTATACTCTGTAATTACTTTTTGTATGATATTTCGTAAAACAATGCCCAAGATGCACCCTAGGTTTATCAGGACACGTATCGCAATAATAGGTTACTTCCCGCCTACCTCCAGGCGTATTACGGTCAGAGCAAACCTTGCAGTCCCTTTTCGGCCCTTTAAGTACACTGTGCAGCTTTCCATTGAGTCTGATGTCATCGGAATGCGACGTAGACGCTTGCTCACGATGTTGGCGATATGTTCCTCTCAATTGCTCAACAAGTGTTTTTAGAAATTGCAAATGGCTCAGTGGCTTTTCCCCTTTTTTAGTCTTCTCTTCTTTATAGAGAAGGTAAGAATTGATGAGGCAAATTTCCATGCCCAAAAAGAAAAGCTTACGCCACCATTTCAACGATTTTCGCAGAAAACAATACGTCGATGCATATCGATCGGCCCGATCAACACCACCCATATATTTCGTATGATCTAATACAATCTTGGGTTTCTTGACGACTACTTCCACACCAGCTCGTATAATTTTTTTCACCGTCAACATTCCTGTGTCACCCCTCGTAGTTAAACAAGTGACAATCCTCTTGTCTTTCCACCCTAAAAGTAAGGTGTTGTCCCGTCGATACGCGACCGTGGAGCCTTTCGATAAATTTGGCTTTTTCATTTCTTTGGGCAATCCTTTCCTGTTCGTTAAGATCGTTCCGGTGATATTGCATTTCAATTTGGCTAGTTCCCGAGCTAAACCGCAACTAGTGTAATACCGATCCGTGAACATATGGTGCCCCTGAGCACCTGGAATTTTCTCCAACAACATGTTGTATAAGTGAATCGGAATTCTGGATGAAACGGGTAAATCGGTTCTGGCCAAGCGCTCTGTTGTCGGTGATCCATAAGACGGCAAAACGCAGCAAACGTAGCCAGTCTTCGAGTCGCGTAGAGTATAAACTCTGATACCCCATTTTGTCGGTTTCTTAGGATTGTGTGTTATGAATGAAATCCGACCGTCGAATTT
The DNA here is from genome assembly GCF_050948215.1 of Halictus rubicundus. Classification (NCBI taxonomy): domain Eukaryota; kingdom Metazoa; phylum Arthropoda; class Insecta; order Hymenoptera; family Halictidae; genus Halictus; species Halictus rubicundus. The sequence continues at coordinate 16,467,849 of NC_135156.1, read as the reverse complement.
TATCGTTGACTCGTCCACGCATATCTGCTCGCCCGGTATAAAATAATCCAAGAACTTTGAGCTGACGTAGTCCAAAAAGCAACTTACTCGTTGTAGACGCGATCTCGGATTCGTGTCACGTGGTAAAATAGTTTCCAGGTGAAGCGTCCAGAATATTTGGCTGAATCTGTCTCTAGTAAATGTGTCCGAAAAGAAAGGAATATAACCGGCGATATTCCTCGACCAATATTCTTGCAAATTGGCCAACGGCATCGTGCCCATATTGATAATAACAGCAATAAATGCCCAGAATTCTGCTGTGTTCACATCATGCCAGCTTCGCCATATCGAATTTGCAGATAGCGTCTTCCCTTCCAATTTTTCTTTCGCATACGCATTGGTTTCACAAACAATTTTTTCCACGAGCTCATTGGTGAAAAACAGTTGAAAAAAGTCCATTGGTTGTTCGATATTGGAAACTATTTCTGATGCTGTGGGCTTTTGGCCGGGTATAAATTGTACCTTTTGCGGTATTTCTTCGTACTCTCTGCAAAGTACCCAGTTCGAACTGCTTGCATCTTCCGCGGTTCCACTTTCGACTTCGCTTTCAACTTCACTATCGCTCTCTATAATTCTAATTTTCCGTCGTCTCACGCCTCTTGCTTCCTCACTATCTTCTCCACTAGAGATCAATGTAATTTCTTCCTCGAAAGCGGCAAAATTGAATTCGTCCGAACTCGAGCTGAGCCGACCTTGATCCATAGTTTTAGGGCTCAAAAACTTTTCGGTTGCTCTATTCGCTGCCAAGACTGTTTCAAGCCCGAATGCTATGCTCAGACTGACTAAACTGAGCTAAGACCTGGCTGAAAGTGTAAGCCGAGCCTGGTTCACGAGAGTATTTCCGGGAGGAATATCTACAAAAGACTGTAACGCTGCAGCAGCGTCGCTCGGGTCGATACTTGAAATCAGCCGGGCGCCGTATCGGCGCCGCTCGAGTGCAAAGGGTTAATTAGGAGAACACAGCCGCGCGACCGTTTTTTTTTTCCCCCTATCCGCGACGAATACCGACACGATTCGTAATCGTTCGCATTAGCGTATTTGATACGCTACATGTGTATCCCATCCCGGTCTTCGACCGTTTGTCGCGTCCATATTACAGACTAACTATCGTTAATAGGTGCAGCATCATCTCGTTCGATTCGTATCATCGGCTTTCTCGTTTACACGTTACGCTAACAGCGCGGCACGCCGGCCGTGCCGCGATTCTCTCCCACCTAATACGCGGTCAACGACGATATCAAAGTAAATCGAGTTTCTAAAACGCGTAACAAACCGTAGATAATTATATACTCTTAACGGGAGATACGTTAGACTAGATTGTTCACCGTTCCGCGAGCCTCCTCCCCGTCGATCGACGTCGTACCACGGTCACCTTGAATCTCATCCTCGCAGACGATCCATCGATCCGACTTGTCGCCACGAGAATGGGAAACACGGTCCACCGGTGTACGAGGAGTGAAGGCCACGCTCAATTCCGAGGACCGGAAGTCCGTGTACGTGTACGACGAGCCACGAAAAATGCCCCGCGCGAGAGAAACGTCTCCGCAGCGTGCGAATCGCGTTCCCGCCAGCGCCGCAAGTTTGCACGAGCGAGCAGCGGGCTGGGACGCGTGCCGACGCCGGAAGCGGAGCTCGAGGAACCGGAAGCGAGTAACCAGGAGAGCCGTGCGTCACCAGATCGAGGGACTCGGCCGTGTCGTTTCCCGTTCGAGCGGTCAACGCTGCTGGCGACGTGTCTCTCGCTCGTCGTGCGCCTCCAAGTACTCGTCCTCCTCTTCCTCCCCCTCGTCGGGTTCCTCCTCGTCGTCGTCGACGTCGTGGCTGGCCACGTCGAAGCTCGAGTCGGTACTCGACACGATCTGACCGTCCTTAACCTCCAGGTCGACCACCACGCGGTGCCGCCTCTTCAGGTTCTCGCGTCTGCGCCGGCGCACTGTGATCTGGCCCCGGATAGGCGTGTGCACGGGGCTGTCCATGCTCGAGGAGGTGTCGCCCTCGCTCTGCGGGCTCCTGCTCGACGGGAAAGGCATCGTTTTCGTACGGATTTGCGTCCGGATCGGCATCGGTGGGCTGGACGTGGTGGATTCGCCGCTCAGACTCGTTGTGGAATAGTACGGCGTCGATTTCGCCCTGATCGGCACCACCACCGGCCTCTCCGTCGACCTGGTCTCGTGGTACCTGGCCGTCTCGGCCGGCTCCGAGAATCCTCTCTCGAATTTCGAAGCCGAGCCGCTCGCGTGCTTCTCTTTCCGGGTCAGACTACCAGGCTGATCCCTTCGCTCCTCCTCGAACGACCACTCGTCGTCCCCGCGCGGGCTCCTCGAACCCAGAGCCAGGTTCGCGTATTTCTCGTGCATGTCCTCCGAGCTGTCGCCCCTTCCCACCTCCATGCGCACGTGGTCGCCGCTGGGGTACTTCATCGCGGGAACGTTGTCGTAGAGGCGATCCTCGTCGTCCACCTCCTCTTCCTCCTCGAGGATGGGTAAAGGTGGCGGATCACCGTCGTCGGACATCACTGCCCGGAAATCCTCGTCCACCGCCTCGTCGAACTCGTTCCTCAGAGTGATTCTCGGCGGCGAGATGTCGACGTAGGACGTTCTAGAACCGCCTCCCTGCGTCCGTTGCTCCTCGTCGAAGCGTCGGGACGCGAGGCGTCGTTGCTCGTCGAACTGGCTCTCGATGAACCGTCTGGCCTCGTCCAGTTGCTCGTCCCTGGTTGTCCTGTCCGAGGATCGTCGTTCGTCGCACGGCGACGCAACCTCCTCGTCGTACAACGGTCCAGGGGTCGCGTCTAGGGGCGGAGTCAGGGGCGGGGAGTCAGGCGGCGGCGGTGGGGGTAACGGTGGCGAGGGCGGAGTCGTCGGTGGGCTGTCTGCTGTTCTACACTTGGAGTTCGGCCGCATGCTGGTTACGCTCTTGTCCGAGGTGGTGGTGTCGCTCTGGCTCTTCTCCACGGCGATCGCCGAGGAGTAGTACTGTTGAGGGACGACGGTGGTGCTGCCGGACCAATCGGAGATCGAGGCGCCCAACTCTGCGAGGGAATTGTCGTCGGACTTTGTGCCGCCGGAGTATTGACAGTACTGGCGGACGGTGTTGTTCGAGCTGGACCATTCCGACATCGACAGGCCCATGGAGGTGTCCTCGCTGTGGGAGGAGCCGGTGATGTACGAGTTCGATTTCGGCTTGACCACAACCTTGACGGTGCCGTCCACGGTGGTCCCGGAGGTAGAGCTCTGTCCGTCCTCGAGGAAGGTCGAGTGTAGGTCGTCGTGTAGAGTGCGATTCTCGTCGCTGGAGTCACTGTCGTGATCTACACGGTCGGGGGTGTCGGTGCTGTCTGTGACGGTAACCTTGACAGCTTCCTCAGGCTTGATTTCCATGTAGAAGGTCTCCACGTGACTGACCACCGGAGGCTCGAACACCGGCGAGCTTGGCGGTGACGGCCAGTCCTCGGAGCTCTGAGCCTGCAGCTTCGATCTACCTGCGGACTTCGGGGATTTCGCGTCGTCTTCCTGCACACCGCCACCGGGCACGTCTATCGGGATATCGGGCAGCTCGGATGAAGTCCGACGATCGTCCGAAACAGACGGTAGAGCGGTGCCCGACGGCGGGTCGGAGGAGAGGGACGGTTGATGGTCGCTGGACATCAGAGACTCGTCATCCAGACTCGGGGACCTGGAGCTGGGCTTGAACGAGTCCTCCAGGTCGCTCTTGTCCTGCTCCGACGTGGTCGACCTTTCCGATATCCTGGAGAGCGTACGGGTCAGCGCGAAAGTGCCGCAGCTGGTCAAGATGTCCGGCCCGATCGGGTACACCAGGCCCGGGAAGTCAGCCAGATCCTCCTGGAAACTGTCCTCGTTCTGACCGTTGCTGTCCTCGGACTGCGACTGTACGGCGTTGTTCTCGTCCTGTGGCGGCCAGCCTTCCTCGATGCTCGAGCTCCCGGAGCTCTCCAGAGGAAAAGACTTCCAGGTGGAGCTCATCTCCGGTCTCGGGCGGTCCGTCTGCGATCCGCTCTCCTCCTCCAGGGAACCGGCGCTGCGAGCCTCTCTCATCGCGGCAAGCTCCCTTCGATCAACGATCGGTTGGATCTGCCCAATCCCCAAAGGCCGAGCGATCGAGCACGAGCTTGACTCCGGGTCCTCGCGGTCCGGCGTCCAGGTGTTAGTCTCCTCGCTCCTCGACCGCTCGCTGCTCAGCCTCAGCTTCTTGTCGATCGACAGACGATCGATCGTCGGTGGTTGTTGCTTCGCCGTGTAGTTCTCTTCCACCGGCTCGTCCTCGGGCAGCTCCTCCGCGGCAACCTCCTCGTCTTCGCCCCTCCGCGCTTCAAGATACTCGGGCGTCAGCTCCACCTCGACCAGAGTTTTCTCGTCCATCCGATCGACCCCGTAGTCCGGCGAGCTGGGCTCGCTGTCCATTCCCCTGGTGCGCATCTGCGTGTCCAGGGCGTCCAGAGTGTCCTCGCTCGTGTCGCCCGAGTCCAACGGACGATTGTCGTCGCCCTCCTGGTACTCCAGCTCCCGATAATCGTCTTCCTGCTCCTCGCTCCGGCCGTTCTCATCGTCCGAGCACTCCTCGATTGAAATCTGAATCGGCGACTTAACCATATCTTGACCGTCCTCAAGGTCGATCGGCCTGCCTGCGGGCTCGTGCGCGTGGTCGTCGTCTCTCGCCGCGCTTACCGTCACCGTCACGTCGGGCAGCTCCTCCCTTTCCGTCGTCGACGGTTTCGCTGTCTCAATCGTTTCCGGGACAACCTGGATCACCTCCGGCACCGGTTCCTTCTCGACCATGACGCTCTCAACAACGACGCAAGCTGCTCCGGTCAATGTCTCCTCCAGGGTGTTCGCGTCCCCGACGTCCTGCTTCTCGGGCGCAGCATCCTGCTCAGCGCCAGACTCCACGGAGCTCTGATCGATGAACCTGGTCCCGACGTCCACCTTGACCGTCTCCAGCCTGATCGCCTGCTGCTCTTCCTCATAGTCCCGGTCTTCCTCCTGCGCCGTGTCTCTCTCGTAAGGGATCAGGTCAACGGTTGCAACGATCTCGTTGCACTCGGTGAGAGGCGATTCCAGATACTGCGCAGACGTCTCCGTGACGGACAACGAGTCCGTGAAGATCTCGGGAACGGTGGTGTGGTCGGTGCTGTCGGATCTGTGGTTCGGCGACGCCTCCACCTGGACCAAGGAGGCTTGCCTCGAGCTGAGCGCGGAGCCTACCACGAGAACCGCCTCCGTTGCTCGAGCTTCCGCCTCCTGAGCCTCTTGAGGATCCTCCCGGTCCTCCTCCACGGTGTCGTCCTTGCTCGAAAAGGCATTCGCCGGCGGCAAACGGTGCACCGCGATCACGGCAGCGTCCAAGGACTTCGCTCGCCTCTGAGAAGTGGGCGATTGGGTAGCCCCCTGTCTCTGCAACGCGCCGATTCCGCTTCCCTCCGAAAGACCCAATCGAGCGCGAGCAAAGAGGACTGGCGTTTGTCCTGTTCTGCGCAGCACGACCTGCGGTTGCGTCAACTCCTGATGAACCGCGCTCTTCTTCCCATCTTTCGCATCTTTGCCTGGCTCCGGTAGTTTGCCAGGGTCTACCTCTTGCTGTTGCTGTTGTTCTTGTTGCTGATCCTCGGCTACGACGGTCTCCGGTTGTTCTTGCTTCGCCTCGGGTTCCCGCGCGATCACTCGCACAGTCTCCGAGGGAGACGCCACCGGCCGATCCTCGCTGTCCGACTTGGCGCGAAGAGGCTTCGGCAGGTCCTTGGAGGACGGCGACTTAGCGTCCGCTGATTTTACGCCGGACTTCACCGCGACGGTCCTCTTCGGGGATATCTTCTCCGTCGAATCCTTCTTCTCCGTGCTGCCCAGAGACTTCGAGATGCCCAGCGACTTTGGCCGCGCCTTCTCCAACTTCGCTCCAGCGGCAGCCTTGATCATATCGTCGTCCACCGAAGCGGACTTGACCCGGCCGGTGCTCCTCTGGACGTCGTCCTTCTCCTCCTTCGAGGCGGAGTGCGCCTTCTCCGTCAGCCTGGTGACCGACTTTGACCTGGCCTTCTGCACGATGCTCACCTCGGGCACCGTCGGGTGGTCCGTCGATTCGATGATGATGATCTCCTGCGGCATCTCGCCCAGCTTCAGCTTCGACTTGTCGATCTTGGAGCTGGTGGCGGCGGTCGGCGGCCGCGATTCCTTCGACGCAAACTTCTTCAGCGGCGGCTTGTCCCCTTCCAACGACTTCGACTGCTTCTTGAAGTCCTTCTTCGGCTCGGACTTGACCCGCCGGGCCCGCTTCGGCGACACGTCCGTCACGAAGTGTTTGTTCTCGACCTCGGGCGACAGCAGAGTGTCGATCGGCGCCTTCTCCTCGGCCAGCGACAGAGACTTCGAGCGCAACGGCTCGCCGTGCGGCCTCGAGGCGAACGGAACGAACTCCGGGACCTTCAGGCTGTCCAGCTCCAGTGGCGGTTTCGCGGGCATCTCGTCCAACGGCAAATCGGCCACTGGATCCACAAAGTCGTCGAATCCGGTGTCGATGATCTTCGGTCGCGCGGCCCTCGTTCTCTTCGACTCGATCTTCTCCAGGATACGCTTGGTCTTCTCCGGAATACTCAGCTTCTCGAGACTCTTCGGCTTCTCGGGGATCTTCGGCTTCTCGCCGATTGTCGGCTTCTCGGAGATGATGGGCGGCGTGGTGGGAACCGGAGGAGGAACTGGTTTCTCCTTAACTGTGCTCGCCGCGTCCTCCGGATGCTTCGAATCCTCGACGGCCGGCGGTGGGACTGCTTCGGAACCGGATGGCACAACGTTGTCGATCACCGGTGGTAGCGGTAACGGTATCTCCGGCAGAGGTATCTTCTCGATGCTGTCCTGCTTTTCAATGCTGAGATCCGGCGTCTTCAAGGTGTCCTTCTCGACCTCGGACTTGGCCTTGCGCTCCAACTTCAGCTTCATCTCCATGCCGACGACGTCCGCCAGGTTCAGCGGCTTCGATCTCGAGTCCAAGGACCTGCCGGTCGCCAGGGTTTTCACGGCGTCCGGGGACCGTTTCTTCTGGATCACGGACACGATCGTCTTGTCCGGATCGGTGGGCGACACCTTGGGCGAGCGTTTCTTGATCGCAGAAACGATGGTCACGTTCGGCTCGATCGGCGACAGCTTCGACGGCGAGGGGCGCTTGTCGAGGCTGGACGACTTGAACATACGGCCCTCGATCACGATCTCGGCCCGCCCCCTGTCGAAGGAGGCGGACCTCGGCGACTGTCTGTCCGGCGAGGGAGCCTTCGAGCCCGCCTTCGACGGGCTCCTCGAGGTCGGCGAGAGGCTGCAGACTATGCTCTTCGCGTCGGTTGGCGACAGCTTCGACGTAGGGCTCAAGATGCTCTTCGGCTTGTCGGACGGGCTGATGAGTATCGACTTCGGCCTGGTGGGCGTGGTAACCTTCGGCTTGTCCGGCGATGTTTTGTTCGCCGATTTCTCCACGGGGGACAGCTTCGACAGGTCGAAGCAGGTGATGTCGGCGATCATCTTGAGCGGCAGCTTGGGCAGATCCTTGGTCGCGGTTGGCTTCTTCGAGGCCTTGCCGCTATCGGACTCGGACTTCTCGTCGGAGGCGGTACCGTTCATCACGTGCCGCTTGTGCAGCGTGTACGGTATCTCCTGGTTGGTCTTCTGTATCGCCGCGCTGTCCGAGAACGGGTCCTCGTCGCCCGAGTCGGCGGGTGTCAGGTCGATTGACTTTTGATGCATCAGGATGTGCCGTTTGCTGTTCGAGCCCAATCTCTGCCTGGCGGGATTCGGGTCGCTCTTGGTGCGTTCGACGGGGGTGTGGCCCGGAATCGTGTCGTCGAATCCCAGGACCACGCCTCCGACGATCTTCGGCTCGTACTCCGAGAACACGGCCTTCGGCTTCAAGGTCTCCAACTCCATAGGCACGCCGATCACCGTCTCCGTTCTCGACTCGAGCGACAACCTGGCCTGTCGCTCCCTCTCCCGTTTCTCCTCGTCCTTCCTCGCCTTCTCCAAGCTCCGCCAATCATCCCTCTCCCGCGGTTTCTCCTCCGACCTGCCCCTCTCGAACCTGGACCCGCCCCCTTTGCTCTTACGCGACTCTTTGTGTTCGATCTTCTCGGCGCTGCCCCGCCTCCATTCGTACGCCTCGTGCTCGACACACTCGAGACTACGACCGGATCGCCCGCTCTCCGCGTGTCTTCCCCTCTCCCACTGCTCGATCCTATCAGCGTGTCTGCGCTCGCGCGACTCCGTCCTCTCGAGGTTCTTCCGGTCGCCGCCCCTCGCCTCGGACCGCCTCTCGTGTCCGGTCCCGCCCACTCCAAACGACTCGAGCCGCTCGATCGTCACCGGAACGAATTCGAAGCTCGATCGCTCTTGCGAGTCGAGCCTCTCGACGCTCCGGCCACGTTGCTCCCTGCCGTAGGAGCGCTCCGCGGGGCTGCTCCTGTGCACCGGCTCGAATCGCTCCCACGTGTGCCTCTGATTATAATCCAGCGTGCTGCTCCTGGTGATCTGCGACCTCTGCTTCTCCCTCGAGTCCAACCGTTCCGTGCTCCTTTCACGACGATCCGCGTGACGATGACCGCCATGGTTTCTCTCCTTCGGGCTCCTGTTCAAGTACTCCGAGCTGCCGCGCAGACCCTGCGCGTCCAACCTCTCGAAGCTCTTGCGGCGCTGCTCGTAAGGATCGTGGCGCGAGCTCTTCTCCTTCGAGTCCAGCCGCTCGAAGCTTCTCTCCCGCGCGTCCAGCCTTTCTATGCTCCTGCGTAGCTCCCTGGGATCGATTCGATCTATGCTACGCCTACCATGGTGATCCGATTTCCTGCTCTCTCGAGAGTCCAATCGCTCGATCGATCTTCTCTCCCTCGCATCCCCCGACCCAATCTTCTCCCCCCTTTTCCCGTAATCCCTAGAGTACTCCCTCTCGACTCGCTTCCGTTCCTCCCGATCCCTACGGTCCTTCTCCTGCAACCTGGACAAGGTCGCGTCTAGTCTAGCCTCGATCGAGGACTCCCTGAACTTTCGATCGCGACTCCTCAGCTCCCTGCCTAGGCTACCGGTGTCTACGTGCACGCACGACGACGCGTGATCCTCGAGGCTCGCGATGCTGCGCGCTCGCACCGTTCTCGCGCGTCGATCCGACGCGACCGCTCTGCCGCTCGTCTCGACCGGACTAACCTCGTCGTCGTCTATCCGCGATTTCGGCCGCATGATCCCCTCGTCCCTCAATATCTCCGAGTCGACGTGAGTGATCCGATGGTACTTCGGCCTAAGACTTTTCAGCTCGTTAAGCACGGACATCTTTTGTTTTTGCATTTGCGACACGATCGGATCTTTCCGCGCGGAATCCTGATGCGGCAACGGCAGCAGCTTGCTTATAGGAGTTTGTTGCTGCTGCTGCTGTTGTTGTTGTTGTTGTTGTTGTTGGGATTGCGACTGCTGTTGTTGCAGCTGTACGACCGTTTGCTGTTGGTCGACGGAATTCGCGTGACGCATCTCGAACTTTCGCTCGATCTGCGTGCTGGATCGTTGGATCCTCGACTCGACCGTGACGAAGTCGGTGTCGAGTTTCCCGGCGACCGCCGGCGTGTACCGATCGATGGACTTGGTTCGAGTTTGGTTCTTCAGGTCGGCGAGCACGGATTTGAAGTGCTGCTTGTCCGAGGATCTGACCGAACGATGCTTCACGAAGGAATCGGTCTCGGTGTCCATCTGGAACATCTCGCGCTCGATTCCCTCGTCGCTCCGATCGGAGATCGGCTCGGCGTCGGCGGCTTCGATCTCGATCTCGATCTCGTCGTCGTCGTCGTCGTCGCCGTCGCCGTCGCCGCCGCCGCCACGACGCGAACGACTTCGACCACGACCACGAGCACGACCGCCGCCGCCGCCAACGCTAGCGCCGGTCACGGTCACGGTCATCGGTTGCTCGTGACCGTTCTCTTGCTCGTTCTCGTCGTCCTCCTCCTCGTCCTCGTCGTCCCGAGGACTCGAGTAGGACTCCGGGTACTCAAACTCGTGCTCGCGTTCCAGAAGCTCGTAGGAATCGTGTGACAGATCGTCGTGCGACAGATCTCCCGCGGGGCCGGACTCCTCGTGGCCGGATTCGGTGGACAGCGACGAGGTACCCGGATAGGAACTGCTGTAGACGCGGTCCGGTACCGAGTCGTGGTCCAACGAAGGCAGTTTCGAGCTGGCGGCGCTGTACGAACGATTGCTCTCGTCGTACCTGGTCACCGGATTGTCCAGCTCGCCCTGCGACGGCAACCGGAACGGTTCTAGCAACGGGACCGAGTCGCCCGCGGACGGTTTCTCGTCCTCCCTCGTGCGCGCTCTACCTGAATCCTCGAAACTGGACGCGTACAGTTCGCGGCAGCTCGCCGATCGCTGCCAGGGATGTCGGGGCTGGGGTCGCGGCGGTGGGAATTCAGGGGGACTGCTGTTAGAGGGGCTGATACGACCTGCTGATGAAATCCGTTGATGGCTGGTAACAAGCATCGTTTGCTGACGAGGCGCTGGTGCCTGGCTGGGCGTGGCAGGCGAATGGACGTCGATGGACGTAAGCGTCCGAAACGATGTAGCTGTGTCGTCGCGACGGTGAATCGTCCCTCCCATCGAGACACTCGTCACAGTCGTCGGAGAATCCAGTGTCATCGAGCCGCATGACAGAGACAGAGCTGGGGTTTCCAGGGCTGCAAAACCAATCCCAACTATATCACCATATCACCCTTCTTTCTCGTTTAGTCGTCGCTACTCCATTCCACCTTCTCTTTCTTTTATTTCCCCCTTTCCTCTCTCCCTTTCTCTCTCTCTCTCTCTCTCTCTCTCTCAGTTCCTGACAAATGATTTGAACCAGGCATGCTGGATAGACTGAGAATTTTTGATAAAAAACAAAAATTCTCTGCATCGATTGCAACACATAGACACGATACAGACTTTTATTTCTTCGGATTTTTGATTTTTAACCGTACGTTGCTTTTGCCTCGCCGTTAACTGCCGTTATTGTAATCACTGTGATCTTCCGATTCTAATAGTCATAAAGGGGCCCTGTTCAACGTAGCACAGCGAAGGAGAAATGTGTCACCTTATCGGCATGTCCGATTTAAACCACCACGCTCGAATGATTTTCGAGTCGTAGGTCGGGAATGGTCTTTGTTGAACCGAAAGCAACAGAGAGTCAGCTGAGAGAGAGAAAGAGAGAGAGAGAGACTGTCTCGACCCAGCCCCTTCAAAGACTTCGTAATTAGAAAGTGGATCACTTGTTAATTTGAAAGCGCGAGATCCGTGTCCGGGCTGTAAGGTCTCGTGTATCCTCAAATATTCATCGTTTTTAGCCTTCGAGGCCGAGGAAGAATGTTGGAACATCCGCGTCGTTAGCACGCAATAACAACAAAACAAAAAGAAAAAGAAGTAGCGTTCCGTCGAGCCGAGACATCGTCGGCCGCAACGAAGTCTTTAAAAAGCAGCCGCCTTCGGAGGGTCGATCGATCGTTTCGAACAAGCGTTTTCTAAGTTCGTGATACGCTCTAAGCTACTCACTACGCTTACGATATATAGATTACTGCTGCTTCGTGTACGATACGTGGGTGGGAAAAAACGAGAAAGTAAAACGCTAAAGAGAAACAGAGGCAGAAAGAGAGACAGAGAAAGAGAGAAAAGATGGCGAGGAGAGAGAGAGAGAGAGAGAGAGAGAGCGGGATCGGCAGAAGATTGGGGGAACGGGATCAAAGAGAGAGAGAGATAGAGAGAGAGAGAGAGAGAGAGAGAGAGAGAGAGAGAGAGAGAGAGAGAGAGAGAGAGAGAGAGAGAGAGAGAGACCGACGACTAGAGTACACTGTGGGCAATCTTTCAGTGTACGTGTGCGAGTCAAAAATCTGTAAGCAATTTGGAAAAAAAAAGAACGAAAATCCATGGGGGCCTCGATCGTCGAAGACAACGATTTACGCACAGGGTGTATAAAAATTACATGTCACGACCATCATAGTGTGATTCTACACCTCCGGATCGGTGGAGATCTGTGAAAAGAATGCACCGCGAAATTCATTCTGACCTCGAAACTTAAGGGTCAAAGTATCGACAAATTTGAGTGATGAGTACTATACGATGCGATAAAAGAAAATTTTTCGACACTTTCACCTTGATTTCCATGGTCAAGCTGAATTTTGCGGTGTATTTTTTTAACAGATTTCCACCGATCCGGAGGTGTAGAATCACGCTACGGTGGTCGTGACATATAATTTTTACACACCCTGTACACTAGCCATGCATCTCTCCGGAACTCGTTTTTGAACAACGCCGTGAATCTCGAAACGAAAGGACACCGTATGTTCTCTGAGCTTTAAACGCACGGTCGTTCTCAAAGAAATTCGTACGAGAACAGAAACGGCTACGCAAATACGATTAACAGTTCACAAACTATGCAGATCGAGAAGTCTGTGGAGCAGGTGTAGGCGGAGTCTAGCCCGCGAGGCACTGCCACGCCCACTGGAGGAGCAATTCTATCGTCTTCTGTTTTCGAAGTACCGCCCCCAGTGGGCGGTCCGGAGTAATGGGGGCGTGGCCAGTGGGAACCGCCCTCACCCGACAGTGTACTCTTCTCGACGACAGAAAGAGAGGGAGAGGGGGAGAGAGAGAAAGAGAAAGAGAGAGAGAGAGAGAGAGAGAGAGAGAGAGAGAGAAAGAGGCGGAGAAAACAGCGAGGATGTGAACCAAAAAAAAAAAAATAAAAGAAGAAAGCGTTTCTTCCGTAGTTTTCTCTTTTGTTTTCCGTCTTTTTCTTAGATTTGTTCTTAATTGTCTCTCGTGGAGGTTGGTGTCGGTCATGGTGTACATACCAGGATCGCCGAGGGGCAGGAGGGGGTGGGCAGAGATGCTGGAGCTGCCCATAAGGGAGCTGCTTGGAGTGGCCCCACGATAGCCTCCCCCCTCCAAGCCCTGCAATGCCCTACCACCGCTAGTCTGCCGGAACGAATTGGACCTGCGAGCAAGAGAGAGTCAAGTTCAGCATCAGACTTAGGCTACCAAATGCCAAGCCTGTCCAGAACACTAACGTATACTTGTGATTCTCTGTTTCTTTTCTTTTCCTTTCCTTTCCTTTTTTCCCCCTTTTTCTTTTCATCCCCCTTCTTCTTATATGTCATTTTTGTTTCGTGTCTGTTGTTCTTATCCCCTCGTCCACGCCGATCTACCCACCGTACCCCGTGCGCGCGTGCTCGCTCAAGATGGTAGCGTTGGATCGATCATCGTGGCAACGACGTTGTATCGTTTCAACCGGTGTCGGGCAACATTTTCTTCGAATTTTTGAAATCTACTATCGAATGAACTTGTTCGATCAAATACGAATTTATTCGGAGAAAAATTCACTCGAGGAAGAAGTGACCTCGTATTGGCCTTATTATAGTTCCAAGTGAAATCAAAAGTAATAAACGATCATTCGTATTATCATTCGAATAATTTTGCAGTCGATGTTCGAGCAAATAATGATAAACTCGTTACGAATAACTTGTTACGAATAATTATTCTCCGAATAAGATGTTCGACCGAAGAGAATTTATTCGAATAATTATTCTCCGAATAAGATGTTCGACCGAAGAGAATTTATTCGAATAATTATTCTCCGAATAAGATGTTCGACCGAAGAGAATTTATTCGAATAATTATTCTCCGAATAAGATGTTCGACCGAAGAGAATTTATTCGAATAATTATTTCAGATAAATATTTATTCGGGACAGTTCAAACAATGCCCAACTCTGGTTTCAACCAGTGCTTGAAACGGTTCCGGAAATAACCCTTTCAAACTGTTTGACAAAGATCCTGATCGAATCAGCTCCGAAGAACCTTTATCCCGAACAACTCTGCCGAAGAACCGAGATTTCCAACTGCACCGTGTCTGCCTCGCTTCAGGAACGATTCCTGTTTCTTTTCTTTTTTTTTTTTCTTTTTGATATTTAAATTGATCCCTCGTCAATGAAGTCGGACATCAAAGACGATACCCTACCGATTCGTTTAACCCTTTGCACTCGAAGCTCTATCGACTTGAGAATTCCGATTTCATCTAGAATACTTTTGTCGCATATCACCTTTTCCATTTTGTCACTTGACAATTCAGCAATTTATTATAAACACAAAGTCTACAAAACTGCTGGAATAGCGCAGGGGTTGTTTTTAAATTGTGGTATAGTAATTTTCAGTGGTGCCTCGGAGGAGACAGTCGAATGCAAAGGAGTTAAACACACAGAGAAAAGCACAGGAAAATATGAAAATCAAGTGCAGTATAAAATCGAGTGAAAATTGAGAACAGGAAATCGGAAACGTCTGTTTGTTAACTTCCTGTCGAGAATAGTACAGCGTGTATGGAAAATGTATAGCAATTATAGCGATATCGATTAGAAGTCGATGCAAGAATCCCGAATCCGTTTCAGAGCCGAAAATTCGAAAGGAAAAAGATGACAGTTGGAATTTTCGGTTGTCCGTGACAGTTATTCGGGGCGAAGGTTCCTGGGAACCGTTCGAAGAACCGAAATCGATATTATAACAGTTTTCAAGCCCTGGTTTCAAGGGTTCGCTACCTTTTGACCCCTTGCGCCGCGATCTCTTTCAAAGCAGCCTCTCGCCGCTAACGATTCGACCAACGAAAAAGAAAACTCGCTCGGGTTCCAACTACGCTGACTCCCGTGCACTGTTCAGAAAATGCACTTTGCAAAATTTAATTAAAAAGACCCGATTAGAAGCTTGCGCGCAGCACGCACAAACACTGTTGATATCAAATGAATTTCTGGAGAATTTCCGAGAGGTTTTAACCGGTCGGAATTTCCCCCAAGAAAAAGTGGAGTTTCGATGTTAAATGTTCGAGCTTCCGAAAATTCGGTTTCGAAATTTGAAATCGGGGCAAGGGGTCGAAAGTCTCACTGCCACGTGTCCTATGTGTCCTCGAGCTCCGCGAAGTGTCGCGGTGGAGAATAAGCGAAAAAAGAAAGAGAAAAGTGTCGATGCTTCTCCGCGGGATCGATCACGCCCTCGAAACGATAAATATGCAGATCGTATGCGGCTCGGATGATCAAACGGAAACTGTCTTCTGCACGAGGCATCGTTGGCTCGTCGTTTTCAATCGCGATCCGCTTCCATTAACAAATTTTTCCACATTTTTTACGTAAAAGTGTTTGTACGCTCGATTTTATCGCGACCATTTCGCTCGAAAATTCTGCAAATCCGATGGATTTGCGCTAATTCGAGCGTTCGGTGTTACAGTGTGGACGTTAAACTACGGATTGTTTAAACATCAACACGTTGGCCTGATCAAATATTCAATAGCAGGATTAACCCTTAGCACTCGAATGGCGACTCTGAAACGCCACTAAAAATTGCTACATCATTATCCAAAATATTGTTAACACGTTCGCTACCTGCATTTATTTGACTATCTTCCTTGACAACAAGTTTTGCGAAACGCAACGAACCTCATTTGTGAAACACTGAAACAGCTTAGCACAAAAAAGTCCACGGATTCTCTGAATATTATTTTCACTTCGAACGACGAAGTGCATGAAACTAATTTCACCATTTTGAAACAAACTGCGAGATTATTGACGTCACATACATGTGACGGTGGTGACGAACGTGTTAGATCATTAAACATTTAAGTGCCCGTGAGTAAATCGCGTCTGTCCAATATGCATAAAATGAAAAAAAATATCATATAGAATGGAAATAGGTTGGTAGAAATGTTTGGAGTTAAAGTAGTTCCGAGTGCAAAGGGTTAATAAATATGATCGTATACGCTTATCAATAATGTGTTGTGCTCGCCAGCGTCGCCTCTAATTGTTATCCGATTACTTACGTTGTTCAAAGGTAGTTGCTAACGTTCATCTTGCTCTAATCATTGTATCAATAAATGAAGAAAATGAGCTACCGGAAGCCTACGCTATAGGTCATTGAACGATCGATTGAGAACTAAGGATGAAACTCGAATGAGCATTTTGAATAGGTGCCAGCGGACAAAGCGTCTTTGTCAAAAAGATCTTCCGATCGAAGGAAGAGATATTACGTCCTTGTTCCAGTTTTCGTTTTCGTTTTCTTTTCAGGATCGACGTTTCTAAAAGAGCGTGTACCTAGAGCGTTTCTTTGAGCACCGAGGCGCCAGCTAAATCGCGATCGATCTGTCTCGCATAAACGGGAGAGCCGAGCGTACAAATACTTCTTCGCGATCGGAAGCCGCGACTGAAGCGAGTGGACCGCGCGAGTCCTTCAACTGTATTTTATGTACAAGGACGAGATCATCGTGAGGAAAGAGTAATCGATCTAGTCGCTATCGTGGAGAACAGTCTACCGCTATATTTGTAAACATATATATGTATATATATATATATACGCATTATATCGCATACACATATATATGTATACACGGATAATCTATGTATAATATATTTATATATCTTCCGATGGTGATAGAGAAAACGAACAGAAAAGAAACAAAATACAGCTGCCGGGAACAGTGAAACATGGTGGTTCGCACAGTGTGCCTGTGATATTGCCGTGTACGTGTGTATGCGTATGTCGTTAGAGTTAGAGGTAGGTACGCGTGTTGATGTGTGTACGTCTGATCTGGTGTGTGTGTGTGTTATAACAATGACGAGAATTAGTGACCACGCTATCGAGAAAGAGGGTAACACATTGATCATTCGGGTTATCGTGCCTGATGGTGAGCCTGACTCCCCGCCACCCCTGTCCGAGCAGGCAACACTGACAAACGGTCAAGTACAAGAAGACTAGTACGTACAGAGAGACAAAGAGAGAAACAGAGAGAGAGAGAGAGAGAGAGAGAGAGAGAAACAGAGCTCAAGAGAAGAAGAGAGAGAGAGATAGAGTGAAAGATGAAGAGAGGGAGAGATAGAGAAAGAGTGTAAGATACAGAGAGAGAGAGAGATAGAGTGATAGAAAATGGAAAAAAAAAGAAAAGAAAGAAGACACGCTTGAAACACTACGGAAATATGTTGGAGCAACGACGAACGAAATCAAAAAATGAATGTCCCGGCTAAAGCAAGACCGTGCCACCTCCCGTCTTAACCACGCAAGGAGATCTCGGTGCTGCGCTCGTTTACCAGAGAAAAGTCTACGTGTACACGTGTCCAAACGAGATATATAGATATATATATATATATATATATATGAAGACCAGCGTTAAAAAGGGGGGGAGGGGACAGTACATTAACGGTACGCATGCACTAACACTCTACGCATTTACTAGTATAGTATGCCGAGGAGGCTCTGGTTCTGATCCTCGATTGAACGCTGCATAATCCCATTTCGTGCGACGCTGCTACTCACCTCTGAAACGTTTGCCGCTTCACGTAATTGTCGCGCACGAACTCGACGATCTGCTTCTGGGTTTTGCCGCTATACCTGGCGACACCAAAATTCAATTCGTCGGATCAATCCGTGGGATTCTATCGCTTAACGCTAGAAACACCCGAGAGAGCAGTCCGAGCGACTGGAATTTTTGTCTGAATGGTGGAAAGCTCAGTGTCTCCTCCGTAACGTCGCATTCGCTGTAGTATCTACGTTTGCGACGTTACGGAGGGAAAGGCAGTTCTAGCGTTTAGGTATATAAGCTACGATAAATCGTTCCGCCGATTCCCGGTTACGTCCGGTTTAGCAAAGCTGACATACCTAAACGAGGAACCACGGCTGAGCACCCGCGTCTTTTGTCGTACGACCCGCTTCACCACGGAACAACGGAAGAACCCGTGGTTCTCCACGCATTTCTTCCAGAAGTTCTTGCACTCGTTGCGACCCTCAAAGAAGAACTCGACCGTGTCCTTGTAGTAACCCTGCAAAGTCGAGGGTGATCGATCGGGTTTCAATGCACATCCGCACTGCGTACACACGGTGCATTCGAAAAGTGCTCGGCCTCAATTTTCCCCGAAGTATCGCTTCACCGAGTGGACCCGCCCAGCGTGAGCATGCGATATTAATTGTGTCAATTTTCGTCGAGTCAGGAAGGTAGGCAACTATAAGCTTCTACTGCGTAGCATATGAAATGTCCAATTTGTCACAGTGGCGTTAAAGAAACATTACTTTCCTCAAAATAAAACTTATCGATCAAAGAATTACAAGTTCCTCGATTGTATTATGGTGGTAACCGTTCTAGATCGAAAGACTTCCTTACATTTGCACTCTAAAATCGGAGACTTCATACGCACAAACCTAAGACGACTCTAGACAAGGTTCCAAAAGCCCGGGAACTTTTCGAACGCGTGTTTCGAGGGACCACGCGGTACACTCACGTATCCCTCGGGATGGAGTTTGATTAGAAACCGCTTCCTCTTGAAGCTAATCTTCCGGATCTTCGCCCAGCTGAACGTGTTGATTTTGGAGAAGTGTTGGTACACCAAGATCCCCATGTGCGCCACCGCCAAATTCAGGGACACGCCCTCGTGGTCCTAGAACGAAAAGGGCACGGTCTCAAACTGCTCCCAAGCCGACATTAATATTTGCGAATACGCTAGCAAGTAACTCGTAACATTTATTGAGCTCCCTCGTACTTGAGGCGTTACTGCGCGAGAAGGCTTTGTTATAGAAAACGTATTCGCTTTGTTAACTGAGAAGGATCGTATCGATACCTCAGATCAATATTCGTAACAAATAAATAAAATAAAACCCGCAGTCTCCTATAATATTTGCAAGTTACTTTCGCCAGTGTATTCACACCTTTAGGGGAGCCAGGAGATTGCTCACCTTCGCCGGGTGCATTTTCATTCCGTACAGCTCGCAACGACGCGCCGTCTCCAAAAGATTCAGGTCAGCTTCCGCCGGCGATTGGCCTCTATTCGAACAATACAAGGTTTCAATGAACGCGATCCGCGAGACCGGCTACCAACTGTCGAACGAAACTAATCGGTGTGCATCTTACGCGTGTTTCTTGTGGTTCTCCATGATGCGGCGCTCGAGCTCCTGATCCTGGTGAGGTACAAATTTGTATGTCGACAGGTAAGTGTGATCCGGGTAATCCTCTATTACGTAGTCTCCACATTCCGCTAAAATGAACAATCAATTAGGCGCCGCTCTCCTCGAAGAATTAACATTAGGTTTATGGAGGACTGAAAGTGACTATCACCTTCATCAAAATAACGAGAATGTGTTTATCCAGATATTTGTCTACTTGTATATACCCAAAGACATGATCATGAATGTGTACAATCTCAATAATTGTAAATTAAAAATATTAGACCGCGCAATTTTGTCGCGTCCCGTAATCCTAGCCTGCTGACATGATACTGATCCTCGCACGCAAGATATTATTCATGCAACTCAGAAAATTTAAGTCTTAATTACCGAAATCCCCTCTATTACCCAGATAGGCTCGAAACAACCGATCTGTTTTTGATTCGTTATTTCTCCCTTTTCACTGCTTTCCCAAAAGTCCATTTTTGTCTTACAGCGCTTAGCGAATCTCGTGGTTTTCGAGAAAATTCCGCTACAATGCGGGCCCGGTGTAACCAGCAAACGCGCGAAACGAGAAAATCGATTTTTCGAAAATTCCAAGTTGGCGCGATCCCTTAATGTCGCGGCCAACTCACCCTGAACAATGTAGCTGGCCATCAAGGCTGCCGTGTTGTCGTTACACTGCAGCAAACCTTGGGCCAAGTCTCGCTTGATTTGAAGGCAAAATAAATATCTCGTGAACTCCTCCTCGAGCTGCGCCGGGTCCGGTGTATAAAATTTCACGCAGAATTTCAATAGAGGATCTATCAACGACAATCCGACTTGTCTGCAAACGGGCTTCTCCAGATCCAGCCAGTACTGCAATTTAAACAAGTCAGTTATCAGGATTCAAATCGGATGTAGCGGCTCGTGTGCGTGCTCGTCAATGGCTTACTTTAGTTCCATTAGGTTCCTGATACTCCAATCCGAAATAGTCAGCCTCCAGAAGATGTAACTGTTTACAGACTTGATCGAACAATACCCTGCCTAGCGCTTTCGCCTGAAATTACAAAGACGCGTTCGTGAGAGCACAGAGGGTAAGTAATCCTACGAATTATTTATCGATTTCATGCACATAAAAGCATCTTTTTCCGCGTACGCTCGTTAATGTGTTAAAGTACCGTGTAAGGCCGGGGAGAATATGTTTCAGATGCTGTAAGTAAAGTCTTATGAATAATCAATACGTCAATATGTGCACCTCGTGCAATATAGTAGAACCAATTATGTGCTCCAATAGTTCATTTAAAAGTGTTATCCTCATCCACGCCACACACCGAACGGGCTTCGCCGTGCAAGTCAAACGTGTCGTGCGGTAATTATTTAAGCAATGCGTAAAATAATGCGCATGTAAAATCTACGATGTTTAATCTTTTTTTCATTCTATTTGTTTTAATTATTTCGCGTTGCTCCAAGCGATTATGTAGAATAATTTAGCCAGAGGATATTTCAAAGCATCCGCAATAATGATCTCGCAGATACTATTCAGCAGATTCTGTGGACAATGACCCTTGACCTCTATTCGCTAAATGACCCTGATATGCTATTTGGAACGATTCCATGTCTGCCTGACAAATTTGTCGGAACAAGCGCAGACGTTTCATCAAGTTTTCAACAATAGAGGAGCTATTAAATGGGACACCGGTGGCTGAGGAAAATTTTGTATTATTCATACATTGATTCAAAGTAAGACTCAACGCGTTGTACTGGCATTTGTGCCCGTTAGACGTGCCATTGTGGAGGTACACAGTCAATGACTCGCCATTATAGCATTAAGCCGACATATTAAGGCACTTGTTCGACATTAACAAGCGTTTAAGGACATTTTAAACGGTCCCAGAGTGTACAAAGCGTTGATAATTCTCTACTCGACTGAAAAGAGACGGGCAAAGGGTCTTACCTGAACTTGAAACATCGTGATCGTGTCGTCCAACATTTGTACACGAACAGCAAGCATTTTCCCAGCCTTTCTGGGTGTCGTGGGAGGAGTTCTACTACCCCCATCCACACCCGCCGGAGTCGAATGACTGTGGGGCATCTTGGAACCTCCGCTGCCCTTCATGCTTATACTTTCTATATCATTCATTTTTAGACATCTAACTTCGACCGTAGAATGGCTGCTCGGCTTTATTTTCCTAGCGAAAATTTAGTGTAGAATTTCCTATTACGTAGTCATCTGCAACAGAACGTGGAGTACAAGCAAATTAACAAAACTGAAATTAAATAGGAATGTGTGTTTCTCGATTTGAATAAATAATTTCATTTAACATATACGATCATTCGCGGAGCGTTTAATTACGTCATAATATCGTATGTATTACGGTCGCGTTTATTGCAGTGAAATCATCGCTGCATCAATTCCCATTTAGAATTCGTGACCGACGAATCCGGCGGGTTAACAGGTGAAGTTTTTCAGACGTCCGTCGGACACCGTGACAGAGAGAAGACCGTGACGAGGAGCGGTCTAAAAAATTAACCCATTAACGCCGCCGTGTCCCACTTCGACACGTTCATTTTAATATCTAATTACTCTTGAACCTGGTAGCCTCGCGCAGCATCCGCGCTGCTCGAAAATTCGCTTAACGTTCCAAGCCAACTGTGTAACTGCGCCTCGAAACTGGAACGAACTTTCGAAACTCCGGTGACGAAAAACGAAACGAAACGAAACGAAAGAATAAAAATTAAAAAAAACCGAAAATCTCATCGACGGGTCGACACGCATCTACGCAGTTGTGCACCGCGCGGACACATCGCACGTACAGTCGCTCTTCGTCATGTCGCGGCGGAGTGAAAACCACCAAGGATAATAAGCGGAGGCGATGCGAGTCCGACGGATACGGCAAGTAAGTCAATGGCAAGGATTACGTAAACGACAATTAATCGAACGAATTTATCGCGAGCGGCGCGCCGAGAGGAGCAAGAGAGAGAGACAGAGCGCGCAAGAGAGAGAGAGAAAATAAGTGGGTATTATCGCACGCATTTGTTTACATCGTTCGGTAATGTTGGTCCGTGCAAGATGCGGTATACGCGGTAATATTACCGTATACCGATTCGCACGGTCCACCTAGCGTAGTGCCGCAAAGCGAGGAAGATACCCTTCGTCTCTGCGTTGGTACGTCAACCGACGATTACACCGATTACGCTGCTGCCGATCGGATAACGTTAGTGGGGTGTGCATCAAGAGATTGGCCGCGGTCGAAACGGATCTCCGAGTGTTGATTTGTCGATCAATGAACGATCTCGAGATCCCGCGAGTGTGCACACACGATAGAAATGTACCGTTAACCGTCCGCCTCGTTAGCTCTGGCTCGCCGAGCTTTCTAACACGGACCAAGAAGAAAATAAACGGAACGGTACGTCGCGATGTCGTTTCGGGGAAATAATGACACCGTCGAGAGAGGTGCGGGGAACCATTGCGTGTACCGAGGAACGAACGGGAGAGAGAGGGGGAGAGAGACAGAGAGGGAGAGAGAGAGAGAGAAGGATCGAGCCAGAACAAGGCGGGGCAGTGAATGTTCTTCGAAAATGAAGGAATCGCAGTACCTACGGCATTACGAAACGACAGGAAAGAGTCTACGCACATACGTGGTATACATTCTCGGATACGTACGTCTGCCGGCTTAATAGGTAACAGTGGCAGCACGCCCAAACATACAGCAACGCAGAGTTCATTGATCACCGAACAACACTGACTCGTTCACCGGCACCACCTTCCCGGTCGTCGTTACGATCGTGCCCACGTTGCCCGTGCTTTTAACGAGCCGTTACCACCATTATTTCCGGCATATACTCCACGTACGATCCCCGAATATCCCCGAGCTACGGTCGAGGAAGTCACCGAATTGAACCACATCACACACCTACGGAGCGCTCGTCTCCGCCTTGGCATGAATTATACGGGACGTCAGTGGTTCTCAGCGCGCGAGAAACGGTCCGATTATTCATTGATGGACCGCGGTGGCACGGCGACGTCCGACCGTGCCAGCTCGTTACCACGAAAAAGGACAGAGACTGACCCGACGAATAACCCGAACCACTCGAGCCCGATACCCGACTAAACCTCTGCTCCGCTGCGTTGAGAGTTACGGCGCGCGCGGCGCGCTACAAGGGCGGAGTCACGCGAAAAGACACGACCAACGACATCTACCAGATCCGTCGAGAAACCTTTTGGAAGACTGACGTTCTAGAATCAGAGAGGAAATGAGAGTGCTCACGCTCGGGGTTTTAGTGTCCCCACTTTTCTGCATCATCTTTTTAGCCTGGAACAGAACCTCCATCTTTTTAGCCTGGAACAGAACCTCGATCAACTTTTTAGCCTGGACCAGAACCTGCATCACCTTTTTAGCCTGTATTAGAAGCTGTATCATCTTTTAGGCTGGATCAGAGCCTACATAGGAGAACCTCTTGTAACATAGAAGTAGTATCCACTCTGGCATTATTAGGAATCCGCTGCTAATGATGCAGGTAAGATGATGCAGGTTCTGGTCCAGGCTAAAAATTAGACTAGGGGGCAGCACTATACCGAGGACACTGAAATCCCGGGCGTGAGAACTCTCATTTCCTCTCTGCTAGAATTAATTTAAACCGATCCGTAGGTTTCGCGCAAACCAAACCGCAGTGTTTATTACGTGGACGGAGAAAAATTGATGTACTGTTGTTTATCAGAAACACAGTTTTAACCATTCCAAATATATTTCCTCTGCAAATATTAATTAAAGGAGCTACGGTGGCGCCTCCCGTGGTGAAAAATCGAAGCTCCGGCCAGGGGTCCATACAGCGCCAATGCACGTGGCGGCAGAACGCTGAAACTATTAGGCAAATGTTACCGACAGTTGCGAAGTTATCGATCGTCCCTGTCGGTAACATTTGGCTAGCAGTTTCAGCGTTTTGCCGCTACATGTATTGGCGCTGTACGAACCCATGGGCGGAGCTTCGAGATTTGGATACAAGAGGCGCCACTGTCGCCCATTAAAATAATATTTAAAACTGTTCCTTTTAAGATTTAATAATTTGTTAACACACAAATTAAAGCTCTATGAATGCGCTTCGTGATGAATGGATTACAAGCTAAATGTAATTGCGATAACATTCTCGAAATCGAAATTAAAGCCCCTTTTCTGTCATATTATGGTTCAAATATTGCCGCGCTTTGCAACGATTCCAATTCCTTGGATGCAGTCTCTTTGTCCTCTTTCATTGGCATGGCTAATGTAAAGAACAGAAACATCGACATAATCAAATGGCAACACTGTTCGTATGTACATCGAAAATTTTAGGATTGCGAGTTGCGAGCATCAGAGGCTCCGAGCGGGAGCTTCGCCTCTGGTATACTCTGTGGCAAAAGTAAGGCAGTGCCTCGCTTTTGCGCACACATGCTCCTTTTCGCTTCTACTACGCTTCTTCTAATACGCAAGATGGCGCTAAAAACCTGAACGCTCGCGAGACCTGTCAATTCGTGTGTTCTTCGAATCCGAAATGTCAAGTTATCAATGAATAAAAGAAATAGGAACAACGACGGCATTTATCGTGATTTTATGTGAGGCGAGTAGCAAGTTATCGTGTCGTAGATTGTTTGTCCGCTGCACAGGTTGGTCACGTAAGTCAAACGAAAATACTGCAGTCTTTTGTCAATATTATTATTACCTCCTACAAGACTCCGACGCTCGTACCGTATCTAAAATAATCATGTAATAGAAACTATAGCATGTAGTGTTGAAAATATTAACGTCTTCGTTTAGGTGTGTGTTTGATCTATACGCCTGAAATAATTTTCGAAACGATCATACAATTTGCCAATGTTTCATACAAATGCAATTTCCAGGACTTTGGGTTAGATGGTTTAATACGAATCCACAGAACGTATTATTGAATTAAAAATAAAATGTCGGACGAAGAGGACACAGCGATACTGTTAAACAGCGCGAGCAAAACCACAGAAACATGTATCACCAAAGCTCCAAACGAGGAATACCAATGCCTGCCACCAAAGAACTTGAGGAAACCGATTCCAAAGCAAACCGACAATTTAACACCATTGACATCAGGAAATCAGAATGTGTTTGTCTCCATGGTGGCGGTTCTGGCAGGTATTGCCTTTGGCTGTGACATGGGAGTAGCAAAACCCATAGCCCCACTGATCAAACATGAGTTCAATTTGAATTGCTTCGAGAAAGATTTTGTCATCAGCATTTGGTTCATTGGAGCTCTTCTCGGTGGTTTAACTGGCGGTAAGCTTCTGCAAAACCATCCTAAAATCACTTCCAACATAACAACTCCTTACCTTGTGGTAAAAGCTTTAATTGGAACATTAGCAATATAACATTGTGTTACAGGGTTTCTAGTGGACTCGTTCGGTCGTCGTTGGACAATGATATTGACGCTGGTCTTCTTGACTTTCGGCGCCACGTTATCAGCATTGGCGAATCATTACATCCTACTTCTGGTTGCGCGAATAATTTGCGGATATTCTGGATCCGTTTCGGCCGTGGCGCACTGCATTTATATGGCAGAGGTGTCGGACTCGAATAAACGCGGGTACAACATGATGTTGTATCAATTGGGCACTGCCACCGGGTTCCTGGTCTCCGTTATCGCCGCCGCTGTGAAGAATATAGACTATCAATGGCGATTTTCTATTGGCATCACCGCCGTCCCTTCGTTAGCGGCCTGCATCATTACCATTATATTTCTCCAACGGTCCCCACCGTTCCTGCTCTACAAACGTATAACGAACGTCTCCAAGCAGCCGTCGAAAAACGCTTGGCATACGATTCTCGAGACTTTCACGATCATGGTTTTCCTATTGATATTTCAACAAGGCACCGGCAAACGACAGGTCCTGTATTACGCGCCGCGATTGTTCGCGTTACTGGGCATTTGTTCGAGTAAGTTCTTGTATTCCTCTTCGCCTCGCCGTTTGCTATCAAAACGTTGCGTCTCTGTATCGTTTACCTTGCAGACGTCGCCGAGATCACGGCCTTAATATCCCTCGGTGTGGTGAAGGTGTTCAGCACGATGCTTTCGTTGATCATAGTGGAGAGATGCGGACGACGGACCGCGCTCATCACCTCGGCGACAATCTGTATGACAACGATATCGTTGCTGTCGCTGCTGGCCACGATAGATCGCAGCGACGATAACCTGGATATAGTCACTCCTCACTGCAAGAACTTCCGAAACGAGGAGGTGAAAGTTCAGATTGTCATGCCAGCCGGATCACCGCCGCCATTCCCATTGTTGCCGACACCTCTGGCTATGGTCGCGCCCAGTCCAGAGACGTGGACTCAAGTGAAGTCTTCCTGTGAGGTATATACTTTGAGGGAAAAGGCATTAACACGTTCGCTACCAGTATTTAAAACAATTTAGCAGAAGTGTGTCATGAATTTGACTATCTTTAAATAGACTGCGAGATTGAGGACGTCACATATCCATGACGCTGGTAACGAACGTGTTAAATGGGTATTCTGGTTTTCAGAATTTTTTAGTAGACCTTACTTGTTACAGACACAGAACATTATCGTTTCGGAAGGTCTCACCGGTGGTCTGCGTATCCTGGCGGTGATAACGTTGCTGGTGTACGAGGCTGCTTACGCTTTAGGATTGGGTCCGGTGCCGTTGCTGAATCTCATAGAAGTCTTCCCTGCAGCGATCCGAGGAAAATGCATCAGTTTTCTCTTCATCGTCATATGGGTAACGCACATTATCGCCACGGAATCGGTCGTCGCCATGATCAGTGAGTCCTTCATTTTCTTAATGGAATACTCTTCAACCAACGTATCCTATGTACGCAATTATTCTCTTCCAGAATCGCTGACACTGGCCGGATCGTACTTGTTTTATAGCTTCATGTGTCTGATCACCATATTCTACGTTTTCCTGTTCATTCCGGAAACGAAAGGCAAGTCGTTGCATCAAATTGCTCAAGAGCTCCGGAAAATTTCACTCGGTACACGAGTATGTAATAATTTACGCAGCCTGCCGTTGATCTGCCATATTAAATGGATAAAGAAGTACGATAAGAACGCGGGAGCCGGTCAGAGTACTTTAATCTGAACGTACGAAACGAAAAGTTGTATACCGTAATGGGTATACGCACGCGAACAGAATGCGTTTCGAATGCCAACGATTTTCCACGTTTTCTATGTGTAGACGACTCGCTGTTAGTTTTAACAAAGAAAAAGGACGCGAAGGTATTCATAAGTTGTTTGTGCAATAATATTGTGTTCAGAAGACGTTGTACGGAAATAACGCGTGTCTGGTTATTTGAACGGAACTTGTTTGACCACCAATCATTGTATCACATATCAGACGAACGTGACGGGGAACGTCTAACATATGCAATCCACTTTCAACCTAAAAGACTGACGGTATAGTTTTAGTTTATTTTCCTTATTTATTTTCTTCGATTTTGATTCGTTGAACTCCACGTTTGCACGATGCAATCACTTTAACGAGAAGTATAATTGAATTCGCGAATGTAGAAACGAGAAGTAAGCATTAAGTGTACGGTAAAAGTAATTAGTCGTATGTTATATAGTTCAGTAAAGATTGCACTGATAAAAGTTACGGTAACGTATGCGTAAATTAGATACTTAGAGAAGGGTACATGCGTTGTACGCCACTTCGTACTAAAAGATAGTATTATTTTTATTATAATAATAGTAATAATGATAATCGTTATTATTATTATAGTCGTGCTGTTTTTTAGAGAATCTTTGCAATCTTGATGTTTATCGCATTTGTTCCGATCTACTCGTTGTAGTCTCCACCTACATCGCAATAACATGCAATGTTTTCCAGTGCCATTTACAAAAAAAAAAAGAATAAGAGAAAAACATATATGCATGTACTCGGTGAGTTGCGTGCGATGCTAAAATATCTCCGTTGCGTTTCGCAATATACAGAAAAGATTGTCGTCACTGAAAACAACGTAGACATTTCAGATTCCAATTTCGAGCAGCTCACCTTGTACATAAATATATACATATATATATATATATATATATACATATACATATATTATTATGTAAAAAAAGTCTTTTATTATATATAACATTGTTGTATATAAAAATAATTTTCATATGTATAATTATTACAGATCTTTAATATTGTATAATGTAATATCGTACTTGGCAACGATGTAATCGATTTACATACTTAATAAAAATGGATACAGTACACAATACAACTCGTCTCCGAATTGATCGCCGAGCGGCAACCGAGCCAGAGCACAGGAAGACATCGATCCAGTAAAAAAATAAATCTAAATATCACTCTCGCGAGGAAGCTCGTTACCTTAGACTCTTAAGAGTGCTCCGATTGCCTCCGATTGGCTAATCAGGGACAGCTAATCTGATCAAGATCAAGCTCTTTCGCTGGGGGGCAAACCTAGAACTTTTTCACGGCTGAACCGACGAGGGACCTCTTCTTGTTCCACGTGAGCAATTTGGGAGGCGACAGCACCTGTTCCAAAAATATGTGCCTCCTCTGTTTCAGATTCAAATCGGTATCGCGAGACTTGTCGTTCTCGTAAATCGAGTCAGTCTTCTCCCGATTCGCGTGGCACCTGTCCCCCGTTGCATTCTTCGGATGCGCGACGTTCAACGGCGCCGCAGGGGCTAAGTTCTCTTTATCATGCCTCGCGGATAAGTCCGTGTTCTTCCTCGAGGCAACCGACGCGTTCTTCTTGGACGTGTCGAGCTCCGTTGGAACAGCGGACTGTCCCAGCTTGATAGCGTTGTTCGGCGTGACAACGTAAACCAGCTGCGACTTCGTCTCGAACTTCTCCTTCAACAGCGAGAACTTCCGTTTCGGATAGTTCATCGGTCTCCTCCGCCTGTCAGGACATTCTGTTTTCTCCCCTGGATTAGGGTCTGCGGACTGTGCGGAGACGTTCGGTGTGACGACGTTGCAAGTCTTGACAGACTCGGGGCTGCCGGAGAAGCTCTCCTGTACAACTTCGACATCCTGAACGACCGGGACCAGAGGACTCATCTCGACGTATATATCGTTATCCTTCTCGGTCTCGTTCTCCCGGTAGGCGTCCTGCTGTTTCTGAGGTTGCTTTGCCTTTCCGCCCAGAATAGGCGAGTCGGACAATATGGCGTCTATCAGCGGAGTCTTCCTGATCGACTCGATCGCGCAATACTTCACCAAGTCCCTGATAGTGTCTATCTCGCACCTGCCGCGAACGATCGAGTCCGGCTCGTCCAGTCTGTTGAAGTAGTTCTTACTGCAGGTGGCAGGGTCCTTCAGGTCGTTTTTGAACAACGCCCTGGTCAACTGCGCCTTCTTGATCAGGTTCTTCGGGTCGAAATCCTCCCACTGGCTCCCGGTCGTGTGGTACACGTGCCTCGGCGAGTTGTCCGCCGTGTACCTTCTGATCTGATCGATCGTGCTCACGAGGGTGCTAACCGAGTCGTGAGCGGGCCTACCGTAATCCAATTTCTCCTCGTCGTGCTCCTCCAGAATGGTGTCCAGAGCAAACATACCGCCCTTCTCGTCGATCACGACCGGTTTCGCGATGTAGAGCGTGGCATTCTGCTCTTCCGCTTCGGAGGGTCTTTTCGCAGAGGACGGGTCCTCGCTGTGGATAGCTCTCAGTTCTCTGGGATCGATCAGATCGTAGGCTAACGTGTCGAGGTAATCGTCCTGCTTCAAAATCCCCCTGAGTATCGAGCTGACGCAAGTTATATCGGAGAACTCCGAGCTGTACGTGGTCCCGGTGGTGGTACTGGTCAGAGTGTCCCTCCGTCTGTCCCTGACCACGCTGTCGTCATGAATATAAGTCTCTATGTCCGTGTATCCTTTCCAGCTGCGAATGCACCAGGGTGGCCTGGCGACCCCTAACGGGCAGACATTCTCGTAGTCGTGTATCGAGGTGACGCAGCTCATGGTCTCGTCCCTCTGCTCCTTCGTCAGCTTCTCGGTCTCCGAGATCTTCTCGCGAGTATCGTCGAAGATCGGCGGGGTCTTCAACCTGTCCCTGCTAGTCATCTTGTTCGCGTTATCGTGGTCCGTTTCCTTGTGCTCCTCTTCGTCCTCCTTGCGAGCCTCGGACCGGTCCTCCAACAGGTCCTCGCGAGCTCCGCTGATGTTCGACAGCAGTTTCTTATCCGCGAGCTTCTCGTTCTCGTCGTTCTCCATCTCGAGGATCAATTGGGTCGAGAAACAGATGCCTCGTCTCTTTCGGGACGATCCCGACAAGCTGGAGGACGGTGGCGGTGCCTTGGGCGACACGTTCTCGATGTCGAAGCCGTGGCTGGTCGGCAGACAGATGCCCCTGCGCTTCTGCCGGTGAATGTTCTGTTTCTCGGCCGCGTCGTTGCAGTCGTTCTGCATCTCGAACTCCCGAGCCGCGCTGCTCTCTGGGAGGAACGACCCTTTCGATTCAGCCCCGCCACCCTCGTCCTTGAGGGGTGGCTCGTTGTGCGCCGACTCGCACTCGGTAACAACGCGCACGGCAGCAGTCTTCGATTCGCTCGCGACCTTGCAGCTCTGATTGATAACGCCGGTCTCCGCGCAGTCCGAGCTCTGCACGATGTTCGTCAGCAAGGATTGTTTGTCCGTGGTGACCTCCTCGGACGCGGCCCCCTGAGAATGACCGACCGAACACGGCGAGTTCGAGTAATACTGTTTGAACGACCTAGGCGTGCCAGTCGTCTTGGTCGCTGTCTCGGCACGCTTGTCCCGCTTGTCGGCGGCCATCGACCCGGCCCCGATCATCACCTTGGAGGGATGATACTTGCCGTAGTACAGTAGCATACTCGCCAGACCGATCATCATCCCCCCGGCCACCAGACTGGCCACCGTAGCGATCTCCTCGGTCCTGATCGTGTTCTTGTAACAGAACACGTACACCACCAGGAACACCGTGTTCTCGAGCGTGACGACGAAATAGAAGATAAGCATTCTGTACCGGGACCTGCCGACCCGCAGATTAAAGAAATCGAAGCAATAAATTAGTCCTATGATACAATTATAAATACGCTCCTCCCACATCGTCGGGCAGAAGTCTGTGTTCTGTAGGATCACCCAGACCGTCATAAATAGCCAATGGAGTCCTGCGAACAGAGTCGGGTATCATGAGAGGCGCCGCCGCGTCGAACACATAAATCTATTTCTAGTCTAGGCGTTCTTTTGCGCTGGCTTACACAGCCTGCCGAGATACTTACCCAGGAACAATAAAAACCATTCCCTTAAACAGAGCGCCGTTAAGACCAGAACGGCTATTCTAGACATCAGCATACCAGCCCGCCAGAGACTCTGAAGAACCAATGCTACCCATGTCGCCTCGTGGTCAGGATTTATCTTGTGCATCGCTTTCGTGTAGGTGCCTATAGCCCAGCTCAGCGAGCAAAAGGACACCGCGGCCGACAAACCTGTTCGATTGTTCGTTTATGCAAAATTATTCATTTATTCAGGTTTCTACGGTGAGATCCGGCGTCACACAGCTCGCGGATTTCCGTAACAATTTTTTTAGTGAGCCAGTGACAGAGGCAGTCATTTTATTTTTAGCACCTCGAACGCTCCCACGCTATTCGAGGAAGAATCTTTGTTAAAGTCACCGAACCATCGACTGCCTACATGGAATGTACGACCAAAACGGTTCGATCGTGGATCGAGAAGAGTCTTCCGTAGGAAGATAGAACCTGTCCGTGATATCTTTCTTCCTGCTTCTGTTATCTACGGGGGCGGGCTGAAGGAAGTCAAAATATGCGGACTCTGAGCTACAGTATTCCTGCGAACTCTGCGAGTCACAGTACCCTCCTCCCGACGACAGTATTATCATTTTAGAGAAACTTTTTACACGCAGAGAGGAGACCACAAAATGCCAAAGGTCAAAGTGACGGAACTCGAGAGCCAAACGAATATACGTCCATGTTTTCTAAAAGTGAAGTGTTTACATGTATTTGGTAACATGTTCTTAGGGCTACATGTAAGTGCTATGTCGTTCGATGGAACGGTCCGACGATTTCGAATGGTAACGAACATGTTATTTTGTTACAGAGGCAGCTGACGTTAGTGAAACTGATCACGATAGTCGCCGTGATATTTTTGTCATTGATATTCGTACTGAATTTGTTGCACAACTCGTGCTTGAAGACGAGCAAAAATTTGAAATTTGTGAACTACATCGACAGTAGATATTACAAACATTACGACCCGGTTAGAAATAAATCTGCTTCGACTACTCTGACTAAGAAAGAAATGGAGAAGACACGAATCCAATTCAACAATAGGAAAAACGAACTGGAAACGTATTGCAAAAGCATCGTGAGACCGGTGACGAACTTGGACAATGTATTGTCCAACATGATCATCGATACGTAAGTACAGCATAATGAGTGTGTTTGCAAACTTGGATTAATTCGAGTGCACACCTTGCAGAGTGCACGCGATATCATGGTGCCCCATATACAAAGCTGCGAGTTCCACGTGGATGAAGCATTTCGCTACGCTCGGAGGAGTGTTAACGGAGACAGCTATGGAATTGATTCGCCGTGATATTTTACAAATTAACACTATCGTCAGGAAAGCATTCCCACGCAACAGAGACGTGAAAAAAGCATATCAAGTATGTAACAATAGAATGAAAACGCATGTACAGAAAAAATATTAATCGATGAGAACGTTCTCTGTTGCAGAAGCTGAATAACACAATGAAATTTCTGATTGTTCGACATCCGTTTGAACGGCTCGTGTCCGCGTACAGAGACAAATTAGAACACATACAAGGAAGAGATTATTACTATAAAAGATTTGGACGACACATTGCGCACAAATATCGTAAATATAGGCAAGCGAACGAAACAAAATTGGAACCTACGTTTACCGAATTTCTTCACTTCATTGTGGAAGAAAAGTATTTCGACGAACATTGGGCACCGTTCATCGATACGTGCGAGCCTTGCTTGATTAAATACAATTACATCTTAAAGTTCGACACATTCGATAGAGATCAACAGTTTCTGATACAAGAACTAGGTTTAAGCGATTATTTATATGGAAAGGGCGATTGGAGAAACATCAATCCGCGAGGAGTTACAACCACTGCTCTTGTTAAGGAGTATATGCAGAATGTTCCTCGATCGTTGCTCAACGAAATTAATAAGGTTTACGAAAACGACTTTAAATTGTTTTCTTATTCACCTCTGTGATAATTTAAGACATTTGTCGATAGTGATAAAAGAAAAAAACGTGAATGTGATACATAGCTGCATTTAGCCAGAGTCTGTGCATCGACGGTCTCTACTGTAACGTAGATAATACGACTATTTGATTGTCCTTACTTGTCCACAGCGGCGTACGACGTAATACTGCCATAACGTATAGCTGCAATATTAATTGCGGAGCAGCCCCCATAAACGATTCGAACAGGTGTAGCATGCATATATCGCTTTCCTGTCTATATACCCAATTTTTATCCTTTACAAATCGTTTGCTCCTCAACGAATAAACTGTAGCGTAAAGTAATATCAAATACCTAAAAATAAAAGTATGTACCTTCTCTCGAAGAAAATGCAACCAAAGATTGTGAACTGATTAAACAAAAGAAAAAAGAATTTTAAAAAAAGAATACCTTTGTAATACTCCTAAAAAGAGAAAATGTAAGAGCCAATGTATAGCTTTAATGGAGCCATCGCTCTGATACCATCTCAAACTAAACATTTGGATAACAGCGGCGGGTAAAATTGTGAAACTCAAGGCAAAGCATCCCCAAATAAATTGGCCTTGTAAAAAATATTCCGTAAAAACAATACTGTCTACAAAAAAAGAATCAGATAATAATTTGTATGTTATCGATAGACGCATTTAATAAATGTCTCTTAATTTGCATTTAAAACCTGCATCCAGAGTAAAAGGCATTGATTGAATGAAATTCTTTCGTACGAGAATACATTATTTAATTATAGCTTATATATTTATTACATGATACATCGAGCGTATATAAAACGTAAAAACATATTTAAAAAACGTTGAGTTCTACATATTATTCGGTCATAATTGTTATTGTACTGTGAAAGATGTGCACAAAAACAATACACACAAGACTGGAATAAACTCGTGAACAACAATTCAAGTTCGTTGACGATCAAATATGCTCGTCAATCGTGTTTACGTTACATCGATCGAAAACAGAATTTCTAAATGCAATAGAGAAAATACATGGTATATTTAGTTTCTTTCTTTATTCACCTGTTGCTATATCGATGAAAAAAAAACTGACAGAAGTCATATAGTAAATTAAATCGAACAATCGGAACCGGTAACATTCGATCTCTCTGTGCGACATTGCTGTCGATGCATTTCTTTTCACAGTTTCGTAGCACGAAACATTGTCATGTTTCAACTCTGCCGCCGCCATCTTCCCGGCCATTCTTTATTCAATTCCACACAATAGACGAAAGAACGCGTTCCACTGTCAGCCGCGTGCGTCCCATTTTGCCGATTTATCCTAAATCTCAGGGTGAACCTCAGCTATCGGTTTTCCAGTTCGGAAACCATTCGTGCACAGACGTAACAAGGGAAACGAAAATTTTTCTGCAAACGAAACCGCCGCGACTGATCGCAACGAAAACATCACGATCACAACCACTGACCACAAACATTAATTACAGCCAATCCCGAATTGAAATCTGCGATTTCAAACTAGAAGCGTGCCAATCAGAAGCGTATCCACTCGACTAATTCCTCGTGGCGCATTATACGAAATATAAATTTGAATATAAAAAACAACACGCTCTAGGATATTTCTTACATTCCTATTTTTCAGTTCCTTAGCTTCCTGAATATTCTGTTGATTTTTTAACCTGTTCAACCACTGAAATTGTACACCTGGACACGTTCAATTTATAGCAATCCCTAGCAATTTTCTTATAAAAGAATGAAGTTATAGGAAAATTTTAAATAATGACTTTTCTAGAAATTTTTGTAGAAACTTCGACCCTTTTCGCTAACACATGATTCGTACCGCTTTTCTCGTAAGGTACGGCGTAAATAGCGGCAAGAATCATTTGCTCCGGTAAAATGTCCGTACAGCGCCAATACACTTAGCGACAAAACGTTCAAACTAGTAGCCAATTATCGACAGAGACGATAAGGTTCACGATTTCGCCACGAGAGGCGCCACAACAATGAATTTTTTAATATTTGCGCACTCAAATTAAAATTGGAAGAATGCACTTCCATGTTACGAAATTGTTTATTAAAGAATTCTTAAAGCGTCCAATAAATTCGACGACACTCAAATGAATATAACAAATGTACGTTATTATTTATTACTTTCGTGTAAATACAATGTTTTTTCTTTCTTTCAATAAATTCAACTATACATAAATAGAATCTGCTGGTCTATACTAAAATGTTGACAATTGCGAAAATGAGTAAAAATTTGCATCCCTTGACGCAAATATGAAATGCGATACAGTCTTACGTTATAAGTTCTCACAGTTTCGTGTGAAGGAAAATAGTTGATTAAACTGAAGATAGTTGGAAAGAAACCTGTAACCCGACTCGAAGAATTACAACTAATTCTCGATGGGAGGCTTTGCCTTCTTCATATGCCGGCCCTAGAAAATTTCGACGGTTTCACCTCGAATAGTTTTCTAACAAAATATATTTGTATCGTCGTTGTTATTATTATGACCGTTATCTGGGTGATGGACCACATTTGCACATAAAAATTGTTGTCCAATAGCAAATTGTAATCTCGTTCTTCACTACCTCGACTCAAATATTGCGTTTGGAACATTTCATTTACATTTCTCTCCACGAACGATATCGATCTCTGTTAAAGAAACAAACAACTATAATGCAAACAAACTGTGATTCAATAAGTGTGCGTAAGACAGGGAATATTCCTACCGTAAAATTATCAACTGATACATTCAAGTCTTCCAGCTCCTTGGAATATTTATCCCATTCGTCATACCTGCAAAAGATGGTATTATTTAATGATACTGATCGAGGCCTATAAACAATTTATACTATAATACATTACTTGATCACAGAGATATATAAATTGACTAATCTTGAAGCAAATCGTGAGAATGTATTGTCCATGCAAATACAATAGTATCCAGCCGTTTTCACAGTATCCTTATAAGCTGAATTAGGAAGCCATAGGTAAGGATGAACCAGTTCACCTAGTGGATCCCTTACGGCAAGGCCAGCTTTTCCATCTCCGCCTCTTATCACCTGCAGTCAAAAATATCATCCAATAAATACTTGCTAGTTCAAAAAAGAGAATATAGCAAACATTTAAATTTCTTTCTAATCACTTAATAACAGAGCTTACTCGTTAAATCTATTATTTGCGCAAAGTATCGTCTTCTGTGCTTACCTGTATTTACCTTGTTTGTGTATTAGTTAACATATGCATTTTCTTCTCAGTTCTTGTACCAAATCTATTTAGCTTTACACGGATACTCTACATGCTAATTCTATTGTCACTTAAACTCATACTTTCTGTTATTATTTTTTATTTGTTTTATGCGGTAAGGACGACATTATGGTTGTTGTTATTAGCATTACTCACAGCCATATGGCGCAAGTGTTGATCGTAAGAATTTTCAAGCGGCAGACGAGTTTCAAATTCAATCGAACGCTTCGTGTAAACGAAATGATTTGAATCGACGGATCGAAAGAGACGCAACTCTGTGACGTACCTGAAAGTGCACGTAGAAATCCGCTCCGGCGGAAGCATATTGAAAGTAACAATCCTCTTTCCCGGCATCGATTTGTACTTTGTAATTCGAGATTACCAATGGCAAAGGTTCGTTCCAGGATCCAGCCGTGCTGGTATTCACAAGGCTGAAAACCACCCCGAGAACCAGACTTCGTAAAAAAGTATACATTCTACGCGTTTGATCGAATAGATCATTACAATGATCCACCCGTCTGACAATCGCTTTCACAACGACTGACAGGTAAACGTGCTACAATCTAAACTTTCGCTGGTGTCTCGCTGTGTCTCACCGACAAACACAGAGTATGTATCATACAAGAGGCGAAACTCGTGTCGTTCAACTTTCATCGCAGTGTCTCCAAATTGGATGACCTTGACGCACAACATACAGACAGCGTTGTCTTTTCTTTAGCCCTCTAAGGGTTTTACATAATTCTGAAAACAAGCGCCTGTGTAGTGATGGGCACCATCGACTAAAAACTATCGACTAAATCGATAGTAGCCAACTACTATTTTCAGTCGACTGATTTTTTAAACTATCGACGTTTTACACGTCGCCATCTTGAAATTTCAAATGTCAGTGTCACACGAAGAAACGAAAAGGTTAGAAATACATGATTATGACAGGACGTGCAAATATGCAAGTAATGAAATATGTAATAGATATTTCAATACTTTAATTCATATTAGATGTTAAAATCTTATTGCTATTTATGCGATATAAACTGTACATGTGATATACGTAGGCATAGACTATAGCCCGCAATCTAGACGTAACCACTAAAACGAAATTTCAGTCGACTAAAAACTATCGACTAAATATTCGATAGTATGTATGTAGTAACTAAATAGTAATTAGTCGATAGTTGAATTTAGTCGATAATGCCCATCACTACGCCTGTGTGCCTCATTATTAAAAAAAAACAAAAAAATCAGATTTGCACAGGTGTCAATACACAATTTCAAACGACCCTCGATAGCTATCGATACTTTTCAATGTCGAGAATCGATTCTTTGCGGAACAATCGAACACCTCCGAAAGAATGCTATTGGACAGAAAAAAGGTCGATTCTATCTTTTCACTGAAAGAATCGAATCGTAATCGAACATCCCTAGTTTGAACATTTCGCCACAGGTGACTCTACTTGTCCAAGATGCTGTTTTTCGCCGGGGAAATGATTATTGCCGTAAAATGCGCGGTGTCTGGCGACATGTACGGCAACAATCATACCTGATCTTTCAATCGTTTCAACATTCGAAACGGAGGAAAATGCCGCATGTATTTGTATGATATTTAGCCTTCCGTTAGGTACATTTCGAGGAACCGGGTCAATTCGACTAGCGTTTTAGTTGCGAGGCGCTGCGAAACGATCCTCGAGAACGTTACCGTACGATAACCGTACATTGTAAGGTTAAACGGTCAATTATGATACACTTGCGACGATGTTTAGCAAATATCTCGTCGAAGCACCATGGACTAACAACCACGAGGGTAAAGTTGGTACATAACAAAAGTAAAGAGGAACACCCGACGGCGGGGATAATTGGTAATAACAGCCTGTGCAATTGTCAGTTGCGTACGCTCGTGTACATTGTTTCCCGCGTTAAAAATCTTGGCTTCTATTTTTGTCTTTCTGTGTAGTTGTCGGCGATGAGATTTTGAAGGCTCAAGTGAGAGACACTAATTCCTTTTATGCGAGCCATTTACTGTACAAGCATGGAGTCAGGGTTCAAAAAGTTAGTTTCTACGTGCACATCTTAATCACCGGTTCCGTTGTCATAGACGTATTAAAATAATCGACGCATTACAGATCACTGTCGTTCGGGACGACGTCCAGGATATCGCGAGAGCGATCAAGCGTTTCTCCGGAAATTTTAATTACGTGTTTACCACTGGGGGAATAGGACCGACTCATGACGATGTCACTTATCAAGGTATTTATTTGGAATTCGCACATGGAACATTCTAGATAAAATAATATGTATTTCACAGCCTTGGGATTGGCTTTCGACGATACGCTGCATTATCATCCAAAATTGGTGGACATCGTGAAGAATCGCTTTGGTTGCAATGATTTTCCTTCTCCTGCTTATAAAATGGCATACGTAAGTCCAGGTTTCACAGTTGTCGTTCAGCGGTTGAAATAATTTCACAATCTTCTTCCAGATTCCAACCAAATCTGTTCTCAAATTTTGCATAAGCCCAGTCACGGGAGAAGCTTTTCCTTACCCCTGCATAGAGTTGCGGAACGTTTTTGTCTTTCCTGGATCACCTATGTTCTTCGAATTTCCATTTCAGGCTCTGTGCAAGGTACATTCTGTGACAATTCTCTTATTTCGGAGAAACAATTATAGAAGATGTTTGTAGGAGTTATTTTCCGGATACAAATCTTTTTCAACCGTAGAGGTTTTCTTAAACGCGAGGGAAGACTCGTTCGCGAACGTGTTAAACGATGTTGTACGGAAGTGTCCGAACGTCACGTTCGGCTCGTATCCGGAGACTAATAGGTAACGAGATTTTCACACGATAGAAAAGTTTGTCGCGCGATCGTCGAAGGTGTCTGTAAGATTCGAAATATTTGTTGCAGGTATTACAAAGCGCGTATCACCATAGAGAGCGAGAACGAGGAGGACACCGAGGCTGCCAAAAGAATGTTTTGTTCTCGAGTTCCGAGCGGCGTGCTGGTGAATTACGATCGCACGCCTCACGTCGACGCCCTGAGCAAATACGAACAGTTGCTCGAAAACTCGGAGCGTAGATCGATTTATCAGAAGTCCTTCGAAATATTCCTGTAATGCATCAAGTGGAAAAAAGTATCGATTGCTCGTGCCGTAGCGTTTTCAAAATCGGCGGATTTCTCAATCTTTCTCGCTTTATCTTCTTTCCAGAGACTATTGTCGGAAACCCGAGGAGGTCTGGATCTATTTGGACGGTTGTGCAGAATCCGTTGTCATGGTGCATCTTGCTCGCGTTACGATGGAAAAGCTCGGGGGACCTTCGAAGACCAAATTGCGCGGCATCTGTCCAACAGCGAATAAGTTTCTTCAAGAAATTAGCAACAGGTAGATGCGGCTATTGTTAGCGCTACGCGAAAGTAATGGAAACCGAATCCGTAATCGAAACAAAAGAAATGGACTATTGTGATAGGTACAACGTCGAATTGTGCTGCTTGAAAAACAACGGAACGGTTCTAATTAGACCGGAAATGCGGATGTTGTTGCTCGGAAAACGATCGAACGGCAGCGAAAGGGAAATAGAAGATTATCAGAGGCTCGAGAGATTGTTTAGCGAGTCTCTTCCGAGCGTACAAATACATTTTCCTCTGATCGAGTGGACGGACGAAGATGTCGCGAGTTTCGTCGGGTCTCTCTCTATACATTATCATACTGCGGACGAAGTATGATCGTTTCGGTAAGAAAAGAAAATATTCTGTTGTCCTACATTATGGTATACATCTCCGAAAAATAATGATCGTCGACCGATACACACAAGAACGATGGTTTAAATCGTGTAAAATTAAGTTTAAAAATTCTTTCCTGTCTCTCTCAATGAGAAATCTGTTTTCTTTAATAAATAAAAATGATCTGTTTTCGTAGATGATAAGGCGAAGATCGCGTGAGGAAGCAAGAAGAAAAGTCGGAGACACGTTGGTGCTGCAGTCGACACGATTGTAATTTTACTGGAATTATATAATTGTTATTTAATGAGCTGTCGTGGTTATTAAAGAGACGGAAAAAATTTGGAGGAGTTATTGGAATTTTGAGAGGTAGCTTAGAAAGTAGGTGCGGTTCAAGCTGATATCGCTGTTGTAACTCTATTTTCGTGAAACAGATATTTCATCTTTGAACTGTAAACGATTCACGTGAATAAATATTACAGATAACTAACTTGTGGTCTTGAGTTAAGATATTAAGGCCTATTCAGATTTCTACAATATAAATTTGCTGGAAAAGTGGGAAAACCGTTTAATTTCGGAGGTACGAAAACCGCAGCGACTTTCTGGGCCGCCTAATATCTGTGAAGTCGATGTATTCGCAAGAACGAGGACGCTCGAGGGATTTCCTGGACAAGGGGGTGGTCCACTCGTCGAAACACATTTACTTCGGTATATGGCCGGGGAAAATATAGTAAACGCGTTCAGGTGGAGTTTGCCAAAGCTACGGAAAAGCTACTTCCTTCCGGATTTCGATGATCTTTTAACGCGTCGTGGACATCCATTTTTTAAATATTTTACGCTCGTTGACTGTCACGTCGGTCATAGAATGCCAATCTTCAAAAATTAATTTTGTTCACAATATTGCTGCTTGAACCGAAAAAGTAATCCTTATGATAATTCTGCAGTTGTTATTACAACGATTAAATTATTTTGATTTTGCGGGATTTCTGGGAATACTTGTTCGGCAGCGAACGTGTTAAACTGTTGAAATGTTTTCATTGTTCACATTCGATCGCATTATTCTTGTCTAAGATGAAATCACCGGTCATCTAATAGTCAATCTCCGGTCGTCTAATCACGGTCTGGTTGTTAGTAAGTGAAATCTAAAATAGTGAAAAAATTGAACGATACTGATACATGTATCCTCAATCCGTTAAGATCAATAGAGAGGAAAAGAACTCTTCATTTCGATTCTATTCTATTTCTGCAATTGATACAGAACATTTTCATGTTGCATAAAAATCGTTCACGTTCGCGAGGTACGACAGAGGGTCAGGTCGATGCCAGATGGATGTAAGATGCTTGTTTCTCGCGACACGACGAAAGACCGGTTTGCAATGTAGATGTAGCAGAATGCAAAATAATGAAAATTTGGGGGAGACATGCATCTTGGCTGCGACATCGCCGACCTTTTTTAAACGGTGCGTGTCGTAGAACGTATGCCGGGTCTGTGGGTTAGGCGGAGAGAATGGCGTGCTAGACGGTTAGTCGGGAGTTCGAAGGAAGGGTATCTGAATTCGTATTACATATTTTTCAGTCGCGCTGCAACGCGGAAGAAAGAAGCAAGGAGAGGGTTGTTCGTTGGAGAGGGAATCGTTGTCGGGGGCCCCCCTTCCATCCTTTTGAAATTTCATTTCGAGTTAAAGTATTTCTAGCTTTTTTCCTTTGAAAGTTTAAAATGAGAGTGGGTGGTAGTTGGCTAGAAGGGGCGAGGCGGTGGATTGGGGGCTGGGGGTTGGAAGCGGCGGGTTCGGGGCTGCGAGGAGACGGGGGAGGGGTCGAGGGGGATGGGGGGCTGTGTGGAAACGGGGGGTTGGGGGCCAGCCCCGCTCCGAGGGGTGGGGGCTGAGGTTCTGGGGACGGGGTGGGCGGCTATATAAAGCTGGAGTAGAAGGAACGATAAAGAGGGGAATGAATCGCTACTACCCGAGCAACGCCCATGGTTCTGCAGTTCACGGGCCGCATACAGTGCGCCACTCGACGCTTTCCCAGCCTCCGAACTTAACCAAATGCCGACTGTTTTTCATATTTTCGATTATCTCGGGCCAAGCTAGGTCAGACGTATTCATCACCGACGCCGGTATTTATACGGGGGCTCGTACGGCCCAGCCGAAAATG
Source organism: Halictus rubicundus (assembly GCF_050948215.1). Lineage (NCBI taxonomy): Eukaryota > Metazoa > Arthropoda > Insecta > Hymenoptera > Halictidae > Halictus > Halictus rubicundus. The sequence goes on along the minus strand of NC_135156.1, from coordinate 16,425,584 downwards.
ATTTTATTCGCCGATTCTCGATCGGATCGGCCACCCCCCGACAGCTTTCTTCGATTCGTTACACGCCGGTAACCTTCTCGAAAAAATTGACGGACATTGATCTTTTCGAGTCTTACATCTGCCCCGCTCTAAATTAATCCTCCGACAGCTGTGTCTATTTTCACTTACAGTGGGATCAAACTCGTCATACAATTCAATTTCCAGCGATTAAATGAAATGAACAGCTGTTACGTCATAAACAACAGAGAGACTAATGAGCGTCTACGAGAAGCACCTTCAAAGATATACTTTAAAAAATTGCTAAATAAATGCGTACGCTCGGTCTTGACACCAGAACTACCGAGCCCTAAACGTGACTCAGACTTATCCCTTTAGGATAACAGCAGGATTGAATTTGCTCAGGTTTCATACGATTTTTATGGTAACATGTTTCTCGTGAAAAGGTTTTCACAGTCTCGGTAATCGTGAAAGAAGAAATCATCCACCAGTCATTGTGACTGGTTCGGTAGTTCTGGCGTTAAGCATCGTGAATTTTCATAATTACAAAAACGGTTTGTTCGTCTTTCGAACGTTTGTCAGTAAAATTCCTTTCTCGTTGAACGGAGAGAATTCGATTATATTCGTGCTTGTAATCGGCGACGTTGCTTTTACGGATGCATGGTAATCCCTTGTCCCAGATGCAAAATTCTATTTGCCTGGTTCTTCTAGGACAGTGCAGCGAGCTTCGCGACAGGCGTAGACGTGGGAAAAATTGCGGGCTAACAATTTCGTTTGCATCAAAGCGATGATCATTCTACATCGCTCAATCTCGACGCTGTCCTATGATCTGCTGTCGATCGCTGTCCTCGGCCAATAACGACAATGCGCGCGACGGATACATGCAACGTTGCCCGGAAGGCGTGGTTTGTTGCCGGCCGATTTGATCGTGTCCGGAGACAACAAAACAAAATACAACAGCGTTGGCCTAGGAGGTTATAAAAAACGAGGAAGCCGAGGCATTGTCGTTTCTGGAAATCGACGGTGGTCGGAAACGAGGTCTAGAAACTGTCGTCTCTAGGTTTTTGGCTGCGAATGGGGAGCGTCGAACGATCGAAGAAGAATGGATCGTGCCTGGCCGCATATAGGTCGCATACGCGTCTCTAGATGCGAGGTTCGGTCAGTTTCGAGAGAGTGGGTAGAAAGAGATGATCGGTTTCGGTCCGGGTAAGAGGATTCGGATAGAATCGGTGTTCGAAATCGAAAGTCGAGAAAGCGGAACGGAAGGAGAGAGGAAGTAGTAGAGGAAGGAAAGAAAATGTACGGAGCGTGAAAGATCGAACGGTGGTCCGGTGGTCGCGTAATCGTCGATGAAGCCGGTGGCGAGATAGAAGTAACAGTGGTAACGGTAACGGTAACGTTAACGGTGGCGGCAGAGCAACGGTGGTTGCGAGGGTGGCGGCGGCGGTGGCGGCGGTGACGGTGGTGGTGGAGGTAGACGACGGAGCCGACGACGACGACGCGACTTTGTTGGTGGTGGTGGTGGTGGTGGTGGTGGTGGTGGTGGTGGAGGTGGTGGTGGTGGAGATGGCGGTGGAGGAGGTGGTGGTGGTGGCCCTCGCGAGCCGACGACGTGGTCGATGGCGTTGGTCGCGTGCTGGTCGCGTGCCGGAGGCGGAGCCAAGCTCCGACTCTCTCGCGTGCCACCTCCACCCTAAAGTTCGCGGTCCCTGTTGCACCCTCTAACACCCAACACCCAACACCCTCCCGGGCCGGCACCCGGCACCCGCTACGCTACGGCAGGGAGCTCTTCTACTCGACGCGCGACGCCCCTCGGTACTCTTTGGTTCCTTGGGTTCCCCTTCCCCTTCTCTCTCTCCACCGGTACCCGAATCTACAGTCGCTTCCTCGTCGGTTATTGATTCCCTCGGGTAGCCAGTCCCGAAAAGGGTGCTAAAATAGGATGAGGACTATCGAAACGATGGAAACGAAACGATACAAAACTGCACCGGCAACGTACGCCACCGTACGATCCGCCCGGCAATACTTTACGATAATACGCCGATGGTGCCCGACTTTGTCCACCCTTAACCGACTTCAACCCCTTGCCGTATTATTGTACGATTTTTAGGAAACCGGGACTCAAACCCGCTTTGATTTTCTTCTGACATCAGCCTCCAGGACCCTCCCGCTTCCCGCTTTCCTAATTTTCGTACGTTGTTTTAACCCTTAAGTGCATAGGTAAACTAAATATTAGGAACACGAATGCATACATGGGGTCCATTGAGGAACCCCACTTACCTAATTCCTTGCTAACTTTGATTACAGCAACAATTTGTTTCTGTAAACTTTCTGTAAAACTGTAAAATTTCTGTAAACTAAAAATGCCGCGGCTAAGAATGTTAACACAAAATCCAACACTGGGGTCCTTTGCGGACCCCACTCGTGCATTTAAGGGTTAACATATTCGCTGACAACGTCACAAAAGCATATTAACACGTTGAACGCCACGTCAGACATATGTGGCTGACGGAATTATTTGTGCAGGTTTGAACATTAATTTTTACGTTGATATATTCTTTGTACTAAACTTAACCCTTTGCACTCGGCGCTGTTTTCATTGTAAAACTAAATTTTTCTTCCGTCTCGGAATATTTTCATTTTATTCGTACGAAACTGATCCGATTTCCACATATAATATCTAAATGTTCAGTAATCTATTGAATACAAATTTTGTAATGTAACAAATATTTTGTAATATTTTTTGTAATTTCTTTGAAATAATGCCACAACAATCTCTAGTGGTGCTTTGGAGTCACCACTCGAGTGCAAAGGGTTAATTAGAATCTGTAACATGCAAGAAAGTTGGAGGATTACTCAGTATCGTACATTTAAATTTGTGCAATTTTTATTTCATTAAATAACTTACTCTGATTTCATGCAATTTTTGGGGTTTCTAGTTTGGCGTTCAAAGTGCTAATTTTCTGCACAACGTTGCTTAACACTGGAACTACCGAACCAGTCTAAATGACTGGTGGATGATTTCTTCTTTGGCGATTACTGAAACTATGAAAACGTTTTCAAATTGTTTAACATATCTCTTCTTTGGAGTACCACAAAAATCGTATGAAACCTGAGCAAATTCGATCTTGCTGTTATCATAAAGAGATAAGTCTAAGTCACGTTTAGGACTAAATTATTCGATAATTTTGGAAAGCCATGCCTCGGGACTTTTTAACACGTTGAAATGCAATGGAATTGGAAACCGGGTCCTTTTCAGTTGTCATAGAGCCAGAAAATCAACTAAACTAATTAGTCATCCGATCGGCACTTAACGATCGCGTTCCGTGTCTGCGGGGTGGGATAATAAAGGCGGATTTCCATTTGGTGCAGCGTCGTTCGAGCATCAACGGGGGATTTCGTTCCGTTCGACCGGGTCGTTTACGGTTTTATCGCGATCGTAATCGACGTCCTTGTTTCGCCGTCGATTCGAATCGGTCACAGGCTCGACAGATACGAGAGACACGCGGTTTCCGAAACGGCTTTAAACGTCGGGAAACTGATCGTCGTACGAGCGAAAATGTTTTCGGCCGGACGCGTCCGTGCGGGACTAGCTGCGACGCGAAAACGAACATGCGAATCCTGTTAGAGCTGAAAAGCCTGACCGCGGAGAGAGAAAGAGAGAGGGAGAGCGGACTCATGCTAAATAGGATCGTCTTCCAGGAGAGCGCGCGCGCCACGATCCTGCGGTTCAAAGCCGAAAGGAGTAGGATTCGATATCGTTGTTGGTCAAAGCACAGAACTGACATATGTCTCACAAGACTTTGTGATGCTATTAACATCGCTATCAGAATTTATTTCATTCCATATCTTCATCTTCAAAATGTTTTACTAAGTGCAACGTACCTTCTTACGAAATGTTAAAATAAAGAGAAAGATTGATTTGACTGTCTTTAACACTAGGTTTACGGGACCCGTCAAAATGACGGGTTCTAATATTTTTAATTTACGATTATTGAGACTGTGAAGATCCATCTACGTGGGATTACTCAACGAACTTACTTCCTCAGGTGTATATTATTTAAAAACTGGCTGAAAACTTGGACAGACACGTTCTTCTTATTTTTATAAAGTAATGTAAAATACTCGCTTTTAATGCTCCGTAAACCTAGCGTTAGGTTGAGAGATTGTACTAACCCGTTACGACCATGATCCCCACTTGAGATCGTGCACATGGAAAGAGCCGAATACATTCCAAGCGTCGCTATCCCCGAATGGGGATATTTGTTAGATTTGAAATTGTCTCAGATGTGTGTACACATTTAGAGCAAGAATTTGATGCTTAATGGGTTAGGAAAAATGTCGGTAGAAATGCCTCCGGTTGAAGCGACTAATCAGACTTTTTCCAGCACCGTGCCCCGAGTTACGTTCCCACCGAGTCGCATAATGATCCACGTTTCGTCCGAGCAGATTGGCGACGATCCGAGCCCATCGCGTCTATCCTCGTCCCCGTGTTGCTTAACCTGGCCCTCTCCCTTCTCGCTCGCGTAAATTTCCGTGTAAATGTTACGTGCAGCTTGTCCATGCGGAATCGTACGCAACACCAGGCTACATTATGCAGGCGGAGTTCGCGTGCGCGGCCGCCTCTTTCTCCGTATCCGTCTATCAATTCAGCCGTTCCATTCTCCCCCGTCCGCCTCTGTTTCTTTTGGTTTCGCGCCTCGTTCGTTGCCGTTCGTCCGGAGAGCGATAGTTCCGTGGGATTCAACGGCATAACCTATTTTACTTTTGAAAACTCGACGGATCAATACACCGACTCGAGGAATAGGAGGAAGAGAAACGAGCAGCGGACCAAGAGAGAATCGCGAAAGGGGAACAACGTACGCGGCGTGTGCTCGATTGTGTGTCTTCTCGCGAGGAACGCTCGACGCCTCCACGATCTCTCCCGTTCCCCGAGAAATTTCGGGATTCCCGAGAAATTTCGGGACTCTCAAACGCATCGATATTTTGTCCGGTTGCGGCGCACCTCAACTCGGCAGTGGACACTTACTTTCGAGCGTGCGGCGACGGAGTCGAAAAATTGGATACCGCGAACCCGATCGACCGTGATCGACGAAGATCGAGTGATGCGGTCGACCACCGCCGGTAAACGGTCGCGGTCTCGGTATTCAAAATGCCAGCGATCGAATCCTCGCGAGGAGTTTCGAGTTGCGGCACGAGACCGTCAGCTGGCCAGCAGGCCAGCTTCTTTTTCTTCTTCTTTTTCCTCTTGCCGAGAAGAAGGCTCTCTCGCAGGACCTCCCTTTGCGCGGCTAAATAGCGACGTAAATAGCTCACCTCGCCTAACCGAGCCGAACCGGACTGGACCAGAGGCAGGGACCAGGTGGACCTTCTTCTTCCTTTCTTCCTCTTTTCTCCCCCCTCTTCGTCTCCCCTTTGAACCGGCGAACAAAACATCGGATTTGTCTCCGACAAACCGGGAAGACCGGAACGCGATAAGTCGCGTTAAAGCGAACCGCCATTGTACCCTGAAAGAAAGCAAGACAATTTCTTTTAGTATTGTTAACCCTCTGTCCGGGGTTCGTTATCCCTCGTCATCGTCTGTCAACAATTTTGCACTCTTTTCTTAACCCTTTCCACGCGCAAAGACGCGTTGAGTGCAGTGTTTTCTTGTTCCAATTGTGTATAAAACACAAGCGGTCTTAATAAACAGTTTTGTCAACCGATTATGCATACGAGTCAAAAAGATCGACTACATTGAAAATAAAAGATATTCCTCGGACAGAGAAAGTATCCTGTTAATGTAAACAAAGTCGACTTTTTCACGACCGCTAATTGCTTATCAATCAAGTTTCTCTACGTACCGAAACAATAATCAACGGAGTAAATCGACTTCCACCATTTCTGCGTTAAACCGCTCGTGTAGCGTCTTTCAGTGTTTCGCAACAGCCGCTGGATTTCCGTTTCCGCAAAAGCTGCGCGGCTTTACGTACAATGGACCGATGTATTTTTAGTGTTTGCCAACTCTAATAACTTGATCAGCCAAGTGCATCTGCTCGATCGTCGCAGCACTTCGGACGGAAATAGACGCGGTCGTCGATCCAGCAGACTGCTGTTCCCCGTTTCGATTCGCCGGCTTTCGCCGCGTCTTTCCCGAAAGCTCGGACACCTTTGAAAGCGTTTTCGGGACAGAGCTCTCGTAATCCGCGCGGCGTCAAACAAACCGAAGCGACGCGTATCGTTTGCTTAGAATCGCGGAGAGAGCGTGCACGCTGGTCGTACACCCCCGCCCCGACGAAGAGGACACTCGCGGCCACGGTTTATTGGACCTTTCGAACGGCGAAACGAGCCGTACAGTTCACACGTGCCAAATATCAATCCCAGAGATTCTTACAAAATCAGAGTAATGTAATTCATGAAACCACAACGAGAAATTTAAAATGTATTACAAGGGACGCTGTTAACCCTTAAGAATTCGAAAGATTCTTACAAAATCAGAGTAATTTAATTCATGAAACCACAACGAGAAATTTAAAATGTATTACAGGGGATGCTGTCTTAACCCTTAAGAATTCGAAAGATTCTTACAAAATCAGAGTAACTTAATTAATAAAACCTGTGAGAAATTTAAAATGTATTACAGGGGACGCTGTTAACCCTTAAGAATTCGAAAGATTCTTACAAAATCAGAGTTATGTAATTAATGAAACCAAAACGAGAAATTTAAAATGTATTGCAGGGGACGCTGTTAACCCTTAAGAATTCGAAAGATTCTTACAAAATCAGAGTAATTTAATTAGTGAAACCACAACGGGAAATTTAAAATGTATTACAGGGGACGCTGTTAACCCTTAAAAATTCGAAAGATTCTTACAAAATCAGAGTATGTAATTAATGAAACCACAACGAGAAATTTAAAATGTATTACAGGGGACGCTGTCAACCCTTAAGAATTCGAAAGATTCTTACAAAATCAGAGTAATGTAATTCATGAAACCACAACGAGAAATTTAAAATGTATTGCAGAGGACGCTGTTAACCCTTAAGAATTCGAAAGATTCTTACAAAATCACAGTAATTTAATTAATAAAACCTGTGAGAAATTTAAAATGTATTGCAGGGGACGCTGTTAACCCTTAACAATTCGAAAGATTCTTACAAAATCAGAGTAATTTAATTAATAAAACCTGTGAGAAATTTAAAATGTATTAAAGGGCATGCTGTCTTAACCCTTAAGAATTCGAAAGATTCTTACAAAATCAGAGTTATGTAATTAATGAAACCACAACGAGAAATTTAAAATGTATTACAGGGCATGCAGTCTTAACCCTTAAGAATTCGAAAGATTCTTACAAAATCAGAGTATGTAATTAATGAAACCACAACGAGAAATTTAAAATGTATTGCAGGGGATGCAGTCTTAACCCTTAAGAATTCGAAAGATTCTTACAAAATCAGAGTAATTTAATTAGTGAAACCACAACGGGAAATTGAAAATGTACTACAGGGGATGCTGCCTTAACCCTTACGAATTCGAAAGACTCCAATAAAATATCTTATATAGTAAAAATGAATTCCTAAAACCAGTCAGAAATCACTGTCAAATCAACAAACTAATGTGCCTGTTAGCCATTTCTTTTACAACCAACCGTAAAATAAATCGTAGTACAAGGGGTTAGATTTTGATGGTCAAACCGGACACAAGACTAACCACAGACTCAAGAAGTTTCGAGTAAACAAATATCTTCACGAGGTGTACAATTGTGATTTTTGGGGGCCCCTCGTTTCTGTGTAAACGTCACAGTATTTCCCGGTTCAAGTTGAAATTGGTCGAACAAAATCGCCCACGATTACCACGATCACAATCAGAAGACCCACGCGGCCCTGATTTCCGGAAGACTATCGAGTCGACAGGTATCGACTGATAAGGGTAGCTAGAGCAGGTCGCCAGAGTGGATGCATCGGTTTCGCGTAAAAATCGAGCTCGGCGTATCGACTCAGGCGGAGGGAAAGGAGAGCCCCGGAGGGAAGAGGGCCCCGGAAGCAGTGTTTGCTTCGTCGAGGAGGGCTGCGGGTGAACGAGCGAGTTCCACAGCCGCCGCCGCCCCCCTCCCCCGGGAGAGAAGAAAAATTCGACTGTGTCGTTGGAACAAAGAGGAGACGATTCGATGCACGGGGAACACACACACAGAGAGAGAGAGAGAGAGAGAGGGGGGCAAGGGAGAATGAAAGAGAAAGAGTATGCGTTCTCGCGTAGGATGGATCTGGGTTCGAGGGACAGGGGTGTACAGCCCGGAATACGAAGACCGATCTGCCAGCGTTGGGAGAGGGGGGAGAGGAGTTAGGTTGTCGTATTCGGGCCAGCCAGTTCTCTAAATCACGTTTATCAGAGACGGATGGCGAGCGATGCAGTATCGGAGAAGAAGCGACCGGAGGTGCGGCCATTCGGAGAAGAAAGAGAGGCCCGGCGTCCGAGAGAAACAATGTGGGGGGACAGAGGGACACACCTGGGGAAAAAAGAATCGAGGAAACGGAGTAGCAGAGAAACACGAGAAAAAAAAAAAAGAGAGACAAAGGGAGAGACATAGGCGAACGATGAACGCGAAACGCGAAACGCGAACGGTTGATAAGTTGTCGAGTGGCGGAGGCGCGATGCGCGATGCGCGAGGCAAGAGGCAAGAGGCACGAGGCCGAGTATGAGAACGATGAAGAAGGGAAAGAAGGGAGAGGAAGCAGAGAGAGAGGTACACGCGGATATTGATTCCCGTGGGATATGCGCGCGCTCGACGAGACTCGGAAATCTAAACGTATGTACGATGCTTTGGCAGACATGCGGAGAGATATACGCGTCACGAGACATATAACTCGCGGCACCAGCCACCTCTCTCTCTCTCTCCCCCTCTCTCTCTCTCTCGCTCTCTTTTCTCGAAACGACTCCGAGAAACACGCGGCCCCTCGTATCTGCTAGCTGGCCAACGGACACGGCCAGAGGTGTTTATCTTATATTGGGAGCGCTCGAGAGCTGCCACGCCGGGGCGCTTCGAAAAATATGGGAGCCTGTCCGTCCCCTGTCCCCCCACGGAAAGATTGAAAACACACGGATCTCGACGGTGTATCGTGTTTCCCCGTGGCCGTTTTGCTCGCGAGGCACGCGCCTCGAATCAGGATTTAGCAGCTCGGAATCGGTATAAGCAGTTCGTTTAAAAGTTTAACCCGTCCACTGGCACTACGCCGATCGTAAAAGTCACGCGAGAACGGAACAAACTGCTTGGTAACAGAAGGCTAGAAAATACGAGAAGATTCTCATGCTTCCCGGATACCCAACACGACGGCCTGCTCAGTAGATTCTAATCAAAATTGATGCTCAGTTTTGATAAAAGACGTTCAGAGAAACATCGCTAATCCCTCGCACTGCGATACCCTGTCAGATTCGTGACGAAGGTTTCGAACAGAATGAAATTGAACATGTTGTCTACGGATTTCCTTCGAGTCGGAATAAAATTCTATCCCGTCATCGATATTAATTTAACCCTTTGCAGCGTATAGGACTCGCGATGAGGATTCTGAACAGAGTCTAATAGATACGGTCTATCGAGTTCTATCAAGCTTTACTATACGATGCGTAAAGGAAAATTTCCCGTTTAGTCTTCGTTACGAAAAATATAGAAGTTGCTTTTGCGCTTTTTCGCGGGCTTGTAATGAAAATTTAAAAATGTTTTGTGGATTCGTGTAAGTCGTGTACAAGCTGGAAAATTTCGCGATGTTGATTTGTTCCGTCGTTGCGACTTATGGCTGGACAAGCAAAGAGGAGGGCAAGATCGAGCGTGTGGGGCGGGCTGTGCGGCTGATCAGTGTCCACACGTTTTCACGAAACAGATCCAACGAGCGCTGGCGCTTATCAATTTGTGTACATCCATCGGCAATAAAGTTATGAATCGATGATGAAACGGCGACGATGGCTGTCGTAACAGCTCCGCTCGCTTCAACGTAAACACTTCCATTCTAGAGCAGTAGAATGCGTTTCCATGGTTCGCCCAGATCGTTTATCGCGGCTCGTGAATGTGAACGTACCTACCTACCTACCCTAAAAGCCGCCGCACACGCTCCGTCTTGTCGACCCTTTTGTGCAGTCACAAGTTGCAGCGTTGATTTCTCCGTGCATTTTTTCAGGTTCTTAATTCGTTTAACCCCTTGCAACATCGAGTCAGACGTGTTACGATGATCTCCAACGTAACGTACTAAACACGTAATTAATTCTCTTTACATCAGGCTGCATGTAACGATGAATTTTGCAGTATTCGCAGTTGCATTTTGGTTTGGGGATTGGATTGCGTACATGTGCTTAGACATACATGTGTGATTGAAGTGAGAGGGGTGTAACAGTTTTGCATTGTGCTCATCTGGATGATGTTTGTGTAGCAATGTACAAGGCTAGTAGAAGAATTCTCTTTAAAATGAAATGTAACGTGGAAATCAATTTTCATCTTCTTCTCAGAAACGATGGACAACTAAGAAATTCTAATTACTGGAACCGTGAAACAAATTATAGTGCAAGGGGAGTAATAACTGGACGTAATTCTTTTCTCTTCGGTAACCAACGATTATTTTTCTTTACAATAAGATCCACTGCGGCTGGAGTTGCTGTTAACCCCTGCGGTCCCAACGTGTTCCCCGTCTTTTGCTTCGGAGCTTGCTACAAAATTCTATAACTCGATTATAGTTCTATAGGTATGTAGCTCTACTAACCTATTTAGAACGGTCAAGAAACACTTGCTCTTGCGCAACTATGACATCATTGACGATTAGAGTGAAAACTATTCGTGCAAAAGCAAAAGTGTTATTCCAAGACTGACCAGAAAAGACAAGAAAAGAAAACAAGAAAAAAACCAAATCCGAATCCTCCAAAATCTTGTTTCCTGACAAGAAAATCTACATACTAAACGCGGCGGGTTCAACCGTGTTCCGTCCTGCATTGCTTATTTGCGACTGCACAATTAAAAGAGACGACAAGACGGAGCGTGTGTGGTAGCCTTAAGAATCGCGAATAAACGAGGCTCGCGAGAGAGAGAGAGAGAGAGAGAGAGAGAGAGAGCCGACGGAACATCGGGGGGTAGGGGGTGGGCCGGGGGTGGACGCGATCAATGTTGCACGATCGTGTCACTCGACGTTACGAAGGGATTAACGCACATTATAATTACGGGTACCGGTTTCGAGACACGGCGAGAACCCGACGGCTGCGCAACGACTGCGCAATGTCCGATGGTTCGTTTGGTGTTTTCGTCGGTTGCTCCGTTGCTGGTTTCCGCGTCCGCGAAACGAATTCGCTCGATATCGAAGGAGAGAAGCGCTCTTCTCCGAAGAGGGAGCTCGTGTCATCACGGTTTTATTTCTTCCTTTTTTTTCTCTTTTTCCACGCGCCGAGCGGATCGGGTCCGCGGATAATCGGCGACCGGATCGGAAGCCTGGGAATTACAGGTTTAGCGGAAACGGTCACGTGGATCCCACGTGGGTTTCATTCATGAAAGTCGGCCGTGGGTCTCGGAGGTGGCGTCAGCTGTGCGATAGCGGTAGCGGTCGGTTGTGGTAGGTAGCGGTAGGTTATGGCCGTAGCCCGGCATTAGTCGATAGCATTGGCTCTGCCAGAGCGACTTCCGGCTGCTCGCGAACGCTCGCAAGCACGCTCGGCCTGCTAATTCGCACGGGCAACCACGCGTGAAACTTTCACTCGCTGCATGTATCGTTGCATGTATCGTTGCATGTAGCGTCGCATGTAGCGTCGCCGTGATAACAGCGGCGGAATTGGGACCGGTAACCGACAACGATCCGAGCCACCGAGCCATCTTCTTTTTGCTTCGACATTCGATTTTCGCCGACGCGGCTCCGCTTCTCGCTTCTCCTGTAACGAAAACAAGCTCGATTTGCACATTTTTCAGAACTTCTTGCAGAACAATTATTGCACACACGGGACTCTTTCGGCGATCTAAAGAGATAGCCGAGTGTAAGAGGTTTCTCTTCTTATTATTGATCGCATAATACGCACGTTTCTCGAAACCAGGTTTTTTCAAAGTAGCCTGCACGATAATTAAAAGAACTAGTCAAGTAATCGAGGACGAAGCTCATACATTTCTTTAACCCCTTGCACTACTATTTATTTTGTGATTGACTAGAAATTCTTCATCGTTCAGAATTTCATAGAAAGTAAAGATAGTTTACATCTATTGTATGCCAATGTTTTCTCCAAAGGATATATACAGGGTCATCCGTTTTTAAACGGCCGAATGTCAACCAGCTATAGAGGACCCCAAATGAAACAACTTTCACCCCTAACACTTTTTTTTATTCGGTCTTGATTTTTAGATAATTCCAAAAACCCGTCATTTTTTGCGTTCACTTAAGATTAAATATATTAGGACTGCAATTATGTATCTTGATGATTTTTCCTTTGTTTGGTTTAAAATAAATAGGGGCATCTTTTTTATTAAGTCAACTTTTTTGTATGACCTTTGGATCTTGGTTTTTTTTTGACATGGGGCACGCCGTGGAGGCTGAATGAAATAACTTCGAATCAAAAAAAGTGTTAGGGGTGAAAGTTGTTCCATTTGGGGTTCTCTATAGCGGGTTCACGTTTGGCCGTTTAAAAACGGATGACCCTGTATATGAATGGCAACAAAATAGAATTTTATTTCGTTTTAAAGGAAATTAATAACACACATATTTATTAGACTCTGTTCAGAATTTTCATCGCGAGTCTGACTCGATATTGTAGAGCAAGGGGTTAAGGATTGGACCTAAAATTTACATCACACTTTCTATTTATATTTTTCTTCCAAACCAACTTCTTCAACTTTTTCATATTCTGCTTTCAAAGTAGGTTGAATCCCAGCGTACAGTATCTAACTTCAAGAAAATTTCTCGCTTTTTCTGTTTTTAACACTGCGGCAGGCGCTACATCGCCAGCATCGCGTACACTCTCGAACCTGTTAACCAGTTAACTGTGGAATTTAATTTGAAAAATCCCTCACGGCGCGGAATTAAAATCAAGCAACGACGAATATACACGTCGAACGCAGGCCAAGTGCGGCTATTATAAATTTTACGAAAACAGTAAAGCTAAATGAGAAAGAATTACGTTTTTATTCGATAAGAAATTAACAATTCATTAACGTTCACCGCACCGCAATAGAGTTTTCGATTGACGCGTATACACGTCATACGCGCTTAACTGGTTACGAGGTCTAGTATCCCATGTGTCGCTTTTAATACCGAACAAAAATACATCGTGGCTAGACGCTATGATATCGAAAAGGGTTAATCTGTCCAAATTCGAGTGCACCCTCGAAGATCGAACACACCAGCAGAAGGAACTGGAGAGAAAGATTTCCAAAAGGACTGTGCAATCATTTCCGAAAAATCGATTCTTTTATTCCACCAAGAGTGTACAGCCTTGGGCCCCGATTGGTAAATTAGGTTTGACACTTCGACTGCCAAACTGGAAACCCCAAAAACTCCATAAAATCAAAATAACTTATTCTTAATGAGATGGGTCCGATACACCTGGGAAAACATTTGAGTAACGCTCTATATGATTTTGAAAAACGATTCCTTCGCAAGAAGTGTTTCATTGCTTCGCGAGAAGCGTTCACCCTTACATTGCGAAATGTACATTCTCCCTTATTTAATGAGATAAACATTGCAAAAAATTCAATGTATGATTAGTCCCCCAACTTTCTTGCATCTCACAGATCCCAATCGCTGCACTGAATATACTACCGTAAAAATTCGTTTTAAAACCTGGACAAACAAATGCCGTCACCCAAATATGGGTGACATGGCGGTCAAAACATGGTGTTAAAATTGTCGAACAACAATTTCTCGTGGCAAAGCGACATTTCTTTTAATTTATTTATTTACACAGGTCGCATCAACAACTAGGTCATTAGCGACCACAGATGTTATATCATAATATTACATTATTATATCTTTGTACTTAACATATAAGTCACTCATAAGTATACCGAGGAGAACAAATTTCGTAATTGTTATATGTACACGATATTACAAAGTGTGAACAATTTTTGTGGATTTTAGAAATTCTAAAACTTGGACTATATTCGACTTAACATTGAAACGATCACTTGAATTGTTTGTCTTCTTTGGCCCAAAAACCGTTCAACCAGATACACTCGCCGAAATTTCTATAAAGTCATCGTCATTTTCATAGATATTTTTAAAATATTACAATTTCTGTTGCTTTATCGTATCCGGCCTTGTGCTTTGCTGACACTCGGATAGAAGGACCGCGCACTCAAGACCGCATTGTTTACTATTTACGTTTTTTTTAATTATTTCTGCGTGGTGCAGAACACAAGTGCGAAGTTTCTATAAAGTCACTTAGTGTTTCTCTGGATTCTGAGCAGAGAACTACGGGAAATTGCAAACATTCTAAAAGTATTAGTTTTAGAACTCATAGAAATCCTGTTTTTTATAATTTGATTCGCGTGTAGTACAATGCCGAGAGGAAAAGTACTAACAATTGAAGAAAAAGCATCGATCGATGCTTATAAAAATATGGGCTGCTCTAATCGCGCAATTGCTAAGAAAATTAATCGGTCATATACTGTGATTAATAATTATATCAATTTACGTGAAAATTGCGGAAAAAATCATTTTAAAGGTGGTAATAAAAAATTGTCACAGAGACAACATTCATTATTAATGAGGTCTGCGGCTAAGGAAACGAAAAATGCAGCACAATTGCGAGCTGAATTGGAGCTCCCAGTAACAAGAAGACGTGTGCAACTACTTTTAAATTATTCTGGGCAATTTGTGTGGACAAAAATGCAACGTAAACCAGGCCTTAAAGAAACACATAAACAGGCCCGTCTTGATTTCGCACGGGCACACATGTCCTGGACGAAAGAGTGGGAGTCTGTCATTTTTTCAGATGAGAAAAAATTTAATTTGGATGGGCCTGATGGCTGTAAATATTATTCGCATGATCTGAGAAATGAGAAAAGTGTAACAACGAGTCGTAACTTTGGCGGTGGTTCCCTAATGATATGGGCTGCGTTCAATGCTGACAAAAGGGCTCCAGTGTGTTTCATAAAACACAAAATGAATTCTGAAAATTATACGGATTTGTTAGACATGGTTCTAATACCCTTTACAGAAAATATTGAAGATGACCATTTTATTTATCAGCATGATAATGCTGCAGTGCACGCGTCGAAGCACACTGTGTTCTCCGGACATAAATCCTATTGAAAATGTTTGGGGTATCATTGCGCGACAAGTTTATAAAAACTGCAAACAATACAACTCCATTAGCCAACTAAGGGACGCGGTGACTGAAGCATGGGCGTCTGTTAAAACAGAAACGCTACAAAAGTTAGTTTCGTCAATGGCCAATCGCATTTTTAATGTAATTCAAAAAAAAAAAATGGAGGTTACACTAAACATTAAAATAGATATGATAAAAAAACAACCGTTAATTTCAACTTTATCCGTATAAAACGAAACTGACATTATAGAAATTTCGCAGTCTGTTCTGTGTGTAAAATTATATTTTCGTTTTCTTTTATCAATAAATGTTACACTTATGTTTGGAAATCGGCGTGTATGCTTTCTTCATGTAATCCCGAAATGCTACCAAATACAAATTTTTCATTGGTAATGGTATAATTATAAGAATTCGTCACAAAACACAGTGACTTTATAGAAATTTCGGCGAGTGTAGTCGTCTAGATTCGAGTAACCTCGTCGAGTTGGGAGAGCGCGTCGCGCAGTTTCGAAGATGTGAAGGCAACAGAAGGAGGAAACGCATAGAAAAGAGGAGGTCCGTGGAACGTCATCGTTACCATCTTGTTACAGTCACCGTCATCTCCATCTTTGCCGGGCCTCTGCATCGTCTTTACCCCACCTTTCGCGTTGCTGCAACAACCACTAGCATTGACAGAGCGCGCGTCCAACGTTGACGTACACGACGACGACGACGACGACGACGACGGCGGCGGCGGCGGTGGCGATGGTGGCACGGACAGCGGAGTAAAAGCTGAAGTTGTAGGTGGAGGTGGAAACGGCGGCGGTGGCGGCAGAGGTGGCAGAGAGGCAGAAGAGGCAGAGGCGGCGGCGGTGGTAGCGGCCTCGCCACCACCACCACTACCACCACCACCACCAGCACCGACGTCACGAATAACTTGGTTGCTTTCGCTCTCAGCGTCGATGTTGCCGTTGCCGGTACCGGTACCGGTGCGCAGTTCGCGATCGCAGTCGGTGCTAGCTGGTTAGAAGGAAATGGAATCGCGCTCGTGCGGCGGCGACGACCGCGGACGATTACGATAAAACGCGATTCGTCCACGTGGTTCGGGTCTCTCCCTCTCTTTCGGCCCGCTTCCAGCCCCGCTTCCAGCCCGCTTCCTCTCGAGGGAACCGGTCCGTGGTCTGTGCGATCTCTCGGTGACTCTCGGTGCTCGCTCCGAGGAGCGTCGAGCCCGGCACGAACGCCGATAACCTGACGCAACGCGCACGATAAGCCGTTAGCGTACGTACACTCTCGGCCGCGCGTCGTTGTTCGCCAGTGATGAGCCTGCACGAGGAGATACGTCGTGCGTGAACGCAGCCCGAATCGATCGGCCGGGTGGCTCTCGGTGGACACGCGAGTCTTTCGTCGCGAGACAGAGAGAGAGAGAGAGAGAGAGAGATCATCGTGACTCTCGTGAAATCCGCAAGGGAAAGTTCGAACGCGCGACACGATGATACGGCTCGTCATCTTCCGCCGCGATACGTTTCCACGGAGGAAACCGGAATACGTTTGCGACGTGCTCGACGGACGAGGAATCCTCGACGCGGTATAATCGACGTGTACAGAACGATCGTATAAGTTGCCGGTTCGCGAGAGTGGCTCTCTTTTTTGTTTTTTCCGGTGCGAGAGTAGGTTTCGTTCGCTCGGGATCACGGATTCGCGATTATCGGGATATCGGGAGGATAATATTCTGTAGAATTCGACCGTTACAGTTCCTCGGAATTATCGATCGGCGATCCGATGACGGTCGTCGGTCGCGCGTCGTGAGAAAGTCGCGTGGTGGCCGGGTTTCCGTGGTTAGGTGTATTGTCTCTCGCGGAACGGGACAAGCCGGCGGAAGACCAGGTGCGAAGAGGGCAGCAAGAGACCAGAGACCAGAGACCAGAGACCAGAGAGCCGTGTAAGCTGTGACAGAGAGCCCGGTGGTGCTGGGCCGCAGGAAGCCGCGGGAAGATGAGCGACGGGATCGTCGGTGCAATCGCGATCAGTTTGTTCGGTACTGGCTCGTCGCGAGAGTCGAAGCGCGTTTCCGCGGGCGATTTTCATTGACGGAAGCCTCGTTCCAGGCAGCGAGAAGAAGCGCCGGGACAGCATGGATTCCGGTTACACGATCCTTGGCAACGATGTCGACGTCTGCAGAATGTTCGACCAATTCTCCTACAAGGTTAGTTCTTTCATTTCGAGAGGGAACGCGCCGCGAATGTCCTATGTAATAGCCTCTCTGCGAGCTGGAAATTACTATCCGACCAGGGAGAGCGGTTCTAGGTTACACGGAGAGAGAGAGAGAGAGAGTAGGATTTCAAGGTCGGCGTATCGCGTCCGCCTGAGCCGTAACCTTCCGGCCAGTTTGTTATTGTGGTCCTCGCCGATCGAGCAACGATCTTCGCGTTTCGGGGATCGTTCGACAAGCTTCTGAACGCGGAATTGCTTCAGCGTGCTCCGCACCCTTTTGTTTCCACTTCCCCGCCGCGTGTTTCGCATTCCAGCTCCCGATCCTCTTCCCGAATCGAGACGGGAGGCGTACGATGAGTGCGCGTTGCTACGTAGAAACGCGCGGCCAGACGAACAGGTATCCCGTGTGGAGGAACGAATCCGCAAACGCGGATCGACACGCCGGGGAACCAGTAAAATCGCGTAAGCACCCCTTTTATTTCCACTCCTCCGCGCGTTTCACCGTCTGGCTCGCGATCGGATCGAAACGAAAGGCGTGCGGCGAACGCGTTGCTACGTAGATACGCGCCGTCAGACAAACAGGTATCCGTGGAACGACGAACGGACGCGGATCGAAACGAGTAGAATCGCGGAAACACGCGGCGAAAAGACGACCAACTCGTTTCCACGATCGTGGAAAATCGCACGCGTCGCGGACAGATGAAAATCACCGGGTTCGTCCCGACGAACGACTGTACAGGGCGTTCCATAAATGCATGTACCAAATCTACACAGTAAAGCAAGTTGGAAATGTCGTATGGACGCGTGTCCGATATTAACCCTAGGACGGCGGTGCCTGAATCTATTCCGCCTGAGTATTAACTCGTAGCACTCGAATGGCGACTGTAAGGCGCCACTGAAAATTGCTGCATCGTTATTCAAAATATTTTGTACGTTATTAAATTTGTTTGTATACAATAAATCACTAAACATTTCAGTATTGTACGAGTGAACTGCGCCATTCTCGTATGTATACCATGAAAAAAGAAATATATGGAAGGGAAATGTTTTAGGTCGAAAGAAATGCTTCGTTTTGGAGTTAAAGTAGCTTCGAGTGCAAGGGGTTAACACTAGAACCACCGAGCAATAAATGCGACCGACGTATATTGCTTTGGAACAGTGACAAGACTGTGCCCATTCATTGAGGAGGTTCGTTAAAAAATTTCCGCTGAAAACATTTTTACAATTTTAGTAATTGTAAAAGAAAAAAGCAGGGACCAGTCATTGTGACTGGTCCGGCAGTTCTAGTGTTAAAATCGTCGTTAAATTACTCAATTTAAGTTTAAGCACGATAGAAAGGCTAATGCATCTAGAAGAAGTACCTTCGAAAATATGTGTTTCACGAAATTGATAACAAAGCTGAGAATGGTCTGAAGCATTGCAAAAGTGCGATAACGGTAAATAGTGATTTACTCCTGGTAGGATTCACGTGTATTCATGGAACGCCCTGTATAATTGAATTCGCTTATCGCCGTTCGGCTTGGTTCGCGAGTCCAGAAACTTTCCCCATCTTCGCTCGCGTCTAATCCTTCTCTCTCTTCTCTCTCTCTCTCTCTCTCTCTCCCTTCCTTTTCCCTCGGTACTTTTTCGGCGAGACAACGAGGATCGCGACGAGCGAGCAAAGAGAAGCAAGAGTGAGAAAGCGGTGGTCGCTGAAAGATTGCGTTTGCTTTCTCTTTCGTGCGTAGATAAGCCGTTTCGCGGAGAAAGTGTGCCACGCGCGCCGCACGGACGAACGTGTAGGCGATTCCCGAGGAACACGTCGCGAAATCGAGAGACTCGCAGGATCGAGAGACTCGCAGGATCGAGAGACTCGCAGGATCGAGAGACTCGCAGGATCGAGACTCGTATCCACGAACTAGAGCTCGACCGAACGAGATTTCCACGATTCGCGAGCCTCGGTTGGGATTCAACGAATCGCAAGGATGCTACGAAACATTGTGAACACATTTTACATTGATTTATAAGAAATAACGAGAATGTGTCTATCTAAATTTTTGGCCATTTGAAAAATAACATATACCCAAAGAAATTTATCGTCTCAATAATCGTAAATTAAAGATATTAGAACGTGTCACTTTGACGCGTCCCGTAAACCCAGCGTTAACATTAGAACCACCGAGCCCTGAACGTGACTGATTACCTTGTACAGTGAATTCTCGATATATGTCACGGGTCTTTCCAGCGTCGTGTATCGTTTAGGAGACATGCTCGTGTTATGTTTACACTCCTCGGCCTCCTCGAGCTCCGTGGCCCCTCACGGGACATACCCCGCGGTAGTGGGGATAATTCCGCGACGTTTATCACCCAGGCCTTGGCGACATATACAGAGAAATCGCTGTAATAATAAAAGGGATTTAATATATTCAGATTTCATAGGATTTTTATGGTAACACGTTCTTGGCTTTCTCAAGGAAACTTTTCTGTAGCTTCGCTAGAAGAACAAATCTGAACAAATCTATTCCGTTTTGACGGACGGCTCGGTATGTAATTCTGTTGTTAAACGCGACAAATAATTCGCGTAGGGGAAGGTTTCAAGAATGAGATTGCCTCTATTCGCACAGACACACGGACCGGTTCCGTTTCAGTATAACAATTGGACTGCGGATTTGATGCGTTTGTAGCGACAACGAGTAGGTACATTGTGAAACAGTGGAGAGATTAAAATGATTTAACGACTTGTTGAAATGACTGAAGCGAGAATCGAACATTAATCTGGCTCCTGTCCCTTGGGATAGAAGCAAACGATTTTTATTTTCCATAACAATCCGCAGCTTAAGTCCATTTGACGTTAACTGTGCTGACATTTTCAACGATGCTTACAGTTCCAACACTTTCTGTTCATGCCTGAAACATAAATTAATCTGCGAAAACGTAAAAATCTGCAAGGATTTCGTTATTCGCCAGCGAGCATATGAAAGAAGTTATAAAAAGAAATTGAAAGTGGGTAACCAGGCACCCGGTTATTAAAATACGGGTGAAAGAATGTCTGATCGGCGCGGATAATATAAATCGGCCATAACGCGCGAGGGGAGAGTCGCGGAAGCGGGGAACTGGATCGGACACACGGAGCGGAGAGCGGAACCTGTTTTCTCGTCGAAAATCGCCAACTATTGCTGCCATTATGTTAAATCTACACTGTAACTCCCGGATATAACAATTTCGACAAATGCAGAACTTCCCAAGGATATACCCTAGAAAAGATCGACGCACCTGTCAGCGAGTCTTCATCGCGAAACACGCTGCGAGCTGATAATACTCGAACGAAGGGTGTCAGGAGCGGGGATCTCGACCGGACACTTGAAATTAACGATTTCCTTGTATCGGCGCGTGGTCGATCGATGGGACTCACGGGAAAATCGTGGTGGTTCCTATATTTTGCGAGATTGGGAAACCGATGAGACGATATGAAACGCTATGGACGGATAATGCGCGCGGGGGGCGAGGGTCGCAGAAGCGGGGAGCGTACCGGCGCGAGTGTTTCAGCGGTAGACCGCAAGCGGGTAACGGGTAACGGGTAACGGGTAACGGGTAACGGGTAACGGGGTAGCGGGTATAACCGGAGGTGGACAGACGCACGGACGCACCGTTGGTCGGCTCTACGGTTCCACGGGTCGGCGGGTCGACGGGTCGGCCAGCGGGCCAGTCGGTCGCAAAGCCACTGACAAAATCATGAGCCACTTGTTGATCGGCCAATGACCAATCGAATACGCTACTTTGCGGACGTCGCGGTGCGCCCGCAAATATTCGAGCACGCAACGGATCCTTTAAAATTGCTCGGACGAAAGCGACGTAACGCGCGTCCTCGACGAACCTTGACCGATTATAATCACGACGGGAACGCCTCCACGAAATGACCATTTCCAGTAACGATAAGCTGCAACGAACGAGGCTCGCGTAAAGAACGGACATTCGATCGGGAGTGCAATGACGGAGGACCTATTTTCGAGAATCACGTAATCAATGCTTATCGGCTGAACCTTGGCCTTCCTGCGAACCTGGTCCCTGCGTCATTCTGAAAAGTATCGCCGCAAACCATGGGGTGCGAGACTCCGAGTTCAGGGAACTCGGGAATACGTAGGGTTGACGACGGCTCCGTACAATTATGATAGAACTGTTAGGTAAGCTGGTTTGATCGTATAATCGCATTTCGCGTCTCCTCCTCGAGATCAACGCGCGTCGCGCCTACTTGACACCTTGTCGTCCGTACAGTGTTCAAAGATCGAGAGATCTCGATGACGCTGGGGCATCTAGCCGAGCAATTGTTGCTCCTTGTCTGTTTTTCTTCCTGTGGAAGAACAAGAACTTCCTGTGGAGGCTTTCGGGTGTAAGCCGTATCCTGGAGCAACGACACGAGACACAGTGAAGGTGTGTCTTCGACCCCCGTTTAACCCTCAAATGCATGAGTGGGGTCCGCAAAGGACCACAGTGTTGGATTTTGTGTTAACATGTTTAGCCGCGGCATTTTTAGTTTACAGAAATTTTACCGTTTTACAGAAAGTTTACAGAAATGAATTGTTGCTGTAGTCAAAGTCAGCAAGGAATTAGGTAAGCGGGGTCCTCGATGGACCCCATGTATGCATCCATGTTCCTAATATCTAGTTTACCTATGCACTTAAGGGTTAACAGGAACGGTTGGAAAAATAATTCCTCCAGGATACGGTTTACACCCGAATGCCTTGAACAATGAGGATTGTATGTTTGTTTTCATGGCATTCGCCGAATTCGGCGGGTCTGTTTGCCGGCGTGGCAGGTCCCGGCGCGCCGTGAGTTTTCGTAGCTAGGCTCGGCTCGGCTCTGCTCTGCTCTGCTCTGCTCTGCTCGACGCGACCCCTTATTGGCAACCGCTTCCCTTGTTCTCCGGCCCCCGACCCTATCTTACCCTACCTTACCTCGCGTTACCCTACTCCATCCATCGCTGGCGACCTCGCGAGCCAGCGAACCCGCGAGCCCTCCCCTTCGCCTAGCCTATTCCGCGTTACTCATCTCCTCTCTGTACCCTCTCCCAGACTTGCCTCTAACCTCCCCCCGCCCCTCCATGCCTCCCCCGATCTCCTGCTCGCGACCCCACGACCACCCTCGACCGCCTCCAACCACCCCCAACCTCCCCCTAACTGCCTCGAACCTCGCCGAGCTTCCCCGTGCTCGGTTTCCTCCTGTTTCTCTTCCGCTACTCTCTCTCTCTCTCTTTCGCTCCCTTTTCCTCTCCTCCTCTCTCTGCCCGTGTCTGTCTATCTCTCTCTTTCTCGTTAAATCAATAAGCCATTCGGTCCGCTGCCACACTAGCGACGAGGGCACTTTGTCCGATTTCGTTCCCGATCCGATTCCAAGTCGAAGTCAAAATCCAAGTCGAATTCGGTTTTCGGGAGTCGATAAGACGGAAAGATCACGACGATCTCTCGAATCGATCGCGATCGAATCCGAGCTATACGTCCCCCCACCCCTCGTCGTCAGAGTACGTAACCGTAAATGGTACCCGATCTCGCCCGTTCTGCGCACAGCGTCCCTAATTAGCTGTGCTCACGCGTTGCGCGCACCCTGCTCGAACAGGAACACCGAGATTAGGATAACGTCGTTTGTATTTTGTGCAGCTTCGCTCTGTGTTCTGAAAGTTATTACACTATTCAGTCGGTCTCCTAATCGATGGCGTGAACTTCGAGCAGAAGAATTTTTCATCGTTTCTGACTCGGGAAATTTTACGTTAGTCTAGAACAGAGATTTTTTTAAATCTTCGGTACGGGTCCGAATAAAAAAGTTGCGAAAAGCAACTACTTTTTTCTTCACAATTCTGGCGGAATTTCTCCACATTTTTCATTACAGTAAATCCAGCTAGCTTGGCAGAAAAAATGAACTGCGTTTGATCTTTCTGTGAGAAAGTTGGTCTGATTTAAAGTGTGCCATTAATTATGGGACCGAGTTGTATAGAACAACAGAAACAACGTTATGGAGGTTTTAATATCGCCGGTACATTATTCGCAATCTACTAAAATTGTAAATGACTACTCTAGCGACTGATGCAAAATAGAAATGTTTCTCATCGATTGCAAAAAACGGAGTCCGAATAGAAAATTCTTTCTCTCTTCACTAATTTCAGTAGATTGAAAACAATGTATTGTCATGCTTCAATTCCTTTATCTTTCAACTATTTTAAGTTTCCTCTGCTCGATGTTATCATGAACGCATAAAATCCGCAGCTCGTGAATTCTATACCGTAAAATTGTGTTTTCCGAAAATCGATTCGAAAAATCACGAACGTTCGATTTAATCGAAAACGATGCATCGATGTTCCCGAACTCCTTTCAGTGATTTTCAACCTCGTAAACACGAAACGCGTAGTCTAATAATTATATTGAAGTACAACTATCCGTATAATATAACCTTTTAGCTGCAGCGAGATCGCGGTAGAGATACGCCGAGGCACTCCGCGAGTCTGTGCGTAAACGACGTTGTAACATTTTTATACGCCCTCGTATTAAAAATGTTTAAAAAACGTTACGTTATGTACACACATATATATAAGCATATAATATACACGGCTTTCAATGCGAAAGCAACAAACGAGCCACTGTAGCAGCGTATCGTTCACAAAGTCGACAGACGAAAGCCACGCGCGAGGGCTTTTTTCGTCCTCAAACCCTTGCGCTGCAATTCGCTTGCAGAGCCAATAATGCCTAGGCACAAAGTTTCATTTTTCTGAATTTTATAGGACAGTGACTATAACACAGAAACTCGGCAGTTTTGTTCGTCGAACAATTGGTTATTATTAAACACTTCGGTCCTCGATAGTTCCCGACTGGCAGCTCCTCGTTATTTGGCATGAAAAACTCGTGATCAGCTACACTGGTCGTTTCAGTGGAAAAGATCAATCCCTGCACCGTGTTCGATTACTATAGTGTATTTAAACGTCTATACCTTTGCTAATATTAACTTTCGACCATTTTTCTAGAACGCAGACTAAAGTTACCGAACGAACAATTCAACCCTTTGATGAGGAGGATTTCTTAAAACGTTACAAGCATTGTCTGTTCTTCTGTTCTAGCAGAAAACATTAAATAAATGACGCACACGTTGCTACGATAATTACATTCTGTCTATGCGATATTACGAGCTCACTGTTTGCAACGTTTCCTCCGGAACTAAAAATGAATATTCTGTTATTCAAAACAATTACTAAATTGCTAAATCTCTTTGTGCGTAATAAGTGGGTAGACTTTAAAGCGATAAAAACACTGTTACATTATTTTCAATCTGCCAGACGTATTAAGAAAGAAAATGATTTCACTCCAGGTTGTAGCAAATCGGGTGGAACATTTTTATCGTTCATAAAGATTCGCAGTCTGGTAATAAATTGCCGGGCGTTCAAGCTTGCAATATAATCGATTTCATCTCGAAAAACTGGAAAAGGTCATATGTGACGAAAATATTCTAAATCAGATGAAACGTCCAAATTCTGTAATCGAAAATAGCTTCGAGCGCAAAGGGTTAAATACACGGAACCCGATGTCGCCAATTTGCGTTCGTCCTCAAAGGGTTAA
Source organism: Halictus rubicundus (assembly GCF_050948215.1). NCBI lineage: Eukaryota > Metazoa > Arthropoda > Insecta > Hymenoptera > Halictidae > Halictus > Halictus rubicundus. Next base: position 16,400,561 of record NC_135156.1, on the reverse strand, counting down.
ACGATTACATACAGCAAAAGATTACTAGACATTTCTTCTTCTCTACAGTAATTCAGACATAGTTCTCCGAAGAGAATGTTTCCGGGTATTCTCAAAAATCCTGGTCCCCGAGGGGTCAATATTTCGAACGAATTGCGGACCTTGTCAAGTTTTATAGCACGAAGCGTGGGAGTCGAGGGACTCGCGAAACGGTTATGGACTCTGCCGACGGGAAGCATAAAGTCGCTCGAGAAACGTTTCCGTATCGATTCGTCGACTCGATCGACGGCCGAAGATCGACGAAGCTGGGCCGGACGAAAAGGTGCGTCGAGGAGAGAATATACACATAGAGAGAAAGAGAGAAGAGAGAGGAGAGAGAGAGAGAGAGGTAGGTACCCGTAAGGTAGCGACTTGGCAAAACAAGCGAATAAAGCGTAACGGAGAACCGAGTTCGTTCGTATTCGAAAGTTTTGGTGCGAACTCTGCAGCGAGGCAGTCGAATACAATGGCCGGGCAGAAGTTTCCGCGAAACTAAACAAGTTTATTTAACTTACCTCGGCACACCGGTTCCCACCCTTCGTATTCTCCCCCGTATTCTCATCGACTCTCTCTCTCTTTCTCGAGTCGCATCTCCGCGCGGAATCTACCCTGCGAGGGCTCGGTCCCCCCGTTGCGTCTCGCCGCCCCCCCGTAGCAGCCCTCTCTCCGCGAGCACACCAGCGACTATGGTTCTTCTTCGCCGGTACCCGCCGATCACCTCATCCATTTCTCCCTCTTTCTCTCATCTCTGTTCTCCTCTCTCGCCGTTCGCTCGCTTTTTACTTTTCCGCTGATCCGACTTGCATAGTCCCGCCCCTGTACCTGCAATAACGGCAAGTTTTCCAAAAGTTTCCGACAGATTAACGACTATTGGAATTGTTCGAGTTATGGAAGACAGAGAGGAGGAGGGCCGAGAGGGTAACGGTGCGGGAGGGGAGGAAGGAGGTTACCGGAAAAGGGGTAGGGATCGAGGAGGAAGGACGAAAGGCGGTTACCGATACCTTCACGAAGCGATACGGCGTGCTCGCGGTGCTCGGATACCGGCATTTTCATCGATGGCTATTGCTATCAACGGGCAGCGATAGAACAGGCCGCGGATATAACGGGGTGGGGGGGGGGGGGGAGGGGGCAGTCGATATCCGAGAAAATTGGATTTGATCTACGAGGAGATTGACCGTCGTTTCTCTCGCTCGCTCGATCCCCCGGTGTCTCTTCGAGGGGCGGCTGTCCGGTGCGAACGGATCCCGAGGAAGCCTGTAATCGTTCGTTTCGTCGATCTACGCGCGAGTTCCGTACCGACCGAAGCAAAATGGTGGCCGAAAGTCGGAAAGACGAGTAGTCGGCGAACGAAAAAGCCGAGAAGCTCGTGCAGAGAACGAGAAGAGAGGGGGGTGGGGGTGGGGGGTGGGGGGGACTCCGGTTCCACGTCCGCGAAGTACATACCGCGAAATAGAATACATATGTACCGCTGTATATCTTCTTTATGGCAACCATTAACATATTTTTTGCTACGCGTATTACCATACAATAGTGGCGCAAATATTACAACTTATGGCTGTAAATCAAAGCGCGGGAAGGGGGTGACTCGGGAGACGGAACGCCGAGCCGCGCCGCGCCGCGCCGCGCCGCTACGAGGACGAGACGCAACGGGGGTAGGCGAACGGGAAACGGGGAAAGAGGAAAGAGGACGGAACCGGGAATATGAAATGGGAACGGGAATGAAAAAAAAAAAGAAAAAAGAAGGAGGTGGGAAACGGCCAAAGAAAATGAGGGAGAGTGGAGTGGAGTGGAATGGAATGGAATGGAGCGGAGCGATCGGTGTAGACGCGTATACGTATTTACATCTATACTATTATACGTTATATATCGGCGTACGTGCGCCGTTCCTTGTACCTGTGTATCGTGTACGTGCAATAGATGTGTGTGTGTGTGTGTTTGTGCGCGCGCGCGCGTGCGTGACGGGCTCTGTGTGTGCACGCGTAGTACAAAGACGAGAGGCTAAAAGTACAGTCAAGTATTATAGAATAGGTCTTATTCATAGCAAGCGCGCGAGAGATATCGGTACTGCGCGTCCAGCGAGGTTGCAGCGTTACGTAGCCGGCTGGAGACCGGAATCGCCAAAAGCCGGGTCAATTGTGCATTATCAACCTCTTAACCGGGTGTCCTTTCAATCGTTAATCCCCCCGGAAGGACGTGAAACGAGATTAATAGAATGGATGTAACAATTTCGCCGGGATCCACGTAAACACCGGTTTACACCGACGTGGATGTTGGCGACACGATAGGGAGCGGAGAAATTGCTTGTCGAATCGTGAAGAAGATTAACCCTTTGCACTCGAGCGGTGACTCTGGAGCACCACTAAAAATTGTTGTGGCATTGTTCTGAAAGAAATGACAAGAAATATTACAAAATATTTGTTACGTTACAAAGTTTGTATTCAACGGATTACTAAACGTTTAAATATTATATGTAGAAGTCGGATCGGTTTCGTATGATTAAAATGAAAATATTAAGGGTTAATTATGGGCAAAGGGTTAATACTTGTCGTCCCCGGTTGAAACGTTAACTGTTTGCACTCGAACGACGACTTTGAGGCGTCGATGAAAATGATTCGTTACTACATTTTTAGCATTGCTCAAGTCGCGCTTTAACGAATTCCAATTAACCCTTAACGCTCCGACTTTTAATCTGTGAATATACCGGCAACTCCAACTTATTCTCATGATACTTCGACTTGCAAGTTTCTAAGTGTCGGATTTTAAATGCTACAATGATAAATAATAATATTAAAGTCATTCAAAACAATCTTTATTCATCTCAGAAGTAATATAATTTTGATTGGAATATTTATATTAATCGGTCGCACATCGGTGGTGCCTGAGAGGCACAGTTGGAGCGTCAAATTATGTGTGGTATGACGAAGCGTCCAATTTAATATGTATGAAATGAAGAAAGTTATATGCAGAATGCCAATATTCTAGATCGGAAGTCTTTGGTAGAAATGGCTTCTGAAGTTAAAATAGCTTCGAGCGCAAAGGGTTGATTGCGAACAGTTTTAGGAGTCTTCAGGGCCGTGCAATCTTATTCTGGTTCTACTTCGACTGGCTCGTGCGATAACGACTTATCAGTAATTTGATGAGTACAGTTCGCTGCTGTTTCTTTCTTCAATGTACACTGTACGAATCTCTATTGCCGTATTGTCGAGTTGCGATTACTGTGTCGCATCAATTAAGACAGTGCAAAAGTTCATGGCCGAGTCCTTGTTGTATTTTGATACGGAATCGGGCACGAATTTTTGCACTGACCTAATCATACATTTTCCGGACGATACTTCAACTCGTTGCCGAATTACTCGATGGTAATCCGAAACACGTGGGCCGTGCTCTGAACGCAGGTAGCTTGAGTCACACCTGGCCATGCGGTGCGCCGTTGCCGCCCGAGGAAACCCGAAAATGCGCACGTTTTCTCGGCCACCGTGACTCCTCGTCTTTGATTGGCGCACGTAACTAGGACCACCAACTACTATACTATCTCCTGGGACCCGACATCGTAAAGACTGAGGAATATTTCAAGATGAATTACTGGACTGCGAATTTTACGAGGAAAATGGAATTTAAGAGCGTCGATATATTATTCGCACCTTATCAAAATTATCAACGGAATAAAATCAATTTTCATTTGATCCCACCAGCTTGTAAATAATGCGGAAAATTTTTACTTTGCGTAAAGATCCGCTGTTTATTGATCACAGAAGGTCAGTCTATTAGATGCGACGTGTGCATCGTATTTGTTTCTCAGGTCTTGGAAATAGCTAAGGAAAATATCAAAAAGTTTCAATCGTCAATGGATTATTGTAACACGTTCTCGCCAGCTTCTTGATCGTACACAAAACGAAACTGTCGCTCTCGCGTTCGGGACTCCGTAGTACTACGTTCCTGCTCCGTTTATGTCGCCATTCGCGATTCTCGTAAACGATCTAGTGCTCGCCCCTCGAGCGGGGAAAGTAGCATTGTTATGGACTATAGATGCGCATGAAAACCTTCGAAAACGCAGATCTTACCGTTCGATATCTCCATTAACGTAGCGTCAATAATCAATCAGATTACCGAGAATTTCGTATAATCAAACCCGACCGAGTGTATTCGTTCTCGAGGGGGTTAAGTCGTCCGGTGCGTTATCAATTAACCGGGTTGCTACGCTACGAACACATTTTGATTAGCTTCCCACCGTGAAACATAGCGAGTGTGTGTCGATATTCATTCGTATCAGAGATTCACGACCCCGGTTTCGAATAGTGGCCAAACACACAGGGCTCGAATGAGACGTAATCGCATCGAAAAGGGCTTTCGATCTATCAGCCATGATTACGTCGAGGCCCGCCTACGCATAGAAAAGATAACGAACGAGCCAAGGAAGGAAGGAAGGAAGGAAGGAAGGAAGGAAGGCCGTGGTGTTTCGGCCTCGATGGATATACCGTTTCTTTGTACCTCCTGACGCATTCTATCGCATTGAAACGGAAACGTAGGAGAAATTTCAGATAATGCTCAATAGTAAATTAAGATATAATAACTTTCGTGAAAGTTGTACGACGGGGCGAAGAGATGGAGAGAAGAAAAAGACGATGGAGGTACGAGGGGCGAGGAGGTAGGGAACTCCATTAACTTTTATTTCTCTGGGAAAGTAACTTTGCCCCTTCCTCTCGGGTTCCTCGTTCTCCCCGTTTCTCCCCCTCCCCCTCCCTTGCTCCCGTACCACGTTCCGCGCTCCCCCCCTCCACCGCGAACCACTCGGCCACCCTCCGCCCTCCGCCCTCCACCCTCCGCTATATTCGCCCTCCGCCCTGCGCCCGTCACCTGCCACCCACCACCCATCACCCGTCACCCACCACCCGCTACACACAACGTCCCGTCTATCCTCCGTCCGTCCCTCCAACCTCGGCCGCTTCACCTCGTTCGCCTCCCTTCGCCGTTTCGTCGTTTCGCGTACGCCAATGCCTCTTCTACCCTCGCCTCCACCCCCCACCCCCTCCCTCTCCACCTTTCGTTTCCCGTCTTTGCCCGTCCCCCTACCCACCAGCCCCCGCTGCTCCCATCTCGCGTTCGGTTCCCCCGCCCGCGGCTTTCGTTCTCGAACCTCCACCTTCGGCAGAGCTCGTCCCGCTTCTTCGAGAGGATTCCCCTCCGTTTCCTCTGCCCCCCTCTCTCTCTCGCTCTAACTCGTCGATCCTTCTCGTACCTCGTCGTTCCTTCTCGTACCTCGTCGTTCCTCGTCGTTTCTCGTCGTTTCTCCTCGTTTCTGCCGGCTCTCCCACCGGCACGGCGGCGTAGCCCCGATCTCTCGCGGCGCCTCGCGCGCAACCCCCTCGCAGCCCCTCGCAACCCCCATCGGGCACAGGGCCCTCATCTCCTTCTCCTACCGAGCCCCCTCGTCTCTTCTCCTTCTCTTCTCTTCGCCGTCTCGTCTCTTCTCGTCTCTTCTCTTCTCTTCTCGTTCCTCGCAAGCTCTCTCGCAAGCCCGTGCACCGTTCCCGCTCCGCTGCCTCGATGCCACGATGCCTCGGTGCACCGGTGAAACTTTGTAAAGCGACTTAGTCAAACTTTAATAAATTCCTTCGTGGAGTTTCAAAGCGGTTCTACGCGGGATTGCAAATGATTACGTTTCCTCGCACCCCACCCCGACACAGTCGTAGCAGCTACTCTCTCACTCTCTCTCTCTCTCTCTCTCTCTCTCTCTCTCTCTCTCTCTCTCTGCTCCCCCTCCTCTCTCTCTCTCGTTCTCTGTCTCCCTATTCGAGAGATCGATCGACAAAAGGAACGAGCAAGCCGTTAAAAATTGCATCCGCAACAGAACCAGTGCGTTCTCGCGAGGCCGCGAATGCACCGGCGAACCTGCAGTCCCTGCAGTCCCTGCGCCCTAACTGACAATGATTTTTGGACACGTAGAAATCGTGGAAGTATTCGTGGAAAAACTATCACTGCCACGGTGAATTTCTGCCTGCACTTGTGCGCCCGTGGAATGGCGTGCGTCAGTGTATTGGTCGCCGGCCACTTCGGAGACTAAGATAGAGGGAGCTTAACACTAGGTGATCACGGGACCCGTCAAAATGACGGGTTCTAATATTTTTAATTTAGGATTGTCGAGATTGTGAAGATCCATCTACGTGGAATTACTCAACAAAGTTTCTTTCAACAAAATTACTCAACTAATAATATTTTTTGCCATGGTACCCCAATCATTTGTTACGTAGAATGAACGGAAGAATCGATCTGTGCAACAAAAAATATGCATTTCTATTTAAACAAATGATGCAATTGTTAATTGCACATGCACTGCTGCATCTAAAAAAAATTTAAAGGCCTACAGATGTAGTGCTGTTCGAACCATTTATCTTTCTCCTGTATCATTTTTTCGTAAATGCAATAATAACGGAGTTATGACTTGAAACAATTGCGTGGGCCAGCCTGTATAATTTCAAAAATGGCTGAAAACTTGGATAGACACATTCCTCTTATTTTCATAAAGTAATGTGAAATACTCACTCTTAATGCTCCGTAAACCTAGTTGTTAAAGGCCCCGTGCACAACTGCGTAGACGCTCTGTGCGTCGCTCTGGGTCAAAACGGACCCGAGTCCCGCTATCCGTGGATCAACGCGTTGATCGCTGTGTTAGTCGTATCCGGGGCGATGGAATTACTTGTACAGGATTGAACATTAATGTTTGCGTTTACTACATCGAATCTATCAAATTTGCTTACGATTCGCGAAATGTGAGAGGTTCGAAACAGTAATTACTCCTTTGAGGACGACGAATGCCGACATATTGCCTACGCCAGAACCGAGCACTAAATTACTATAGCGAACAAGTAACTTAATTGTGCACGTAACGGAGGACTAATACCGTAGACTGTGGATTTTATGCCAACGTGGGTAGACGAATTAGAAAACAATAGTATGATTAAAAGAATTCCACAAGGTTATAATATTTCTGGGATTTATTGAAATTATTACCAGGTGAAATCTAGGTTTATTTAACTGCCGATGCTTGCTATTAACGTAAACAGTTTTGATTTTACGTAAGAATCCGGTGTCTATTAATATGCATATATGTTCTTGAGTTTTCAATGTAGTTTAGACTTCGATACATGATCTGGTTCCACGAAGAAAACATTTTTAGATTGGTTAGATTCATTTTTGAAGTTAGTTATTGTAGACTAGTTGCCCCCAACGTAACCTACCCTACCTAATTATTTTTATCGGCAAAATTTGAGTAATTTTGACGCTCCAGATAAAAAATAGACCCGGTCCGCGTTGCCAAAGGATCTGATCGACCAATTGGATTAGTTTTGTAACGTCTCATTTCGAGGAAATCGGATCCCACGACATAAATAGAAGAAAATCGAAAATTTTGCTCAAAGCAAAATTTGTTCAAACCTTGATTCAACACCTTTGAAATTCGTCGTCTAACCCCGTAGCTGTACATTTCTCGTACACTTCAACTCTAGACCCGGCAAACCGGTCAAAATGGCCCACTTCGGAGGCTTCATTTTAAAATGACTGAAAATTACGAAACTGTTCCCGTCGAAAGTTACGAAACATACTTTCTTGTTCGTGCTCCTGTTACCAAAATTGCTCGAGATCTCGATGAAGTGGCTTGTATAATTTTAATGAAACGCCAAGGAGCATCGGCCAATGTCCCGTGCGATCGTTCTAACGTTCAAGTGTAATTGGATCCCGAAATTCCGAAAATCGACGAAACAGGTCGCTGACGTTGTCCAAGTGGCGATAAACTTGCTTACGACGATTCGAGTATACAGCAAAATTTCTTTATCCTACTTCCATTTCGTTTTTAACACCGTGTCTACCGCGGTTTTACGTGTACCATTTTTAACTGTAGAATCACCTACTTTTCGGTTGCAATCAACAATTACCGATCATCCTGTATACTCAAAGACATAAGTTTTATCGAATAATTTCCCTTTAACACATCTTTGCAGTCTCGATCGATTTTTATTGAAAATCTTTGGAAGCAGGTGTAGACTTTTACACCGATAGTTCTTTATTTTAATGATGCCCAGTATATAATAATATCACAACTATATGGTATAAAAACATTCACAGTGAATTATATAATATTGTATCAAGTTCTAAAATAAAATAGTGGCACAAGAGTTGGACCTGGAAGGATATCTCACAAAGATTTTCTTTAGCTTATGAAATTTTCCTGAACACAGTGAAGTAGAAATTGACGACATTTCATTCCTCCTTACGATGCAAATGGGTGAAAATTTGCTTAACGTTCTCGTCGACAAACAGCACAACTGCCATCGATTTCTACGTTCTTTGATAGATATAAATTAAATTGTCTCCGTGGCACAAAAACTCCGCGACGCAAATGGATTAATATCTGCTTAATGTTCTCGTTGACAAACAGCAAAACTCCTATCGATTTCTACTTCATTGAATACTTACAAATCGAGACAGACACGTCTGTATACGTCGTGGAAAATGTTATTGGCACAAGAGGGTTTCTTCGAAATCGAAATGAAAGTTTTAGAGAGAGAGGGGGGGGGAGCTGAAATCGTCTCGTCGTCTCCGGTTCGATCGGATCGACTTCGGACAGGATCGGATCGGATCGCATCGCGTACACGCATTCCCATGGCAACGATCTCAATCAGATACGAACTAGCTGAACGGAGAACAGAGAACCAGCTAGATAATGTATTCGATACAGGTAATATATAGCGTTCTAGATACAATATTTATGTCTCGACGTATTTCGCCTAGCAGCGCATTATTCATTCCGTATCGGTGAATAAGCATTTTAGAGTATGGTATCGCGTTCGGAGCGCTGCTGTTGCTCGTGGATTTCTTACACGACTACGAATCGCTTCTACGATCAATCCTCTCTCTCTCTCTCTCTCGATCTCGTGGAAACTATCGATCGACCGTGTTTCCGAAAATCGAGAAACTCCCCGACGCTTTCTCGGAAAAATCGAAACGAGAAATCTTGAAAGCTTGAAACGAGTATGCTTGCACGGAACAGTATATTTCATTTTTCTGCGAAACAAAAATTGTCTATCAAAATAGAATTGTTTTAGTCGCTGTGCTATTTTTATTTTCAACATAAATACGCGATATCCACAGTCTACTGATTCGTATAACACCCTTAGGATTCTAGAAGGAAATGAACGGTGTGTATCGACGATTTCTGGAAATCCTTCGATACAGTCGAGTCGAGTCTTGAAAGCAGGTAGGTCTTGCACCAGCAAATTGCATCAGAAATGCAATCCTCGGACCGAATTAAAGATCGCCAGACTGTTGTGCCGTCTGTTGCGACAGCGTACGCGTTCGTGTGGCTCGATGGCATTCGGATAACTATTAGGTTGTCGCATGTGAAACGTCCGATTTTAAAATGCAAATGTTACGAAGCGTTTTCCGCCAAGAAACACTAAACCAGATTCATTAATTTACCATTCTAAGGTACAGAGCTGATCTTCGAAGTGTTATCTTCATTTCCGAATCAAGGTGATTGTCGTTGTGTACTTTTCGCATCAGTATGGCGACAGCATTGTGCGATGTTTCATCGAGACATAGTGGTGAATGAGCGCGCTACTCGAAGATGGTGGAAAATATTCAAAAATATCGAGGACCAAAAAATTCAATCTCAACACACATGACCAAGAAGCTTGCAAACTTGTTGTCGGTATATGTTCAAATTTACGAATAGTGCTTACGTTTGTTTAACGTCACCGTTTGCAAATTAGACGCTTCGTATGCGCCGACCTAATAGAATGATCGCGTGGTCGCGCGCAATTGACAAACAATCGATTGCCCAGCTTGCGCGTGCGATCGAACACGATCTTTCGTTTTTCTGAGTGCGTTTACGGTAACAATGGACGCATTGAAATAAGGAAGACGACCGGCACGTGTCGCGTGCGATCCGAAACCGCACCCCTAAGAAAACGTGTCCCGTGTAAGAGAAGAAAGAGTGAAGCGAAACGCATTCCAAGAATTCTCTCGGATTCGACGGCCAACGATTGTCGGCATTCAATTAGGACGCAGGCTAATGCTTTGATCCCGTGGATCAGCGATTAGTCGCGGAAGACACAGAGGCTTGTCGAAAAACGATGCAATCTGGCTCCGGTATCGCGCGCACGACTCCCCGGGGGAGAAAGAGGGGTGGAAAAGGGCAGGGTGAGAAAGAAGGACGAGGTGAACACGCGGAGGGAGGAGAGGGGTGGTGGTGAGGGGCGGTGGTAGTGGCACTGGTGGTAGGTGGTGGTAGTATAGGAAAGCAGGGAGGAAAGCTAAGAACGGTCCGATCCGTAGGGTAGACAAGATTCACACTTGTTGCTCCCTTCTTGGTTGTAACGCGAAAAGCTCGTTTATCCGAAGAATTTCCTACGGTCAAGAGATCACGCGGTCACGAGACTCTCTTGCCGTTCCCCATTGGTTTCCCACGCGCGCAAGCTCTCGACAAGGACCGGTCGCCGATCCTCCAACAGCTGGCTTAGATCAATTTCTTCTTCTTAGATAAATTTCTCTTCGACCCTTCGACAAGGGCACCATGCTCGCTCAAACCCTCTGTCTCCAACCTTATTTTTATCGGCACCGTCTGCATACTGGATCCTTTAATTTGTTCGCGAAAAAATCTAAAAACTTCTGCAATACGTATCGAAGTCCCCATTTCAACACATAATCGTCGGCGCGTGTTAAAGCGTTAACGGGAAAGAAAGAAATACTGCGAAAAAAGAAGTTCGAGAGTGAAATTACGCTCCGGACATAAACGACCCAGTTTGCCCACGGAGGATCATCAGCTACTACATTCGACCAACGACCAAGACGAAGTCGACGAAGATTATGCGAACACAGTTTTAGTCAAGGTTTACTTTTCTCACTGCGTTCGGTTCTTTATTGCTTCATTTGCCAGGAAGAAGAACTCGGGACTTCCTCCTGTGCCCTAATAGCAGTGACCTATCACAAACCCGGTAGACCTCCACGGTCGGTCACGATCAGATGTAAGGGTTAGGGTTATCCCCGTAAACCCGCATACCGTTCGCAACGATCCCATGGCCTGTCCTCGACCATGCACAAATTGGGATTGTCTCAGGAAAACCCACTGTAAGATTCCAATTGGCAATTTTACCATTAATCAATTCACCAAAAAATCACATTCCTCGGGAGGGGATGCTGGTGAAGGTCACAGCGCTTCACCGAAAAGAAGTCAGAACTAAGACAACCATCGGCCACCAAACATCACATTTCTACATACTCCGCAAGAATCGCCATCTTGTTCTACCAAGATTTGATAACTAGATAGAGCTAGATTTGATAAATTATTACGAGTAATAATGCAAACCAGTGAAGACTTTCAAACACCGCTGTACTGCTTTTACCATGCTAATATCGCTAAAAGAAGAAATGAACGTCCACACAGCCCCCGTACCTTGGTGTTAACCCTTTGCACTCGAGTGGTGACCCTGAAGCACCGCTAGAAATTGTTGTGGCATTATTTCAAAGAAATTACAAAAAATATTACAAAATATTTGTTACATTACAAAATTTCTATTTAATAGATTACTAAACACTTCAATATTATATGTAGAAATCGGATCAGTTTCGTATGAATAAAATGAAAATATTGTAAGACGGAAGAAGAATTTAGTTTTAGATTGAAAACAGCGCCGAGTGCGAAGGGTTAATGTAAACAATATTTATGTCGCATAAAAATCCGCGGTCCAACTACGAGGCAAACCACGCAGTTGTTCTATCGAGCAAGCTCGCGCGAAGAGTGCAAGGGGTTTAACAACGATCTTCCTGAAATCTTTGGAAAGCGATCGTTCCTCGATCTCGGGGAGGTGGTCACGGGGGAACGAGGGGAAGGGGAGAGTGCAAGGGGAGGGGAGATTGCGGGTACACAAAGAAACGCTCGCTTACCGTCACCGGTAATAAGAGATCTGCGCGAGATAAGCGAACGCTCGCGTAATAAGTAAAACCGGTTTAGGAGACCGTCGACGATAATGAGAATCGAAGCGCGCGCGCGCGCGCACGCACGAGATAAAGACGAAACGGTTTAGCGAGTTGCGCGATTCGTCTCGACATGGACGAGGGACACGGGAGGGGACACGGCGAGGGTGGAGAGGAGAGAGGAGAGAGAGAGAGAGAGAGAGGAGAGAGAGAGACGCAAGCCAGTGAAACGCGAAAGTGCAAACACGAGAAAATAAAGGGACGTTTCGTCGGCGAGGAAAAGAGAAAACTGTTGTTTCGCCGATAAGCCTCGGGCTATTATCAGCTGTGCAAACGTTCGTCCAAAGAAATTTGTAAAATCAACATTTGTTCAAGATGTTGAAAAGCTCCGTTAATGGAGTCTGAAACGAACGAGAACGAGGGAAAGAGAGAGAAAGAGAGAGAGAGAGAGAGACAGAGAGAGGTGGAGCTGATATCGCCTCGGGTCCTCGCTCGCTGCGAATCCGTTTTAGGGTGGGTTGGTTTTCGTTGCACGGATTCGCCGCTGCCTGCGTGCAATTCGTGCAACTCTCGTACCTAAAACTCGTGCGGCTCGTTCCCGGCCGGCCGACAAACTGGCCGGTACGCTGACGGGACGGTTGGCAAGCGTGGACCCACAACCGTACCCGTCCCAGACCGGGTATCCGCCGGTCGCCCGTTTGTCCGGCTGTCTTGCCCTTCGACTAACTCCTCCACCTTGCTCCACCCCTCCCCTCTGCCCCCCTTCCCCTTTCCCCCATTTCCATCGTGCCCCCACTCGGAACAACTATTCGGTTGAGTCATAAGCAATCGCCGTTCCGTTCTTTCGCGTCGACTTTATTCCTCCTCCATGCAACTCGCAAGAATAACTTCATCTAGAACGTATTCCTCGTCGACGAGTACGACTCACGAAATTAACTCTTTACGCCCGGCTCGAGAACCCCTGCCTTATGCTTTATTTTACTGCTTTATGCTCCAGTGATTACAACTTTTTCTGTCGACTTTTATAGATTTACGGAGGATTTTTATGAGAATTTTTAAAAAAATATCGACACTTTACCCACCGGAAGCTTATTAACACTAGAACTACCGAGCCCTAAACGTGACTTAGACCTATCCCTTTATGATAACAGCAAGATTGAATTTGTTCAGATTTCGTACGATTTTTATGGTAACGTGTACTCCAAAGAAGAGATGTATTCAAAAATTTCTCGTGAAAAGGTTGTCATAGTTTCAGCAATCGTGAAAGAAGAAATCGTCCACCAGTCATTTTGACTGGTTCGGTAGTTCTAGTGTTAACCCTTTGCACTCGACGCTATTTTTATTCTAAAACTAAATTTTTCTTCCGTCTTGGAATATTTTCATTTTATTCATACGAAACCGATCCGATTTCCACATATAATATTTAAATGTTTAGTGATCCATTAAATTTTTTTTAATTATTACGCATTAGGCCAGAACTGGCCTATCAGCGGACATACATAAAGTGAACATAGTGCTGATAATAAATAACCGACAATATGCCTCTCAGACATATTCAGGTACTAACATTACCATCATATCACAATATAGGCTGGAAGCTTATCGACTAAAATAATTCCTATTACATCAATTATTCCACATCAAATATTATTTTGTAATATTTTCTGCAATTTCTTTAAAACAATGCCACAATAATTTCTAGTGGTGCTTCAGAGTCACCGCTCGAGTGCAAAGGGTTAACCCCTTGAACTGTAATACCTAGTCAGACTCGTGACGAAGACTTCGAACAGAATATGCTAAATATGCTATGAATTCTATTGCAGACAATATTCAGCCATTGGAGAACGCGTGGGTGTACAATAAATATTCTTTTTTTCCTAGTAAATTAGAAACATCAAAGAAGTTCTAATCATCGTGATCGTATGATCAATCGTAGCGCAAAGGGTTAAGAGGATTTTCTACATTAGGATTTTCTTTTCAACATTACGATCCCAAACGAAATGATTAGATGTCGTTACTGGGGATGACTGGTTCAGAATTGAAATTGCTGTTGCCGTAGGATCCATTAAAAAGTCTTCAGCCACGGACCGTGGACTGTTAAAAATTACGAAATAATCGCCGGTGGGTAATGCGTAAACAGTTGCAATTTAAGAAGAGTCTATTCTCTCTGTTTGTCCTATTGTTTACCTCTGGGTAATTGGTCCACGTTTCGCGCCCGTGCTATTTCGCGATGGTATGTAGCAAGAGATTTCAACTAAATAAAAAACGAGGAGGACGACTGTCGCGAGTCTTCGGGCCTCGGGTCGTCCGGGATTCCCGAAAAAGTTTACGACCGGGCACCAGCAATTACTCGCGACTTAACCGAATATTCACGAGCGAATCCTCCGGGTTGTCGGGGCTGTCCGAGGTGGGTTAGCCACCTGTTCCTCGGATCCGAATTTCGAACAGCGAGGTCCAGGCTAGCCGTTCCGTCGGGTTCGGGCCCGTTCGAGAACGGCACGGCCCGCGCCGTCGTGTCTCTTCCGACTCTCTCTCTCTCTCTCTCTCTCTTTCTCTCCGGAGAGAACCACGCTCCGATTCAATCCCGTTAGCACGCGTTTTAGCCGTCCGGGGGTCGGTTCTCGCTCGAAACTTTTCCTCGAGCGATGACGAAGGACGCTCGTTCGCCGTAATCTTGGCTCGTTCACGGCGCAAAAGTGAAACGACTCTAAAGAGGCTTATTTATCGCGCGCCGTGGACGCGCTCGACTCGGCTCGATCCGATCCGATCCGATCCGATTCGACGTCGACTCTGCTCGACACTGCTCGACACTGCTCGACTCGGAAAGCGTTTAACCTTTCCACGAGCATCGTGTACCGAACGTCTCCCGCAATCCTCCGATGAAATTCGATGAGAACTCGTCCCACGGTGTCCGCCGGGCAAATTTTCTGTGGAACAGCGTGAAATCTCGACGAACCAGCAACCAAACTGTTCCTGACCACTCCGTATCGGACACCGTTCCTTCAAATTATCGATTCCCGTTTCTTATTAACCCTTTGCACTCCACTGTCCCCCCTGAGGCAACATTACTACACCAAACAATCAAGGGGCCGGTCTCCGTAGATTCGCGATAAGGTAGAGCGACTACATTACCGTCAAAACATGGTTCTACGTGCTTCAAGTTTTTTCGTCCTTAGCACTTTGACTGGCAAACTAGAAACCTGAAAAATTCCATAAAATCAAAGTAAGTTGTTTGATGAAATAAAAATGGATAAAAATTAAATTTATGATATTGAGTAGTCCTCCAACTTTGGTACAATGAATATATTAGTGTAAAAATTCATTTTAAAGCCTGGACAAATAATTCCGTCGCCCACATATGGGTGACATGGCAGTCAACGTGTTGAATAAGAATATTTTGTCGCTGGTAAAGGACTCATTCGAAAGAGAAAGGTTCAATCTAGTGCGCGCTGGTCAGGAGCTGCCGAGATTATGCAGATATTTGGTAATATAAGCGTGAGAATTAGGCCAAAAATTGACGACGCGTGTGCCGTGGAATCCAAGCATTTTTATGCCGTTGGATGAGTTTTCTGGATGAAATTGAGAGCAGCGCGTGCTAGAAAATCTTTCCAGCTATTTACAAATCGAGCTATATTTTGTCTCGATTCTCTGCGAAATAAAGCCAAAAACTTGAAGCACGTTTCAGAATTCATAATATCGATAATACAGAGCAAAAATTGTGACAAGTTTAATCACAGACATAACACCCGTCGGATCAAGACCAAGACGGATCTTAAGTCTCTGAATGGAAATTATTAATTAAAAAGTCACGTGACTACCCCGGGCCCTTAAAAACAATTGCCGAATGCCTTTGTGTTTAATGAACTGGTAAATGCACAAGCGTGTTATCAGTAAATATACATTGTTTCGTATGGAGAAGATACAAAAGATGTTAAATGTCCGAATTCAGGAGGCAAAACAGCTTCGAGCGCAAAGGGTTAAGATTACCAAACGAAGAGGCAGCTCATGTTTCTCGCAATCGGTGTAGACAATTCTCATTTTTGCATACAGATACACAGCCTGCTCGGAACATGTTCAACCACAAGTGAAAATATTAACACAGCCAACTTTTAATTACATAACTCACGCCTTGCTAGTGTTATCTAATGAATATTCCGTGTGCAGTCCACAGTTCACACATAATTAAAAGTTAGCATAATAGCTGTGGCAATGCATACTCTGTTCGTAACTGTACACAATTGTGTATCAGTTGCCTCGCATAGATTTCGTTAGAAAAGCCAAAAATTTCTGGATTTTTTGCCGCGGCCATACGAAATCATGAGTTTCGCGTTATTATCGTTTAGCTTGCGGCGAGTGAAATATGCTTGTGAACAGATAACGTTCGAAGAAACGGACCGTAAACGATCGGAGGAGCGGTCGGTGCTCGTTTCGCCGATGAAAACGATTGAAACGCGAATCCGTTTCGATCGCGGAATGTCCCGCGGAGGAATCCGTGTATGTATATCGATTCGCAGGATATCTCGGCTCCGCGAGTCCTGTTCCTTGTTTCCTCCTTGATCGATCGTCGTCGTTTCCTCGAGCAACGAATTCGATTGTGCTCGGGGACGCGCCTTCTTGCAACGACGCCCGCACGTTTACCGTAGATCATTCGATATACAGAATGAGGCGCTTGATTACTTCGAACAGCTTCGAAATTCTGTAGAAAAAAATCATTTCGACAGATTTTACGTGGTGTATGCACACGACTTCTTCATAAGCGGAGGCGTTTAGGGGATTCAAAACTCTGGACTTGTCATGCACTGGCAGTTTGTTATTCTCTATAAAAAAGGTTTTACCCCACGAGGAAAATGATTAGTTCAGCAGATATTCTAATGGAAAGCGATAACTTTGTATACCATACTTCCGCAACACAAACTCAGCTTTTGTTAACACTATCTATTTTAATATTTACGTCCCAGGGTATGAGACATTATTTGCCCGACACATACCCGACCGCATGACTCAAATTACTCGTTTCGCTGGCGATCGCCAACGAACAAATGACTAATAACGGTCACATTAGTCATTTGTGTCTTCCAGTAAATAAATGACTATAGTTTCGTTACAACGTTCGCCAACAGCATCTGTCGCGTTGCTTACCTCCGTTGATCGAACGCTCGATTAAATGCAACGCGTCTCGTTTATTGAATATGAAAACAACTTAACAGAAAAACGTCGCGAAGCCTTTGAATTGTTACGAGAGTACGGCGCCGCGTTATGCTGAATAAAAATTGTCCGCATTTATTCCGGAATTAATTACAGCACGTAAACAGTCGTTTCTCGTATTAATAATTCTAGCGTGTTGGAAACGATACCAAGTATATATTTTTCATAAATGCATAGAATCCGCGGCTTAGTTCTGCGGTGATTACCTTCTTCATAGCGTAAGGAAAAACAGGAAGATGAACCGAGAAAAATGCTTGTCGAATACGCGTTAAAATCGCATTCCAGCGTCGAGTGGCAAAGTTCCAATTTCTCAGAGTGAAAACACCTTCGGCAAGGATAGTTTTACAATCGTTTCTAGATCCTGGGAAGAATCTCGGTTCCGTTCGCGTTCGATAATGTATAATTAACAGGGGGATGAATTTTGTGGAGGGTTCGCAACGGCTTCGGCGATCCCGTTGTCTCTCGATCGCGTAACAACCTCGTTCCAGCAAACGTTCCGAGTAAATTGTCGTTTACCGCGAACACAAATGTACGAGAATACACGTTAATACGATTGGAATGCCACTGAAATTAAAGCTACCTTTCACGGGAACGTAATGACTCTTTATAAACTGCGACGTAATCCTGGTACGCGGTACGGAGAGGAGAGGTGCGGTGCGGTGCGGTGCGGTGCGGTGCGGTGCGGTGCGGTGCGGTGCGGTGCGGCGCGCCTCTTGTTCCCCTCCAGCCTAGCTGTTTCACCGCCACCGCTGCCGTGGCCTACTTTCTTAGAATATTCGAGTATCCGAGCGTCGATAGATAATAATACTGCGTTAAACGCGCCGTAGAAACGGACCGCTCGCTGCGACGAGTTTTCTTTTCCTACGCGTCGTCGCGTTTCCTCTTCGTGTTTCGTCTTCGACGCGACTCGCAAGTTTTCCATACGCGTCTCTCTCCGTGGGAACCAAATGAAAAGAATTATTTCAGAAGTTGAAAATTGTTGAACCGATTGAAAATCTGCAAATGTCGCCTGAAAGCAGTCAAATTATCAATGATTTGTACACTCGTATTTACAGCAATATTGCCACCTTCTGATAATCTAGCAAACAAATATTAAAGCTATACAGATTATCCAGTTTTATGGACAAAAATTAATAAAGATGCCACTATCACATGGTAGTTCCTTGATCATAAGGGACACTAGATCAACATCTACGTTTATATTGCAGGTAAAAGATATACAAGATTCACAAGATTACTCAAATATTAAAGCTATACAAAACTATACACAACAAAACAAAACTATACAAAACTTAATCAGTATTTAGACGTCTATAAGCTTCAATATATACAATCTCGAGAAACAATTTTGTTCAACAAAAGATCACTTTGATTTGTTAACTATTAATATCCACTTTTTATGTCAGGATATTGTAGCCTGACATAAAATGCCAATGGCCTTGAACCTCTAAATTCTGTTAGTCCCGTACGACAATCGTTCCAGTACTCAGCCGCAGCGAGCGTCGCTATTATTAAATGCTGTTTTCTAAATTTGTTTACACCAGTTTGCCGAGATAAGGCACGTTTATCCTATTTTCAATAATCTTGACCCCCTTAACCGAAGACAATGAGCAAACTCGTCCTTTTTGTACAACTTTATACTGTATTCGAAGAATACGTCTTCTCGTTTCGTTATGTTCCGCTGACCTTGTAATTGAAAAGGGGCTCTCGGAAGGTTCGGAATAATCACTCGGTGCGTAACTGTCAAACAATGCGCGACTACCTAAATAGCTCTTTTGTACGAAGTAGCACAGAACTCGGAAATCATAACGGTACCCTATTACAACCACTTAAAGTAGAATCATGCCCTAAAGTGGCGGAAGGAAAGGACAATATTCCCGAACACCCCTGACGGTCAAGGAAAACCCATCTATAGTTGAGCCCCCTCTGTACTACAATACCTACATTGCTAAATTGAACCAAAAAAAAAAAAAAAATTCCCAAACGACCGAAAAGGAACGAAGCAGAATGGCAAATTGCTGCTCCATGTTAAAAGGGTTTTACGACAGGGTCTTTGGCCTGCGCGCGGTCCGGAATGAAGGTGCACGGGACAATGTTCGGTCGCCTAACTATCGGTTGTCGCAGGGATGTTTATTAGGACGAAGCATGCGAAAGTTAGGAACGGAAAATGCCGGGGCGTTACGAGTTTAACCGTGAACTTCTCAAAAATAATTACTCGGCGGACCCTTACCGCGGTTCTCGCCTGTTTTAGTTGTACCTTTTTCGCCTAGAGTAAACAATTTTCCTAAATCTAATCTACAAAATGGATACCATCAAGATAACAGCTATTTAACAGATGGATTGCGGATCTTTATGCAAAATAAAAATTCTCCTCGTCAATTGCAAGATACCGGGAGCCAAAGTCGACAATTTCGATTCTTCTTTAATATTTTTAACCTTCCGTCTGCAACATTATTTTCATCCATGCCATTAGCGACTAATTTTTCTTGCTGTATTAGGCTTTCAAGAAATCTAAAAAAATTCGCATGTTTGTCATGAATGTATAAAATCCGTTTACCAATAAAACATATGAACGACGAAGATACAGAGCAAAACAATGGCATCAAGCATGTTAAAGGAAGGTCCTTGTGCGTACAATGACGGGATCTGGCGAAGAAGTGGGGAAAACGAGGGTGCCTTTTGGTAAGAGGGGTCACGCTACCCCGAGACCTTGGGGGATGGTCTTATTTCTTTATTCCGATGATTTCATCGTTACCGACACGTGTTTCTGATTCGTTGTATTTCCCGGCATATGCCGGACGATTCGCGGATCGAGTCGAGTCGCGAATCGAGCTCTGTGTTTCCCCTGTCGGTTGCGCCATCGGCCTCTTTGAATCGTTGCCCCTCACCCTCCGCGCCCCATAGCCCGTAGCCCCATGGAGCCTGCCTAGGTGTACCATACCATCCAGTTGCTCCCCCTTCCTAGGAGCCGGTCTTCCCCTTTCTTTTTCACCGTCGTCGTCGCGTCCAACGATGCATGGTGCACGATGCACACGATTCCCGAGAGTCACGAGCCGTTATATGGGCCACGAAACCATGGACGCCATTGCGTTCGACCGATTTGTCGTGCTTTTCGATGCACGAACGACGATGCTCGTCGCTTCTTCGGTGTCCCGTGATCTCGTGGGACCTCCCGGAAATCTCCGCTGCTCTCAATCGTACCAGACGGTCTCGTTGAGGATCCCTGCGATTGAGGACCACTGGCGATACCTTGTTTCTCTTGCGAAACTATTATATTTTCTCGATCGAAAACCGAGTCTGCATTGCTGCCTTTCTCGATGGTTTCCGCGCGAAGGGGATCCGCTCTATCGCGCGGTGTATTTCGATCGATCGCCATGATTTTTTTAAATAGAGCGTCGAACCAACCGCTTTTCGATCCAGTTGGACAATTTTTTAGCGTAGAGACACCGCCGATCGAGTCCCCGAAACTTATTTGACATTATTAGGGGGGTTGCGAGAACCCGAAATATGTCGGGATTCTCAAAATAATCGGGATGCCCTAATGAATCGTGATTTCCGAAATGATCGGGATTCCCTGATGAATCGTGATTTCCGAAAATTCCGAGAACCCACTGACCAAATTGTGTTATTTTACTTTTTCCTTATTTAATTAATTGTTGTAAATTTATACAATTCGGAATATATGGAATAGGAATGGGGCATAGGTATAATTATTTATTGTAAATTGAAAGAATGCTGTCCATCATTATTTTCAAGAGTGTCATACGTTATATTCCCGACATTTTCGGGAAATCCGATTCTTTCGGGAATCTCGAAATTTTTGGGGTTCCCGACCCGACCCGACCCGACCCGACCCGACCCGACCTCTTCCCGACTCATCCCGACCATCGGCTTCTCGCACACCCCTAGACATTATTGTATATATGTACTGGGTAGGAACGATCTGTACCTCCAATGGTTATTGTAAAAAAATGTATGCAATTCAGAACCAGCGGATATTTAGGTAGAAATCACGAATTTACGAATATTTTAGGAATATATTCAATTCGCCCTGACGCGCGAGGGAAAACTTGCGATTACATAACCTCCTCGACTACGAAGAAGAGGCGGCAGAATAAGATAAAAATGAATTTAGATAGAAAATTATTAATATCCGTAGGCGACTTCAAAGCCGCTCGAAGTTACACAGGTGTAAAGAATAAAGAATTCTTAAAGTAGATGGAACTTTTTCAAACCTGAATTTCTCAGAGTCCTGGAGACGGCGGAGAGGAAGGATTTTGAGGTTCGTGTTCAGGAAATCTACGAGGAACACAACAAACAACGATTAAAAATTGAGTACTGTTTCAAGCGTGCTATAAATTTCATGGTATCCGGGTTAAGAAAATTTTTGAACTGAATATGTAACCTATATATCTTTGTAACTGGTCGAATAAGTACGTTTTACTTATTGAAGTTGCCTCATTTCTGCCACGGTAGAAAAGAAGCAGGAAGTGCCCAGGGATTTTAAAGAGTACACTGTATGGCGACCATAACTATGGAAGATAACTTATTTAGAAGTAATAATATCCTAACGATACAATGAAACAGAAGTTTATAGAACGAAGGAGATAGCTTCACAGAGCTGCCTCTTTACTGCACGAAACGTATTAAACACGCAATGCTATCTGTTGCGAAACCACCATACTTATCGCTCGCAGCTAACTTCTTTTTGTACCAGGTGAAAGATCACGCGTACGTATTTCTACCCTGGTATGTTCCTCGAATGAAAATCCAATTTAAATAAATGTATCCAGTGAAATACAAAATTCATACAAAAAACTAAAATTTTTATTTTCCATAAAGATCCGCAGTCTACTGATAATAACTCGGATCGTTTGTACGAATCAAATAGACAATCGAGTGTTAAAAGTTTCTATTTTTGAAAATCCATTATTTTGAAAACCGTGTAAATCGGTGGGAACGGTGTACATACCGTGAAATTTATTTCTGCCCGATTGCGTCGTAATTCGATGTGTTCGCTGAAAATACGAAGTTACGAATGAAACGTAATTGATCGAATTAGAGTGTACAATGAAATTCGACGAAGACTGCACAGGAGGGGGATATTTTCATCAACAATCGAGGATCGATGGTTAGAGAAATCGACGCCGAAAAATTAAAAAAACAAAAAGGAGCGTAGCTACCTCCATATTGTTGCAAACCTACAGTGACATCCACTAATATTCGGACGCTGTTAAAAATCGCATAACTTCGTCAATATTGGACTGTAGTATTTGAATTTTTTTGAGAAGTTTTTTGAGAACAATTGGATCACTACATAACGTGAGAAAAATGTTTGATTAAAATTGCAATTGGTCAAAATTACAGAGAAAGTACTAAAAGTTGTATCTTGCAACTTTTTTATGCGGGCTTATATTAAAAATGTAAAAAGTACGTTTTGTACATCTGTGTCAATTATACATATTCTGAATATTTCATCAGAATCGGTCAACATTGCACTGAGCTACAAACATTTAACCATGAAAACTTAAGGGCGAATTTCGCGCTTATGCGATCATTTTGGAACATCTGCAGCTCATTGCAACGTTCACCGATTTTGATGAAATTCTCAGAACATGTATAATTCATACAGATCTACAAATCGTACTTTCTAAATTTTCAATGTAAGTCCACATAAAAAAGTAACAAAATACAACTTTCAGTATTTTCTCTGCACTTTCGACCAATTGAAATTTTCGTAAAAAAATTTTTTTGCTTTATGTAGTGATCCAATTGTTCCAACTTCTAAAAAAAATTCAAGTAGTATAGTTCAATATTGACAAAGTTATGCGATTTTTAACGCGTTGAACGCCACGTCACCCATATGCGGGTGACGGAATTATTTGTGCAGGTTTTAAAATGAATTTTTACGTTGATATATTCATTGTACTAAACATGATTAGGATCTGTAACATGCAAGAAAGTTGGAGGATTACTTAGTGGCATACATTTAATTTTTCGCAATTTTTATTTCATTAAATAACTTACTTCGACTTTATGGAATTCTGGGGGTATCTAGTTTGGCGATCAAACTGTTAAGGGGGCCGGCAGGCATTTGGCCTTGTTATCCTGTGCCTTTTTTCTAGACATTTTACGTCTTAAATAAGTAAGTAATCAATTAAAAATGCATACCACCGTCTTTGTACATGTCTTTGCTACGTCTGTATAGAGCCTTTTTTTTTCGATACGAACACTAAATCTCTCGAAATTAAGAGAATCTTTCAGCGGCAGCCATCTTGTGACATGATACTTGCTTCAGAATTCGACTTTTCTGCCAAACATTACACAAATTACTCCACGATGAGGTAAAAATTCGCAATTTGGGCTCCATACAGACGTAGATTGGAGATTTAGGAAACACAATTGACCACTTCTAAACTGCTGATTGCAATATTGAAGCGGCAGTTTGTCTAGATGTTGACCCTTGCATACGTATATGGATTTCGAACCATGCAGGCCCCCTAAAGAGCGTACGAATACTTATAGGACCGACTGTAGATCGTCCGAATATTAGTGGGAGTCATTGTATTTGTTGGACAGCGGTGTCGTTGGTTTGGGGGATGGTAGGGGGTCGGTTCGGTTCGGTTGTCGGTTCTACTCGGCCCTGTGCTCGGATCCGTTGATTCTCCGTGTTTCCCCTCGCACCCCTGTCGCGATCGCTCGCATATCCCCACCATCGGCGCGTGCCACGAACCAAAGGTTCTTGAATCATTCCCGCGCCGGCCGCCGCGAGGAGCGCGCGTCGTTTTGCCACGCTGTCACCGGTTACGCCACGAGTCGACTCGACTCGAATCGAGTAGTGCCGAGCCGAGCCGAGCGGAGCGGTTGTGTACGTTGCGCAGCAAATTCGAAACTCGATCACGCGCTGTCTTTCGGTCTGGTGCTCGTGTGTGTCTTGTTCCGTCTATCGCGCGCGTGTTTACACGCGGTGTGGCAGGCGTTACGCCATCGTTTAAACATCCAGTCCACGTCGCGGGTACGCGTTCGAACGGCCGCGACGCCGTACGATAATCGCGCGCGCGCGCGTGTGTGTGTTCCGAACTATTTCATTTTCTCCACTGGCAAGTGGAAATCGAAAACTGAAAGACGGGCATCTGGTGAATCCGGAGTATCGGTGATCGGTCGTTCCAACGTTTGTGTGTTTCGAGCGTACCTGTGAAGCTTTTGCACGTGCATCTCGAGAGTCGATAATCTGGATTTCGTTGCGTCGCATGCTCCGTGGTACTACTTGGCTGCACGGTAAGTCGCTGTTTGGGAACGACGCTTCTCTTGCGAACGCGTCCGGTCGCGTCTCTTTTCTCTCTTTCTCTCTCTCTCTCTCTCTCTCTCGTCTCTCGCAAGCCGCGAACTCGGCTACGAATCGTATCGCCATGTGTATCGAATTCTCCACGATATCGCGAAGAGGTTACCATTCGACGCTCTCGCATTTTCTCTCGACGCCTGCACACGGCGTAAACGCGTGGCGTCGAGCGCCACCTCTCGAACGCTACGGAAAGTCTCCGAATTCGAGCCGCGGCACGCCATCATATTTTTCAAAGCGAACTTGTTTTCTCTCCATTTTACTTTTTTCCGGTTTGTCATCTGCTCGGATCGTCGCCCGGCTAATTATACGCGAAGCGACCGACACGTTCCGACGACGAAACATCTTCGTTCGCCCTTCGTTCTTCTCCCTCTGTTACGTCGAGCCCTTGAAACGTTCTCCCGTCAGAGAAACCGAGACACGGTTCTCTCTCTGTCCGAATTCGTTGCGCGCTACGGGATCAACGAAGATCTTCGGATCGAGTCGTTCGATCTCCCTCTCCCCGTTCCCCCGATTTGCCAAACGAATCGGTAGAAAATGGAGTTTTACAGCGGTGTCCGATGACTGCGCTCGTAACCATTGAATTTCATCAGAAATTGAGAACGACTGCACGAGCAACGAGGGGAGCAACGAGCTGCGAATTACAAAGGATAATGGTCGAGAGCGGGTCGGAGTGGGGATAGGAGAGCGAGATGGTGACGGTGTCGGCGATGGGGGTGGGGCGCCGAGGAACAGGTTTAACGTTGCTTACATCGAGTAACAGACCTGTTCGAGTATATCTATTAGATCTCCGCTCTTCTCTTTTCTCGCTTACCCGTGCTCGCTCGGATCTTTAACATGCTTTCTCTCTCTCCATCTCCTTCTCTATCCGTGGCCGAAGGAAAACCTGGTCCCGAGATTCGAGTCGTACGGTTGCGACAATCGGAACAGAGTACGAACCGCTTTCGATCGAAAACGACCGTGTCTCTCGTCCCGTAATTTGTATGCGCCATTACGGTATTGTTGGCGGCCACGCGGCCACGCGCAACGAGAGACCGTCGTGTCGATTCGACAGAAACCGGGAAGCGGAATCATTCTCCAGATTGCCGTCCTCGAGCCGTACACTCGACAAATAACACGTTACATCGTTCTCCACGGCCGATCTCTGAATCTACTCGCCCGTTGTATGCTCGCTCGCGTTCGTCCACCTAGCAACCTACCAACCTACCTATCTGCCTACCTTCCTGTCTACCTACCTACCCACCAACCTACCTACCTACCTGCCCCGCAGCCTACCTGCTACCTATCTACCTACCTGTTCGCTTTCTTGCCTGCTCGACCGGCCGCCAGCCCGTCTGCCTGCTGTTGCTTCTGCTGGAAAAAGCAAGCGTGTACTACTACTCTCTGCTCTCCCTCGTTTCGCGCGAGCCAGCCGATCGTCTCCCGTTGCCGAAACGATCGTTCCTCCCGAATCCCCGATTCTTTCTCCGACGGGGAAAGGTTTCGCTGAAGAGAGCAACCGATTTGACGCACCTGTTCGTTTAGTGGAATTATTATCGTTCCCGGTCGGAACGGCCGCGTATCGGTGCATCGAGAAACGAGGATCGCGTCCCGCCTACCAGATGTCGGGGACCGCTACGACCGACGAAGACGGAGCAACGTCCTTCTCCTCGAGGTCTGCTCCTCGGTTTTCGAGGAACCGACTCTCGGTTCGCTGGATCGTTTGTTCTCGGTTTTGAAAAACAAAAAAAAAAAAAGAAAAGAAAAGCGACGCAGACTATGGGAAACACGGGGATTTTGATCGCGTTTTCGTTCGAACGAATCCGGTAAACCAGAGGGAAGCGCCAAAGGGTCGATGACCGCGAAGGAACGCGAGTAACGCGTTTGGTCGAGGGTGGGTAGCGTCGGCGGCGGCGGTGGTGGTGGTGGTGGTGGTGGCGGTGCTGCTGCTGGTGGAGGTGGTGGTGGTGGTGTTGGTGGTGGTGGTGGGTGCTGGGTACCGGCGATGGTGGTGGAAGCAGCGACGGTAACGAACGTAAGGGGAGGCGGCCGAATCGAACTCGAGACGCACATAAAGAACCTAATAATGTTTCTGTTCGAGGCTTGGCGTCCCGTCGACGAACGGATGAATGCGCTTTGTCTTTGGCTTGTTTTTTTTTTGTTTTTTGTTTTTTGGTTATCACTCTTCTTCGCTCTAGCCCGCGGTAATCTAGTTGTAGGTACTGAGGGGGTGGGTGGGAAAGGAGACTCTCGCGAGGGAAAAAGCTTGTAAGCGTACTAGGAAACGAACGTCGTCGTCGTCGTTGTCGGGGGTCGGCCTAGGCAACACGGCTAGCCGACGGTTGATCAGGACGAATCGAAACTCTCCGACGAATAAATTGAAAGAGCGCGTTTCGTTCCCCTTCGACCCCCTCTCGTCCGACCCTCGGCGTTCCGCGTTCGAACGGAGAGGTCCAAGCCCCATAGTTCGGCAATGATTCAGCCGTGAGCGACGGTTAACGTCGTTTGTCTGTTTCCAGAGAAACGAGAACCTCGATTTCGCGCTGAACGTGCCGCAGTCTCATCACCCGACGCCTTATCATCATCAAGAGGGCTACGCCATGGCCGATCAGGTGAGTTGCCGCGACTTCTCCAGCGAGAAACACGGTCGAGCCAAAAATCGGACGCGGAAGGAACGCGCGTGCACGTTCCGCTCGCCCGGCACCCTAACCGATCACGGACCGGTCCTGATACTGAGCTTCTGGATGTCTCCGGTGGGCTCCATCTTCTCACCGATTTTCCTCATTTCGTAAAATCGCCCCCGAGAACAACTAGGTGTACTAGCCTCTCCCCACGGTTCCCTTTAGGCTCTCAGAAATTGAACGATCGGAGTTTCCCCGAGGAAAACGGAAACGAGAAGGGAACGAAACGTGTGCGCGCGCGCGCGCGTCCGCCGGTACAACATACCGATACAGTTTGCCCCGTCTCTCGACACGGTTTTTGGGATCGGGTTGGGCCGCATCGTTCCGAGCGACAGAGGGTGTCGTCTGCCGGCCCGCGCAGAGAACCCAGGGGGGAAGGCTTAGGCGAGTTTCGCACAAGCAGGACAAGGCATGCTTCTCTGTCCCGCGTTGCTTCCTCGAGTCGTTCTCTCGGAGGCAGGACGCTGAAGGATACGAAGGACCTTCACGAAGGTCCCTTTACGTAGTCTCTCTCTCTCTCTCTCTCTCTCTCTCTCTCTCTCTCTCTCTCGAATCTGCTCGTGGATGCGGGTAAGGGCGCGAGTTACGCGGGTAACGCGAGGCTGTACAAGACGAGCATATGCTCTGCGTGTACGCGGACACGAGAACGAGCTCGTTGCGTCGTCGCTCGCTGGGAACGAAGACACGGGCGAATAGGATCGCGAAACCAGGCGAGAGCACCAAGCAAACCTACCACTATCTTGCCGGAGGTATATAGATATATACATATATATATATACATATATATGTATATAATAGGGGCAAAGAGAAGAAAGGGGGTGGAACAGGCGAACGGAGAAAGAAAAGTTTCGACCCGGTGGAGGAAGAAGATGGATAGATGCGTAGTCGATTCGGCGGAGACGGAACGGGGTTTCGGGGAGTGGGTGCGCTGGAGAAGGAGTAGGAGTAGGAGTAAGAGTAGGAGGTAAGAGTAGTTGAAATAGGACGGGACGGGACGACGGGATGGGATGGGTTGGAATGGGACGAGACGGGACGGGCCGGGCCGGGCCGAGCCGGGCCGGGACGGATACGATGTACGCGTACACACGATAGCGGAGGGGTAAAGCGCGCAGCGAAAAGGGACGGGGGTGAGGAGGAGCGGGAGCGGAACGATAGAGTAAGAGAAACACCGCGAGTTAAGGGGTAACGCGATGGGCATGGGGGAGGAGAAGGGAGGCAGAGGTAGGTGTACTCGATCAATAGGCAAGTACGTTCCTTCAAAGGAAAATTCCTGACGCTATTAAATCCAATTTAAAAACTTTTATTCCCCCATGGACTCGCGCGTACAACACGAATTTCGTTCCCTTTGTTTCCCGCGCCCCTCCGTGTACCCCCTCCGTGCCCCTTGTACCCCGAAACACGAATTTTGCGGCGTGCGTACATGTACACGCGCCGCGAGTCTAACGAAACGAACGAACACGTTGTCGTTCGAACCACGATGTCGCAAGGCCATGTATGTATCCGTTTCGAGAACGACGAGAGAGCGAGAGAGAGAGAGAGAGAGAGAGAGAGAGAGAGAGAGAAGCGCGCCGGAGACGACGGTGCAGGAGAACCGGAACTGGAAACGGATACGGAAACGGAAACGATCCAAGTCCGCGAACCGGGCATGTGGAGGGCAGATTTTTCAAGTTTTTTCCGATTTCTGTCTTTGTTACGCAAGCTCTTCCCGCGCGTGCCACGTTGATTCGCCGATCCGAGCAGGCCGCGCTACTTCGATGCGTTCAACCGTTCGTCAACTTTCCCTTTCTTCGTAGACGTTTCACACGCCCAGCTTCGGCGACGAGGATTTCGATATTCCTTCGATTCATTCTCACTCGCACCAGCAGCAGCAGCACCAGAGGCAACAGCAACAGCAACAGCAGCAGCAGCAACAGCAGCAGCAGCAACAGCAACAACAGTCGCAGCAACAGGCTCAGCACGAACAGATGCACAGCTATCAGGCGAGGGTGAGTTCTTCGTTGCCGACGCGACAGAACAGCAACGGAAACGTTTGGTCGACTCGTTTTGAAATTCCTTTGAACACGATTTCACAGATGATGCAGTCCACCGGCGGCATTCAACAGTCCCCGGACGGATTAAATCTGGATCCCGGAGGATATCAGCAGTCGCTGTACATGCAGCAGGACCACGCGATGCAACCGATCAGCGTCGGGTAAGCTGCCCGCCGTCGATTCGTTTATCGGCGCGTCCCGTCGCGTCGCGTCGCGTCGCGTCGCGTTTCCCCTAATCTGACACGGGCCACGCGTTTTCCTACGCCGGGCGAAAACCTACCCCGTTGGCCCCGACGTCCTCGGATAACTTATCTTTTTGCGACCCTTGCGTTTTGCGATGTCCCATCGCTTTCAATCTTTCAATCCAGTTTGATTCCCGACGAACACCGTGTAGAAGCGAGAAGATTGAATTTACTCTGCGCGGTTTTCATTAGAATAAAGAAAAATTTAAACAAAGAACTCGATTCGGGCGTAAATACTGACCATTTAGAGGAAAAATTTAAAAATCAAAATTTAGTATTTAACACTAGGTTTACGGGACCCGTCAACATGACGGATTCTAATATTTTTAACTTACGATTATTGAGATTGCGAAGATCCATCGACGCGGAATTACTCGTCAAACTTATTTCCTTAGGTATATATTATTTGAAAAATGGCTGAAAACTTGGATAGACGCGTTCTTCTTATTTTTATAAAGCAATGTAAAATACTCACTTTTAATGCTCCGTGAACCTAGTGTTAATGAACGAGCTACCTCGCTAATCCCTAGCGACTTCGGACAGCAATTTCAACGACTTAGAATTTGTTCTTATTACAGCTCCAGCTATAGTAGTCCGCCGGGCTCGTACGCGCCGATGAGTTCCCCGCGTCAGCAACACGGAAATCAGCAGATGATGTTGTTGCAACAGCAGCAGCAGCAACAGCAGCAGCAACAGCAGCAGCAACAACAGCAGCAGCAGCAAGCACAGATGCAACAGCATATGCAGTACATGCATAATCAGCAACAACAGATGCAGCAGCAGCAGATGCAATACAGGAGTCCCACTGGGGGTAGTCCGCCCACTATACAGTCGAGCAACGTGCCCGAGCCGAACAACAACACTACCACCAGCGAGGACAGCGACGACAGCACGCCGCACTCTGGAATCGTAAGTACGCCGACGAGAAATGATTCGCGAATCATTCGTACACGATTGGTAACATCGGTCTCTTCAGATCACAGGGATAAAGCGACCGTCGCCGGAGCCAGCTGACGTCGGCGCGAAGAACCAGAGGAAGCCGAAGTCGCAGAAAAAGAAGAAGAAGAGGGATCCGAACGAGCCACAAAAGCGAGTATCGTTTTTTAGTAAACCTGCGGAACAGATACCCTTTTACCGTACATGGGATTTTTGAACGCACACGTGTAGATAGAATTCACTGGTACCGATTCTCGCGAACGTCTCGGAAACTAATCGAGACCGCCACTATCATGCGAGAGAAAAAGGTGTTAAAACCGTTAAATAATATATCGAAAAATCATCGAAATCCGAGGGTAGCCGTTCCGCAATTTCACTGATCCCATTTTACCAAACACTCGCAGAGTCTACATTCGCCGATGTAATTTCCGTTTCAGACCAGTATCGGCGTACGCTCTGTTCTTCAGGGACACACAAGCTGCGATAAAGGGTAAAAACGCGACCGCGAGCTTCGGTGAGGTGTCGAAGATCGTTGCCTCGATGTGGGATGCTTTGGACAGCGAACACAAGAACGTGAGTGCCGGTTTTTGTCGCTGACGGTGTTGTGTACCGTTTGTCCTCTGTTCCATCTTCTTAGTCCTCGTCGTTTTATTTTAGGTTTACAAGAAAAAGACCGAAGCGGCGAAGAAGGAGTACTTGCAAGCTCTGGCGGCATACAGAGCGTCTCTCGTTAGCAAAGGCGCGGCTGAAAACGAGCAGCCGCAACAGGCGTCCCCTCAACAACAACAACAACAACAACAGCAGCAGCAGCAGCAACAACAACAGCAACAACAGCAGCAACAGGTTCAGTACGCCACGTACGGGAACTACACCGGAAGCGGGACCCCCGTGAGCGTTTCGTATCAGGTCTATAGCCCGCAACCTCAGCCACCGTCTCCTCAGCAACAGCACGCGCATCCGCATTCGCATCAGCATCAACACCAGCACCATCATCCGCATCCCCAGCAACAGCAACAGATGCAGATGAAGAAGTCGGCTCATCATTTGAACATGACGGGGAACCCGCAACAGCAACAGCCTCAGCAGGTGACTTATCTTTGTTCACTCGCTTGTTCGCGTAAGCTCTTCAAACATTTTCAAAAGAAACGCGATCGATCCTCGTTCATTGTCCGGGAAATGATTTTTTTAAATAAAGAATCAGCTTTGAATCGGCTATACATAACTGTTTACAATTAATTCTTGGCCTTGCAGTCTTTACAATCTGACCAACTGGTCAATCAAAAAAGAATTGAATATGATTAAAAACATGTTTATAATATGGATAATCACATTCGCATTTTGGATTATCAACTGTTCTCCTTGTTCAGGGTATGATGAACACTGCGATGGTGTCGACGCACATTGGCCAGCAATCGCAACAGCCGCAGTCGCAGTCTCAGCAGCAACAGCAGCACATGCAACAGCAGGTCTCCCAGCAACAATACATGCAGGTGAGCCTTGACAGAGTCGATGACTAGACTGTAGATTTTATTCATTTATAAGAAAAATTGGTAGCTGTATAGCCTCGATACATTACTTTCGACTCATTAAAATTATTAGACATTTCCAAGTATCAATTTTGCATAAAAGATCCGCAGTCTACCGATAACCAATCGATTATCGCAAACGCTTTCGAGCACTCGAAGCAAGGTAGGCTAATTTTCTTCGTAACTAACACGGTATATCGGTGCACGTGGGCAGGTGCAGCAGCAGCAAGTGCAACAGGTTCAAGTGCAACACCAGTCGCAGCATCATCACCAACACCAGCAGCAACAGATATTGCACGCGAGCCCTCCCAAAGGGGATTCGATGTCGACTCCTTCTCCGGCCGGTAGCACAGGCCAGGCGACCATAACCGGTCAACGACCGGCGTCGAACGCGTGCATCAGGCATGGTTGCCCTAATCCCGCGGTTGCGAACAGCGAATGGGAGGATGAGTATTGCAGCAACGAATGCGTGGTCAGCCACTGCAGGGACGTGTTCACCACGTGGGTCTCGTCGAATCAAAATCCACAACAGAACTTTT
This sequence comes from Halictus rubicundus, assembly GCF_050948215.1. NCBI lineage: Eukaryota > Metazoa > Arthropoda > Insecta > Hymenoptera > Halictidae > Halictus > Halictus rubicundus. The sequence goes on along the minus strand of NC_135156.1, from coordinate 16,368,099 downwards.
CCACCGTCAAATAAGAATACGTAGGATCTTGAAACGTGCGATTCACCCGAACGCGTTCGACCGTCGTCATCATCGTCGTCGTCGTTGTCCGTTCGTTCGTTCGTATCCGATACGAGTATACCTGATCTAAAGCGTGTACATAAATTGACAAAGAGAATCGCGTAGGATCGAGCAACCTAACAAACCGATGACGCAAAACACTCGGACTGGTACGCGTGCGCGTCACGGGTCACCAGTCGTTTATCGTTCGTAGCTCTATATGTGCAAAACGCGAGAAGACAGTTCTCTGTCATCGCGGAAGAGTATTATGAAATCGCCAAAGTAGCCGATCGAATCGAACCGTAGTTCCGAAGCGTCGACGTCGTCCTCTTTTTCCCTCCCTTGCTCCCCTGACCCCTGACCCCTGACCCCCCACCGTTCTGTTTGAGATTCCCGCGCGTCAGAAACGAGAGAAAGAACGGCGGATCGAGTGTAAGGAAAATTGCATTTGTTTCTCGTAACGTTCCGTTAGGCCGTTTAGGCGATCGATTTTTAGCGATTACGTGTCAACGTAGAAGCACGGTACGCGATCTCGCGCATCACATTGACGTGCACTCGGTTACAATGTTCTTTCGCGAGTCGAAGCGCGTCTTCGTTTACTGAGCGTTTCTGACAACAACGTCCGAGAACCGTGCCCGGATGTCGGATATCTAGCGAAGACTCGCACGGCAACGAGCAATTTATTTTTGTATAATTATACGGATAATCGGTGGAAACTATAGCAATACGAAAAAGGATATCGGTCAAAGCTTGCGAGACGGATGATCATCTCGCCAGGTTTATCCTCGTCGACGACGGACGACTTAGGTGCGTAGAATTTTCTCGAATATTCCCGTGCGCGCGCTCGCGCGTTGTGGATTCTGTTTCACGCGAGATTATGCGAATCACCAAGCGGATAAAACACGTGGAAAACGATCGGACGAGGGTTGTGCCGCCGTCTGCCCGCCTGTCCCCCGCGTATTAATTCATGTCACCACCACTACCCCATTGTCGGCGGCGATTCTACGCTCTCTGATAGCTGATTCTAGACAGACGATCAATAATAATGCCAAGGAGAACCGTGAACTTTTGCGTGCCGGTGTTTCTATCGATGATGCAAGCAAGCAAGCAAGCAAACAAGCAAACAAGCGTTTTTAACAACCGTTTTTTGGTTTCTTTTTCTCGAGTATCCTCTTGTACATAGGACAAAAGAAATATTCCAATAGATTTTCAAAGCTCCACGATGTAAACATAATCGGTAGTGTACCATACTATGGTAAACATCCCCCTCAATATATCGTAAATGAAATGTATGAAATATATAAATACAAAACACAGAAAACCGACACGAGTACGTAAATACGTATATGTGCATGTGTACGTATAGACGATTCGCTATTGTATGTACGTATGTATAGATGTACACGGTGATAGCGTAGCGTCGCGACACACGTAACAAAAAAAAAAAAAAGAAATGAGAGAAAGGGTGAGAGAGAGAAAGAGAGACACATGCCACACACTGACACACACATACACACACGCATCCACTCGGCGAGCTGAATCGGACGAACGCGTAGATGAACCGAAATCGAAACAGAAAAACCAACTCTGAAAAGTTGTCGCGTCGTCGGCCACGTTGCGTAAGATTCTTCCCATGCGTTAGAGTCTTAATGGCGTCGATACGTATAAACCGAAGAAGAACAGGAGAAAAATACGTGAATAAGGAGCGAAAGAATGTAAGAAAGATGAAAAGATTGAAATAAATCTAGACAAGCTCGAATTACTTATCGTAGTGCTAGCACTTTGCGCCGAACGTATGCATACACGCATGCATATATGGGTATGGGTGTAGGTGTGCAGGTGCGTGCGTGCGTCCGCGTGTATGTATGTATATGTACAATGGTGGTTCGAAAAAAAAGAGTTGATTTGAATTCCTGTTGATTTCTGTACAAAGAGATACGATTAAACGAATGTCAGTGTGGAACATGCGTAACGCTTATGGTTACGCTTATGCGTAACACAGTGATGGGACACGGGGGTGAGAAGGGGCGAACACTCTCATTCTCCCTGTCCTCGGGTATAGGGGTGGGGAGGGGGGGTTCAAGAGACACTGCAAAGCGTCGGTAACGTATATGTAACACAATGACTATACCTTTTATTTAAAGTTATTTTACGAGGTACATTTATATACATAAAAAATGTATGATTAATACGTTTAAGCTTACGCAATATAGACATTCGTACACGTGCAATAACGTAATCGTAACATTTGTTTATCATCAACTTTAGCTTCTTATTCTGGTTTCGATGCGAGTCAACGAATATACATCTAACTGTATCGATTTTCTACGAACGATACCGGAATGTTGCAAGTTTCTTTGCCCGAAACTCATAAAACTCTCGTAAATTGTCAACAATTTATAAAGGTCCGTCGCACGCGAAATGGAACAAGTGGCAACGAAAAGTTTGGTCGAGCCGAGCCGATAAAACCGCGGTGAGATAAAAGAGGCGAGGATGGAAACCAGTCGAGGAGAAGATGGAGGACGCCGAGCTGTGGTCATAATATCTTCACGGACGAGCACACGATGTCCCGTTGTTGTTCGTTGATGCAGCCAGGCTTGGGGAGCGAATGGGAAATAGGGATGAAAGAGGTCGGTCTCGTCACGAGTCGACCAAAAAATTGTTTCGCGCGCTTGATAATTCCATGATTTTTTTCTTCTTTTTTTTTGGTAAAAACACGAGACGACACGCGACGAACGCTTGAGATTCTTCACGGACAAGCTTCGAGAGCGCGTCCGAACGCATGGCGTTCGTTCTCCTTGTACTCCGATGTGTCGGTAACCACGCGGCGCTCTTTTCCAATCTCGCGAAAACAATTTTCATCCGCGTGGATACACCATCGTGCCAGGTACGTTACTCGCAACGTACGTCGCTTGTTCGCGTGTCTCTCTTCTCTCTCTCTCTCTCTCTTTCTCTGTGTATGTGTGTGTGTTTGTTTTGTTTTTTTTTCTTTCGTGTTTTTCGTCAAATGCACGACACAAAAATAAATGCTCCTATTTCAATTACATATCCGTCATTCTCTCTCACAGCCATTCGCGCGCACACGCATACACGGACACACGCTCTTGTACAACATACACACGCGATACGCACGCGCGCGCACAGACAACAAACGCGCGCGCGTCAAATTTTCAACAGTTTTTTTTTTCTTCTTTTTTCTCGCGTACAGATTACAGCATGCATTCAGAGGCGCACGCGCTCGCACGTGTGTATCATTTAATAATTAAACATAGCTCGTTAAATTTCTTCTTTTTTTTTTTTTACAAAATATCACAAAAATCACACCAGCCTTTGTTCACGATAAAACAACCAAATTGTTGCTATTCCGTTCGAGGGAAATAGAATCGCTGCATTCGCGCGACACGCTGTGCCGTTTCTCGCTCGTTTGACCAGCTGGTTAGCGGTAGTAACCATAACCCGCTGGCCAAGGAGGGTCGAGGGAGCCTGGCAGTGGGATGTTCGGAGGGGCAAAAGACGGTCCAGGCACGGTGTACCACTTGGTGGTCAGGTGTACCTGATCGGGGAAAGGCTGAGGATGAAGTGTACAATATGCGCATCTCGCTCGTGTTGCCGGTCATCAATGGCAGGAACCTCGCGGCAAGATGTTAAAACTCTTTGCGTTTGATACTTGAAACTAGCGCCCTTACTATCCGCATATCCGGCTATTCAGATTACTCACTGTAACCGGAAATACGGAATGAGATCCGAACATTACAACTTAGCGAAACCACTAAAGACAAAAATAGATATCTGGTCTCTATGTCTTGCAATTAATGCAAACGATTCTTATTTTGCATAAAGGTCCCCAGTTTAACAATCAGTAATCTGGATAGTGGGACCATCTTGATAGTAAAAGTCCTACTGAGAATGGAACCGAGTCCCCACGTGATAGGTTGGTGAGACCCGAAGCCTATGGCGGAGTAGGGAGGTTATGGACCACCTGATGTTGCACTTGTTGGTTGGTTTGTAGGCTAATAGGCCAGAGGCTACGGCCAACCGAGGGCTCAAGCGAGATACGCAACATTCAGAACTTCCTACTTGACGCGGAGCTGGGAAAAGATCCTGGCCTCAGCGGCCCTCCTGCTGTAGGCCAGAGTACGGCTGCGACGAAGCCTACTGGACCCGCCCACTTGGCGGACTCAGCTACTAGGGACAAGGAGGTATATCAAATACAGCTTTCGTAAGGTCCCACGCGAAAAGCGGGGACTACCTCAGAAAAGGCGAGCATAGACCACAGGAGTGCCTTGAACGCATCATAGACACCATCAGCGAGGCTAGGGAGAGTGAGGCGGTAAAGTGTCAGGGGTAATCCCCGAGGAGGATTGGAGCCCTGAACTTTACGGGGACAAGCTAGATCTGGGCTACCCAACATCTTCCCCGTCGCTGCTTTACGACCCTGCTCCTAGTCATTCGGCTCCCCCACTGACCGATACATTTGCCGCATCCAGGCGACAGAAAGAGAGAGAACAAAATAGTTCTGATCGTTAAGGCCTTCGGCTGTAAGCCATGTCCTAGAGGAATTACTTTCCCAACGTTTCGCAAGCATTGCAACTAGGCTGATCGGTAGACTGCGGATCTCTGTGCAAAATAAAAATTCTCTACATTAACTGTGAGAAATAGCAAAAAACAAGTTCTTCCCCTCCCCCCAATAATTTTAATCTTGCTACTATTTCGAATTTCCACTATTCAATTTTTTCATAAATGTATAAAATCCGCAGCCTAGTCATCGGTGCGGCTGCCACCCTCTTGAAACGTTGGGAAAGAAAATCCTTCAGGAGAAAGAGCTGCTTCGCTAGCTCCTCCTTCCTGCAAACTATACCCGTCGGTGGAAGGAGCTGAAAGCCGTTCACGAGCAGCTTGTTGGGCAACCCTAAGCTAGACCAACCGCGTCAGGAGATTGCGAAGGAGTACGGAAACCACGGTTGTGGGCGAAAAGGTGCGTGGGGAGGCACCGTACACCGATTTCCTGGAGAGCCTTAAGAAGTATAAGATGCCCCAGCATGCCCTGCGAGGGCTGCTGCTGTCTCTGCCTGAGGGTGTGTTCGAGGACGGCGTACATTTACTTATACGAGTCCAATCGGCCGGGCGAAATAAGCGTATGACGATGCGGACGCGGAATCGCGGGCAACGCAACGGAGAAGAAGAAAACGTTCGAGGTGTCCCTAACGCTACTGTCTTTTAAACGAGAAATCGTGTAGTAGTCGTCGATCGCGACTCGTAACGAGGGGGGGATAGAGATCGCGTGCGCGCTTCCAGCGTTTCCGGTCGGTTCGTCGAGGATCCTCTCGGATGAACAAGAAAGAAAAAAAAAAACTACCTACCGATCAGGTCGACGTTTCACGGTCGACGTCGCGGAGGAGACTCCTCGCGAACAGGTGGGATTTTTGAACGGCGGCGCGGAGAAAAAGGTGTCTACAACGCGTTTCGGACGAATATCCGTGTTCAACCGGTCTGCGTTACGTCGGATGGATGCAAACGGATGGAGACAATGCCGCGCGGTCGCTCGTGGGCACGCGAAAAACGCAACGATGTCGCGTGACGTCGCGTCGCGCCGCGTACAAAGGGAAACGGCGCTCGACGGAGATGATTCGGCGTTTGTCGGCTGGAGGATCACTACTCCAGTCGGCTGCGAGTTCATTTGCCGTCGTCCTGTTCCATGGGCTCCTCGGAGACTTCGCGGGAATGTTCTGGGGTGGTCCTGCAAAAAGCACAATGTACACTGTGTATCCGACGCACACCTTAACAACGTACAACACAACTTTCGTCTGAAATATTAGATCACTCTTTGAAGCAAGTTTCCCCATGAGAATTATCCATTTCTCAACCAACAGGATAGAACGCTACTCAACCCTGAAGAACTGAACTTTTATAAAAACGACGAACAGAACATTTGACTTTTGTGACACGACAGATGAACCACTAAATACACCCGATTAATAAATCGATATTAAATATGACTTTTACATCTCACTTACGGCTAGTTCTTTGGAGGTTCTCTCTTTAGTAGTTCTCATTTGATTTTTATCCAGTCCTCTTATATTTTGCTTGCTCTTTGGTATACCAATGTGAAATAGTACTTTTGTAGTTGAGGTTTTTTGACTCTATTCTTTTCTAATCTGTTCTTCCTTTTTCACCCTTGATAATAAGACACGCAGGAAAATATCATTGCGTTTTCAGATGAACAACCGTTACCATTATAGACGATAGAAAGACTAACGTGTCTGCCAGAAGTCCCGTCAAGAATATGTTTAAAAGAAAAAATTGTTAAACGAAGCAGCGAACAGTCCTGAGCATCATCAATTACGAAGCTGTAAGAATGATCCGCTGTCCGAGGGTTGAAAGCCAAAAGAGGACCTAATACTTCCTCGTGTAATCGGGGTCTTCGAGACGGTGGGACTCACGTTAAATTGGTAGGCTGCTGCATCGATAGAGAGGCCATCGCGGAGACCGTCTCCGTTTCGTCGCGCTCCTTCTGACCGGCTTCGATCGCGCTCATCGTCACCGTGTGAGCGTTCACCTTAACGCAAGGCCAGTGCGACATCTGTATCGCAAGAAACACCGACATAAGAATAAGAAGAGATGAAGAAACGTTTAACACTTTGAACGCCAACGTGGCAGCCTTACAAGTTCCACAATATCAAAGTAATGTATCGAATGAAAGACGGAATGGGCTTTTTAGCTTGGAACAGAACCTGCATCATCTTTTTAGCCTGGACCAGAACCTGCGTCATCTTTTTAGCCTGGACCAGAACCTGCGTCATCCTTTTATCCTGTATTAGAAGCTGCATCATATTTTAGGCTGGATAAGAGCCTACATAGGAGAGCCTTTTTTTAACAATCTGAACTCTGGCATTATTTGGAATCCGCTGCTAATGATGCAGGTTCTGGTCCAGGCGAAAAATTAGACTAGGGGGCAGCACTATACCGGTGACGCTAAAATCCCAGGCGTGAGCACTTTCATTTCCTCTCTGATACGGAGAGTATGAAAGTTGACGAAAACTTCTATCAGAGTTGATAAACAATTCTGTCTTTCATTTCTGGGAGATGCGGCACTCAAAGTGTTAGACAAGGATCTATGATCAAGAGCCGATTCGGGGGAGAGTGGATGGGGAGTAGAAGAAAGCGAGATAGAGATCGTACCTGGACGGCGATAGTTTTCTGGAGCGTGTCGATCGCGTTTTGGCAAGGGATCCTGGTGAGCTCCTCTTCCCGGAGTTGGCTGGGTTCGTCGCCGAGTAACGCCCGTACGCATTCCTGCGCGGAATCGCAAATGGCGGCTAGGTCGTAGCCGCCCTCTAGAGCGAGGACGACCTTGCCGTCCGCCAGGCCGAGCAACTGTTGCGTCATCTTGCCGAAACAAGCGGGGCTGACCTTGTAGCCGCCTAGGGGCGCGGCATGGCCGACGGCCGCGTCGAATCCGGCCGAGACGAGCACTATGCTCGGGTCGAACGCCTTCGCGATCGGCATCACGATCGTGCGGAACGCGGCGAGATACTCGGCGTCCCCCATCGGCGGGTTCAGGCCGCCGGACCAGGCGACGTTCACGTTGCAGCCGAGTCCCTCGCCGGCGCCGCACTCGGTCGACCCGCCGGTTCCCGGGAAGAAGTTACCTTCGTCGTGCCTGTGTATCGACAGGTACAAAACTCGCGGATCGTCGTAGAACATCTGCTGCGTTCCGTTCCCATGGTGGACGTCCTACGGTACAGAGAGAGAGAAAGACAAAAACACGGGCCGCGCTATCGTCGACGAGGAGGCCGTCGCCATATCGTATCACAGAATAGAATAGAGACTAGAATAGAATAGAATAGAACATAACAGAACAGAATAGAACAGAATAGAATAGAAAATTCCGATAGAAGCCGATCTATAGCCGATACGAATCTGTATTTTCCGAGTCGATAAGGCGGTCTCGTGCGAGCCGAGGGACTGCCGAGGGACCGACGAGGGACCGACGACGACACCGATCACCACCGGGATGATGATACCCGAGTGGCGGCTGGTGGTGTTCTCTAGGTCCCCCGTCACCCGTCACCCGTGGCACGGAACGCGCCCAATTCGCCGAATCTTTTTCGAGAGTCGAGAATCGAGAGCTTGCCTTACCCAATCCAATATCATGATTTTCCGAACGTCAAGCTTTTGCTGGAGTAACCTCGCGGCGATTGCGACCGAATTGAAGAAGCAGAAACCCATAGCCTGATTGGTTTCGGCGTGGTGTCCCGGTGGTCGCACGACCGCGAAGCCGTTCTTAATGTCGCCCATCACCGTTTTGAAGGCCAGGTCGACCACGCAGCCTACTGCCATTCTGGCGGCCGGCGCGGTATTCAGTTCGTTCCACGTCGTGTCCGAATCGACGCCCACTCCGCCGCAAGGCAACCGAACGAAATTCTTGATCGGCAGTTGAGAGAGCTTCGAGACGTCCAACTTTTGTCGATTCATCGGATTCGTCCCTGTGCGAAGCACAATTTATTCCCTGTCCGTGCGTCGCCATCGAGGGCAACGGGCTCGCAACGAAAACCGGGAGGTGCGGGGATTAACAGGACTTAACGGGTACCAAGGACGGAAACCGGGGAGAAGGAAGAGTCCAACAACAAAAGAGATTCCCTCGCGAATAACTCACCAAAGAGAAGCGCGTGCGCCTCGCTGTGGCACGTCTGTATCTCCTCGAGGGTGGCCTTGCGTGATCTGATCCGATCGCATCTTTGCAGCAGACCGGTCTCCGAGAGCCGCGCCCACACGCTCTGCAATCGGCCACCGTGCTCCGGGTGGCCGCGCACCGTTTCCCCGCACACGCACGCGTGTTTCAACATCAACGGGTCGTAGGCCAATCCGGTGGTGGGTCGATGAGACGAGGATCGCGTGAATAGATCAGCGCCTCCCGACTGGGGACCTACGGACAACGCAATCTTTCCATTTTAGCCACTCTACCGAAAACGACGCAACCCGAACGGTCCGACTTGGTTGAAACTTTGCAGGCTTCAAGAATAGCACAAAGTACTAATTGCGTACTTTCTTCTAACTGCGACAACTCAAGTTTAAGGGGTGAAGCCACCCTCTCAATTCTCTGACCTTCATAATAGGTTAAAGTATGCATCCATCTCGGTAAATATGACCTCGAGATGAGCTTCACCCACACAGACTTATGTCCCCCTCCAAATACGATAGTTATTAGGGGTGGCAGGGTGAAGTTTGAGTTGCCTCTTAGAGATAGAACTTTGAAGGGTGCTCTCACCCCTCAGACTCGACCTATTCTTTGCTGCTCTTCAAGTTTCATCTAAATCCGAGGCGGACCGTTCGGGGCCTTTTCCAGCGAGTCGAATCTTACCCAGGTGAACCAACGGACTCGAGAGCGCCCTGGACAAGGGTCTGGCGCAAGATTGACTGCTCTTGCCCGTGCCCGATCCTCCGCCTCCTCCGCCTCCACCTCCGCTCCCGCTGCCGTTCCCGCTGTAGGCCGTGGACTCGTTCGAGATCTGAAGGGTATGCCTCATCATCAGGTCCCTCTGCTGCTGGAGAAATTGTTCGCGGTCCCGTTGCTGCTTCGAGATCTCGCTCTCCTCCTGCAGATCCTTCTTCCCGCCCGTCAAGTCGATCACCTCGGACTCCTCGGACTCCGGTGCCTCGTCGAGCTGATTCGCCTGACCCCGGGATCCGACTCGCGTCAACACCGTCTGACGGATCTGCTGTTTCAGGTAGTTGTGCGCTTGCTGCTGGTCGTGCAGCTGCTTCTCCGCCAGGTACTCCTCGTAGTGGCTCTGCGGCGCCATCATGCCACCCTGCAGCATCGGATGACCCAACGGCAACGGCGCCGACTGTGTTCTACCTGCGGGCGTGAACGACGAACCAGTGTCAATTATGGTCGTCGTGCTTTTCGGGAGGGACAAAAAAGGTTCCACGCGCGGGTATGACTGCCGAGACGCGCGTCCCTCTGAACCCCAGCTATCCTTTGTTGCCTTAACAACCCTCTCACATCCACCGTCTTGAGATGTGTTTGGCACGCAATGACCTTAGAGGTGAGAAAGAAAACTGTGATATGTTATGCTGCTCAAGTAGATAGTTAGTAAGAGACTGGCTTCTGACAATATTGTTGGAAAGAACAAGATTCTGACGATGCCAATATAAGATACAAACGTCACAACGTTTCTACCACAAACTTTCGCACACTTCTCAAGGCTGCCAACGACAGCCGTTCAGGCAACACTGCAGATTCGCCGCGCGTCTCGAGCACTCGCCGGTTCCGGGTTTGCCAGTAACAAAGAGAGAACATACTACCTAAAGGCCGGTGACCAGCCTTTTGCAGTCTCGCGTGCGCTACTTGCGTGTCCGTGATCGGCGACGCGGACGTTGCCGCAGCCGCCGCCGCGGCGGCCGCAGCCGCAGCCGCGGCGCTATGGTAGGCCGCGGCGGACGGGTGTTGCCTGTTGGTTACCGTCGGGTGCTCCAAATTCTGCATCTGCTTGTGCACGTAGCCGGAATTCGCCGAGTCGCCCTCGATCACCGTCAGCGACGGGTAGAACGGCAACGTGCCCGGTAGCATCTGCCCTGTCAACGGCATTCCCAGCCTTGCGGTGAACGCTGCCCTCACCTCCGCTTCGGAGACGGTCGCCAACTTGGTGCCGGTCTGAACAACGAGAAATGTCCGATGTTAGAATCCAAATATAATACGAAGCGCTTTGATCTAGAAGCGGGTGACTTGGGCTCTTGCTGTCCGGACATCTGATTTCGGTTTTTATGCATTTATGACAGAAACGAGCTGGTGCAATTTGAAATAGTATTGTCGGGGGCTGAAAAGAAGTCTCCTGAGACGGCACAGGGTCACGGGGGGAACCTCTCGCTCCACCATAGATGCTTCCGTAACGTTTAGGGTATTAGGGGAAATACGTGTGACTCGGGGCGTGCCCTTGTCGGATTCCTGCCAAGTGATTTCTTCTCAGACCCCGATAATATAATGATTAACACTTTGAACGCCAAACTAGAAACCCCAAAAATTCCATAAAATCAGTTATCGAATGAAATAAAAATGGCAAAAAATTAAATGTACGATACTGAGTTATCCTCCAACTTTCTTGCATGTTACAGATCCCAATTAACCATTTGCACTCGGCACTATTTTCAATGTAAAATTAAATTTTTCTTCCGTCTTACAATATTTTCAATTTATTCAAACGAAACTGATCCGACTTCTACATATAGTATTTGAATGTTCAGTCATCTATTAAATACAAATATTGTAATGTAACAGATATTTTGTAATATTTTTTGTAATTTCTTTGAAATAATGCCACAACAATGTCTGGTGGTGCTTCAGAGTCACCATTCGAGCGCTAAGGGTTAAGTTTAGTACAATGAATATATCAACGTAAAAATTCATTTTAAAACCTGCGCAAATAATTCCGTCAGCCACGTATGGCTGACGTGGCGTTCAACGTGTTAAACGATTTTAAAAACCCTAATATATCAATTCTAACTGATTAAGATTATCCAAGGAAGAATCTTCTATACGGTTTCTGTTTCTTGCAACGAATCTCGATTATTTTTATTTTGCATGAAGTCTGTCTGGTCTCGGAGAAAGAGACCGAGAGTCGGAAGTCGTTCCTGAAGGGTTCACATAGAGCGTTTTGGTATGAATGGCCGGTTGCGAGGAGACTGACCGTGTTGCCACCGGACGGAACGTGAGGTCTACCCAGGGAAATGTTTGGCATGGATGGCGAGCTGAACAGCGAGAGGTCCGAGAGGCTGCCTTGCTGACTGCCGCTGGTCAGAGGTCCTCCGTACGGGGTGTTTTCGCTTTCCTGGGAACAAAAAGCGCAGCGTTATCGCATCTTCCAGAGTGAGGGTCCAAACAGGCCTGAACGACTGATCACAGCAATTCAGCAGAGTTGCCAGAGAAAGTCTTTACCCCTCCCACGCTATACTCCTCTAGCGAATATGACGTCACGTATTCTCCTCGTGCAGAGTCGCTAGAGGAGGATCGAGCCACGTTTAGAGGGTAGAGGGGGAAGTTGAGTCGCCAGAGCGAGAAAATTGAGGGGCATATAGTTACCCTCTCTCTCCGTCATTATCGGCTTAGTCACGTGACATTGTGACACGAGCCGCGTCACGCGAGCGATCCGTGACGGAAGCGTGGGAATGCTCGCCGCCGGAAAATGGGGGAATAGCGTGGTAGAAGGGGAAGAGTAGAGTGGCAGACAGAAGTGATAATCTGGCGACACAGGTGGGGTGTACACCTCGGCTTCTCTCCCACTCTACCGTACTCCTTCCATGGCGGCAAGTATCCCCCAACAACCCCCACTTCCGTTCCTCCCTCTCCGTTGTGCACACGTGTCTCAAACGTCACGTGCTCGGTCCGGTAATGACAGAGAGGGGGTAACTGCTCTATTCCCCTAAATTTCTTGAATCTGGAATCTCTCTCTTGAATCTCTTTTCTACTTCGCCCGGCAACCCTGGCAATCAGTCGTCCAGACCCGGGGCAGTGTCAGCAGGTGTCGACTCACTTCTTGAATGGCCGCCGAGTTCCCTCCAGCGGTTGGACTCGCCTGCGAGTTGCCCACGGTCGGCGGTGAGTTAGGCCCAGACTCCGGATTGCTGCTAGAATCTGCAAAAGGTTTGGTCAGCGAGCAGCGGCGTGGCTGTCGGAGCGCGTGCCTTGCCGCGTGCCGCGTGCGAGATCGTGTTCATCCAAATTCGAATCCGGGACCTCCGAATTCGAGTTTGAAACCGCGCGAGGATGCGTCGCTCAAAAGGATCGATTAACACGTATCCGTATGAATTCAGGACGGTTCGTTCATTCTTATTCTTTCTGGTTTCTCCGTGCAATGTAGAGATTGCACGAATCGACCTTGAACTTGAAGACCGACGATCGCGGCGCATCCCGCGGACGTGATCTCGCCTTCGAGATATGTTAATCGATTACGACGGATTTCTCGTCGACATGCTGTTACTGGACACTGGCAGAAAGGCAAAAAAAAAAAAAGAATAAAATCAACGATCGATTAATCGAAAACTCTGGGTGCAAAAGAAGAACCGTTCGCTAATGCTCACGCAGGAGAAGTAGTCGGTAATCCGACGATCGATCTCCGTATTTTCTCGAGGCTCGAGTTCGATCGCGCGCGCGTGCTTGCAAACGTACTTGCTAATAGTGACTTCCGTTTGAGGTGCGACAGCAGGCGATCCTTCCGGCGTGCCGTCAGGGGCGAGTTTCTCGATGCTGCCATGTTCCTCTCCACGCGTTGCTTTAGTCGCACCTTCAGCAGGTTCGGCTCCGAGGCTGGCCAATTTTAGCCAGGGTTAGTTGTTGTTGGTCGTCATCGTAACGAACCGGAGGGTAAAACGGTTGCGAACACGGAGATTGGGGACGAGAGAGCCGTTTTACACAGGGATCGAAACGTACACGTGCAAACTTTATATTTAACCACCCAACTGTGGAAGTTCATTTGAAAAATCCCTCGCGCCGCCGAATTGAAATCAACCAATGACGAATATACACGTCGAACGCGGGTCAAAGCCCTTGTATAGCTAAATCAGAAAGAATTACATTTTTATTCGATAAGAAATTAACAACTCATTAACCGCGCCGCAATAGAGTTTTAAACGCGCTTAATTGCTTAACGCTTTAGCCACCGGAAGCCTACGAGTCGAACTCGCGATGCAAAATTTCGAACGAAGTCTACTAAACACATGTACTGTCAATCGACTGGACCTCATGCATATTATTATATATGCTTATGCAATTTGACACTAGGTTCACGGATCACTAAATGCGACTATTTTACACTACTTTATGAGACAAATAAGAATGTATCTTTCAGAATATATGCCCCGATGGAGTACATTTAGTCGAATAATTCTTTACGGATGCGTCTTTATTACAATCTCGATATTCGCGAATTAAAATTATGCCCGCTTGCGTGCAGTTTGAGGAACGTTCTCGTGGATATTTTTGAATCGGTCCAATAAAAGTTATTTCAGAACGTTCATCGAAAAGGGTTCGTTGTTGGCGGTAGCATTGAACGGTATTCGCGACAATGATCGATAACTTTTTTATCGGTCTCTGTAAAATAGAAACGCCTTTATTTTCGTGTTTGATCGGCTCCGGCCGAACATAAAACTTTCTTTAGCTGTCCCCGTCGGGAACTTATAGACGCGAGGACGTTTTTAAAACAAAGTTCTACGATCGACGCTCGAAATAGAATCTATTGAAAAGTTCCGTAACTCTTTCGATCCCTGATTTCAGGCGGATGGTGGAATAACTGGAGGATGTTAGAGCGACGAAACGCAGGTGAGAAGCGTCGCAGCGAATCGTCGACTCTCCGGAGACGCGTTCTCGCGTTTCCAAAGGCGACGACTCGCTTCGCGCTCCAACCGATGGTTATCGTCGGGAGGAAGGCGATGAATCGATCAGGCAGTATCGTTGGATCGCAAAAACCATGCTTTAGTAGGCATACTACCGTACATAGGCAACACAGAGAAAGAAAGAAAGAGAAAAGAAAGAGAAGAAAAGAAAATATAAACGGGAGAGAGTCAGAGAGACAGAGAGAGAGAGAGAAAGAAAAACAGAACGAATATAGGGAGATACAACAAAGAAAGAAAGACAGACAGATAAGAAAAACAGAAGAGAAGAGAGAAAGAAAATAAAATGTGTGGGGAGAGAAAAAAAACTACGTCTTACCAAGTAATATGCGAGTCACTCGACACCACGGGATAATTTGGCATGACGCTTGTATGCGCGTTCGCGCGTCCACGTACCTGTTTTTCGAAGAGGGAAATCGTCGGCGAACTTTTCCTGAAGCATCTGCGGCATTCGGTAGGGATGCGAGGCGTTCGCGGTGCCCGCCGATTCCGATTGTGGCTGCAACCTGCCGGACAAACAAACACGTTGCAAACTACAGAAAACGAATGATCCTAAGCAACTTTTTAATTCAACAACGCATCCAAGTCTCAAATACTAGGAACAATCGTCTTCTGTTACGTGCACGATTAACTTATCCGCTTGGGAATCGAGAGACCGGAAATACATTCGTCCTCGAAGGATTAATTACTATCCCAAACCTCGAATCCGTAAGCAAATTTGACAGATTCAGTGGTACGGTGACTCCCAGTAATATTCGGTCACTCTTAAAACCGATAACTTTTTTACCATTGGACCACACGACTTTTCGTTTCAGAAGACAATTAGCTATTTCAGCAGAATAAAATTAGCTATTCAGAATACAATTACTACAAGACGCGAGGAGTACATTTTGAGAAAAATATTTGGAACTGCAGAGAAAGTACTGAAGACTTGCGTGGGCCGATATCGAACATTTGAAAAGCAGGTTTGGTCTGAACGAGAGATATTCTGAAAATTTCAGAAAACGACCGCGAATGATCCTAAGCAACTTTTTAATTCAACAACGCATCCAAGTCTCAAATACTAGGAACAATCGGGAATATATGCACGTTAATCTTCCGTTACGTGCACGATTAAATTGTCCGCTTGGGAATCGAGACACCGGAAATACATTCGTCCTCGAAGGATTAATTACTATTCCAAACCTCGAATCGTAAGCAAATTTGACAGATTCAGTGGTACGGTGACTCCCAGTAATATTCTGTCACTCTTAAAAGCGATAACTTTTTTAATATTGGACCAGACGACTTTCGTTTCAGAACACAATTAGCTTACTACAAGAGGAGAACATTTTGAGAAAAATATTTGGAATTGCAGAGAAAGTACTGAAGACTTGCGTGGGCCGATATCGAACATTTGAAAAGCAGGTTTTGTCTGAAGAGAGATATTCTGAAGATTTTCTTGTAGAGATGAAAACTCTTTCTGAGATCTCACCAGCTCCTGTATCCAGGTGTGCCAGGTATAGCCCCGTTGGCAGCCGCGGCAGCCTCCCTCTGCTTCTTGTTCACGAGGAAACTCTGAAACGATGAAGAGGAAAGTCGTGTCAGTCGGTTACCGGCGGGAAATCATCGAAGAATCGCAACGAATACCTGAAGCCGTTGCTTAACCTCCGTCGAAGCGATCGCGCTGTGATCATGCTTGTCCTTCTTCCTGAGGGCCTCGAGCCGCTCCTTTTCCCTTCGTTGTTCCTCCAGTTGCTTCTGCTGTTCCCAAACCTGCGACAAACGATCCCCGTTACAGTCGTCCGACTTGAGAAGCAGAAGAGTTTCACAGTTTCTCTTGTTACCTTCAATTGGTGCATCTGCTGTTCGTGCAGCTCGATCAGCTGGCGTTCCTGCGCCTGATACTGTTGCCGCAGGATCTGCTGCTGGAGCTGGTGCTGTTGTTGCAGCTGCAAGAATATGCACTCGGTTTTAGCGGGCAATCGAGGACAACTATGTTAGAACGACGTTGAACGAAACGCGAGAAATGCCGGAAAAGTTGCCGACCAAGTTCGACAATTTATTAGACTGCGGATCTTTATGCAAACTGCAGGCCTTGCACTCGAAATCAATGCTTACAACGGTCACAACTTTTTACAGATTAGATTCACCCTTTTTTACAGACGCGTGCCTCCGCGAATCAAATTCATGTTGTGCGAGAATGGAAATAATGCAGTATCGCGATTTGAAATCTTTGCGAATTTCTCTAAGAGACTACTTACGAAAATTGAGTGAACATAATCTGGAGAAAGTGTGCGACAGCCTCGACAATCTACAGTTTACTATTGCTACCGTCATACTCTTTAATGACGGACCCCGTTGAAGGAGTGTCCTCCAACTCTTTAAATCAACATTTGGTGGTTGTTGGTAATCGTTCTTGCAACGATTGCCCACTGCAGATTGTCGCAATGATTATTTAAACGCACGTAGAAGAAACTGTGTGTACAGTATACGATTAAATAATTTTTCACATCTGTTTTTGTACTGTATTTCAATCTGAATCGGGTGAATTTGAGTTACAAGAGGAATGTCGAGTGCAAAACCTGTAAAAATAGTCCAAGTCAATTGTAGCAAACAGAAGTTCTTGTCTTGATTTGTTATCTATTTACGTAGCTAGATTTATTTAGTTTCTCGGTAGTTTCAATAAATAGGAAACGATATCTTGAAATTCTTCGAATGTGTACTGTTTCGCATTTGATCCACTCGCTTTTGTTATGAATGCATAAAATCCGCAGTCTAGTTAGAACTTGTTGGACACGAATGAGGGAACGGAGGGAAGAGTGGAAAGGAGAAGTGACGGAGAGAAATCCCTTTAAATTTTTCAACGACATTAGGAATGTCGATTAATGTCGGTCGACGACGATAAATTCCTCGATTTCGAATTGTTCGACGAACTTTTACGTAAGGAGATCATTTTTTCTTTTTCACTGCAACCCTTTGCGGTCGTGCGATCTTTGTGCTTAGACCGCGTATCAACGATACGTTTACGAACGAGTCTTTCTTGTCGACGCTGTGTCACTCGACACGCTGCATTGTGTTTATCGTGCGTGTAGACTGCGGATCTTTATGCAAGATAAAAATGTTCTGCATTAGTTACAAGGTACTGGAACCAAATAAAAGCGTTCTGCATTAATTACAAGGTACTGGACACAAATCAAAACTGTTCTGCGAGTGAATGGCAACGTACTGGAGGCAAATAAAAATTTATTTCTCCCGTTAAATAAATGTTAAGATTTCGACGATGACAACACGCGCGTATCGGTACTTCGTGCTTCCAACCCACTAATTTTTCTCGTGAATGCATACAATCCGCAGTCTAATAATCGTGTCTAAAAAATTCAGAAAAAATTCACAGTCGCGCGTGCTATTCCGTAGAGTGGTTCATGAATTTTTTCGTAATTTTTTCTTTTTCATTTATGTTAAGCAGAACAGAAGAAATAGAGCATAACTCATTAAATCGTGCTCACCCTATAACTACCCTTGTGGTATGGGTAGCGACTTGAAACTTCCACAGAGGGTTTTCTTTGAGGGCCCTATCGAATGGTATGAAGAAAGATCAATTTGGTTTGGGGGCACATCTGATCACCTTATCCGGCTAGAGGAGAGCGCAGAATACGAGATAGAGCAGAAATATGAGACACCGAGGTTTTGACCACGATACTGATAACAAGAATACGTCTGCGAAAGGCGTGTTTGAAATTTTCAGGCACAGATTAAAGGAGAAGTGAAAAATCCTGACCGGTCTCTTCGAAATTCCGAACAATAGGAATTTAGAAAAAAAGTCCAAGTCCAATTTTAGCCCTTTGCACTCGAGTGATGACTCCGAAGCACCACTAGAAATAATTGTGGCATTATTTCAAAGAAATTACAAAAAATATTTGTTACGTTATAAAATTTGTATTCAACCAGTTAACTGCGGAGTTTAATTTGAAAAATCCCTCACGGCGCTGAATGAAAATCGAGCAATGATATACGTCGAGCGCAGGCCAATTGCCGCAATTACATATTTTACGAAAATAATAAAAGAAAATGAGAAATAATTACGGTTTTATTCGAGAAGAAATTAACAATTCATTAACGTTAACCGCACCGCAATAGGGTTTCGGATTGACGTGCATACACGTTGAACGCGCTTAACTGGTTAATAGATTATTAAACATTTAAATATTATATGTGGAAATCGCAGATCAGTTTCTTGTGAATAAAACGAAAATATTCTGAGACGGAAGAAAATAGCGCCGAGTGCAAAAGGTTAAAAAAAGTCCTCGACTACATATATGAGCCGTTTATTTTGAAAGTGGTCTAAGTCCACTTATACTTGAGATATTTCAGGGTTTGTGTTTCGATAAAATTAAAAATATCCGTATAGGATACCAATGTGTCGTACTGCTTAAGTGCATCCAAAAGAGTTAAATTTACAGTTCCTATTAAAACAATAGCAATTATTAAGTGAATGATATATGTTTTCTCACCAAAAATAGAGTTAAGCCACTTTCAAAGTTAACAACCATTACTGAACCAACTGGCGAAAACCTACGTGTCCAAAATTATCGTACAAACTCTGAATATAATCGCGAATGTTGTTCACGACGACCAACTTGAAGTTGCACACGTAATTACGGGGCAACAACGAATAATTGACAAATGGACTTAGGCCGGTTTCAAAATAAACTTCTCATATGTGGAAATCGGAGATCAGTTCCGTCTCAATAAAATGACAATATTCTAAAGGCCCGTACAGACCAGAACATTTCGACGAACATCGCGCCGAACAGTGACCGAAACGCAAAATTGACATAAATTTCGGCGAACCGAACGGCGCGATTTTGCGTTTCGGTCACAATGTTCGGCGAAATGTTCGGGTCTGTACTAGAAACTAGCGGCGAGTGGAAAAGGTTAAAAAAAAAGGTCCTCGACTACATACACAAAATATGCGTTCCGAGAATGTCAGGATCGAAGAACGAACGTGTGCGTCCGATATTCGTACCCTCTCCTCCGTACCGTGTTCGCGGTCCGATTAGTTGAACCCGGGATCCAACGATATATCGAGGAGCCGTTCGTTGCGAACGATTGCGGTGGGAATTCGGTGGCCGGAAGTCGGGAGATCCGTTTGTTTGGTGGTGATGGCGGATACGTTACCTCTAGTATCTTTTGCTGGAGCGCGTGACCGTGGAGGGTGGCCGTGGTTGGATCGCCGGAGGCGGCGTGATAGACGTTGGGTGTCAAGGTGGCCGTAGCGCCGCCAACTCCGCCGACCAAGTCCCGCGGTCTAGACATGGGTGAGCCCGGCGTGTCCCTGGCCATTTCTGCGCACACACAACAACCACCGATCGCTCGAGTTTCGCTCTCCTTATCCCCCCTCCGCCACCCCCCTTCTCTCTCTCCCCCCCCTCTCTCTTTCTATCTATCTATCTATCTATCCATCTCTCTTTCTCTCTCTCTCTCTCTATCTATCTATCTATCCATCTCTCTTTCTCTCTCTCTCTATCTCTCTCTATCTACCTCTCTTTCTCTCTCTATCTATCTATCTCTCTTTCTCTCTCCATCTATCTATCTATCTATCTCTCTTTCTCTCTGTATCTCTTTCTCTATCTACCTCTCTATCTATCTCTATCTATCCATCTCTCTTTCTCTCTCTATCTATCTATCTATCCATCTCTCTTTCTCTCTCTATCTCTCTCTATCTACCTCTCTATCTATCTCTATCTATCTATCTATCTATCTCTCTTTCTCTCTCCATCTATCTATCTATCTATCTCTCTTTCTTTCTCTCTCTCTCTCTATCTATCTATCTATCTATCTATCTCTATCTATCTATCTCTCTTTCTCTCTCTATCTATCTATCTATCCATCTCTCTTTCTCTCTCTATCTCTCTCTATCTACCTCTCTATCTATCTCTATCTATCTATCTATCTATCTCTCTTTCTCTCTCCATCTATCTATCTATCTATCTCTCTTTCTTTCTCTCTCTCTCTCTCTCTCTCTCTCTCTCTCTCTCTCTCTCTATCTATCTATCTATCTATCTATCTATCTCTATCTATCTATCTCTCTCTCTCTCTCTCTCTCTCTATCTATCTATCTCTATCTATCTCTCTCTCTCCATCTATCTGTCTCTCTTTCTCTCTCTCTCTCTCTCTCTCTCTCTCTTTCTCTTTTCTAGGCTGTGGCGTGTCTATCTCGCGGCGGAAGCGAGATTGATCTCGGCGCGGGCGTCGAGCGTCGCAAAGGATACGCGACCGCGAAAACCGTCGCGGGCCCGTCCGCGCGCGCGATCGTTATCGTCGCTGGATCGTCGCTCGCGACTCGATAGCGCGGCTATTCTTAGACGTCGCGAGCGCGCGTGCACGCCGAACCTTATCTGCGGCCCCGTTTGTGTTCGCGGTTGCGAGCAAATGTCGCGCAGCCCGCCGCGGATACACGCGGGTCGAGCCGGATCGCGATCGATCACGGACAAAACACAGTGCGCACACCTGAATCCCGAGCGACGAGAGCGAACGACGGTCAACGGAGACGCGGTTAGGTAAGATCGGCGACCACGACGAAGAACTTTTACGAACTGCCATCGATTCGTATGCGAGGCCGACGCGCACCGGAAACGCGAGAAGCTTGGACAAAATTCACGTTGACGCTGGGTTTTAAGCTCGAAGCGACCGTTATCCGTTACTCCATGAAAAGAACAGGAATTTATTTAGGTTTTCGGGATCTGTATTGTAACATTTGTTCACTGAACATGTAACTGTAGTGAATAATTCTTCGCAGATGCATCTTCGTCGAGAATGGTGAATTGAAGAGATTAGAGCCCGTCGTTGACGGGTACTTTACGTTTAGCGTTCATTGTGATGCATTATGAACGACGAACTTTCTTTCGGCTGGTGATTCAATTCCGGTGTTACCGGTTTCTTTCGATATAAGGCGACGGCTCGGGACAGCCTTTCGACGTATTGCGGATCAGGGTACTCGGCTTGACACAGTGTCGCCAGATCAGGGGAATTCACTCGAACTATGGGGAACACGGTTACCCCCTCTCCGCATTACCGGATTAGTCACGACGCGTCGCGAGCTTGACACGCCTAAACGAAATTTCAACGAACGGAGACTTAAAACGGGAATAAGACTTGAGCAAAAGTTAGCATCGAAATTCTCATTAAATCGTTATTAGTAGCATCGCGCTCTCTTCCCTCGACTCGTTTAAGCAGCTCTCTTCTTCTATTTGATACGGAATATCTTCGTGAAACGAAAAATTGTCTTGCAAAAGTTAGCATCGAAATTCTCATTAAATTGTAGTAGTAGCATCGCGTTCTCTACTCTCAACTCGTTAAGCAGCTCTCTTCTACTTGTTACGAAATGACTTCGCGAAACGAAAAATTGTCTTGCAGATGTTAGCATCGAAATTGTCATTAAATTAGTGTTAGTTGCATCGCGCCCTCTTCCCTCGACTCGTTAAACAGCTCTCTTCTACTTGTCACGGAATGACTTCGCGAAACGAAAAATTGTCTTGCAAAAGTTAGCATCGAAATTGTTATTAAATCGGTATTAGTAGCATCGCGCTCTCTTCCCTCGACTCGTTAAGCAGCTCTCTTCTACTTGTTAAGAAATGACTTCGCGAAACGAAAAATTGTCTTGCAGATGTTAGCATCGAAATTGTCATTAAATTAGTGTTAGTTGCATCGCGCCCTCTTCCCTCGACTCGTTAAACAGCTCTCTTCTACTTGTCACGGAATGACTTCGCGAAACGAAAAATTGTCTTGCAAAAGTTAGCATCGAAATTGTTATTAAATCGGTATTAGTAGCATCGCGCTCTCTTCCCTCGACTCGTTAAGCAGCTCTCTTCTACTTGTTAAGAAATGACTTCGCGAAACGAAAAATTGTCTTGCAGATGTTAGCATCGAAATTGTCATTAAATTAGTGTTAGTTGCATCGCGCCCTCTTCCCTCGACTCGTTAAACAGCTCTCTTCTACTTGTCACGGAATGACTTCGCGAAACGAAAAATTGTCTTGCAAAAGTTAGCATCGAAATTGTTATTAAATCGGTATTAGTAGCATCGCGCTCTCTTCCCTCGACTCGTTAAGCAGCTCTCTTCTACTTGTTAAGAAATGACTTCGCGAAACGAAAAATTGTCTCGCTCGATCATTTCCATTCTTCCTCGTACGATCGTCATGTACTCGTACAGCTTTCAACTTTCTTAGCCTATAATTTTCGAGCAGCTCGGAATTTCGTGGAGAAAACGGGCTTATCAACGCGCCGTGCAACGCTTCGAACGCGGTTTTCCGCTTGACTCACCCTTTTGCGGCAAATGCGTGAACGCGGACGCGATCTCGACGCTTCTATAGCCCACGTCTTCTGAAACAGAACAGAGAATCGGTTCAGCGATTTCGATGATCGAACGGTGCTGCGTTGCTTCTCTCTCTTTCTCTCTACACCTATTCCTCGCTCTCTATCTTTCTCTGAGCGCGCACGTGTGTGTGCGCGCGCGTGTGTTCACGGCTCACGTTGGGGAGAGGCGAAAATGGGTCCAAAATGGCTGGCCGATGGTAGCGATCGCGAAAGAGAATGGACGAGCATCGAGTTAGCGAACGACCAGAGGTCACTGCACGCTGCATTCCTTCGAGTCAAGTCCAAGGTTAATCGAAGGAGGGCCGTTCTCCGACGCGCGTGCTTCGCTCTTCTCCCTTTATCCTTCGGGCCGTCGATACCGAGAACCGCGAAACCTCTGCTCCGAAAATGGGATCGTCGGCTTCGGGATACACGTATCGCGAGATTCTCTCTCTAGCGGTTTTCGTTTCGAGTACCGTTTTTCTCCCGTCTCGTCTCGTCTCGTCTCGTCTCGTCTCGTTGCGTCCCGACGCCGTCCGCTGCCAACGAAGGAGACAATTAAGGCCCACATTGATTAGAGTAATTGCCACAAAAAGCGTTGTCCGGATGTACGCGTTTAAACCCTGCCTAGTTATCAATTACACGAAAAATTTTACCGCGCGACCGTCCCTCTCGTTCTTCTTCCACGAATGGTCCCTCGGAGGATCCTCTTTCTTCAGAAATTTTGTACGCTCGTCTCGAATTCTTACACGCTTAGAACGTATGTACTTTCGTTAGGGTCTTTATGTGTCGACGAGATTAGAGCAAACGCGAAATCGAAGTCCGGAGGAAAATGAAGCAAGACCCTTTCGTTTAGTATAAATTCGTTCGGCCAGCTATGGATCTAATTCACAATTCATGGTCGATCGGTTGAAAGCGCTGACAGCACTATGAATGTGTCTCAAACTTTATGCATTTATGACAGAAACGAGGTGGAGCAATTCAAAACAGTAAAAATATTTAAACATTAGGTGTACGAAGTAACTCGCAGGCCCCACTTCGTGAATTTATTTTTTCTTTTATTTACAAACAACTGAGGGACGTTCTCCAAAACAACTTCCACCGCTGACCATGCAAATGCACTCCATCTACAATTGTTATAACGGTTGTTGAATGATTCGAACGCGAAAATGAAGTTACAATTGATTAATTCTGGGAGCCACGAATTAATTTGTACACCTAATAACATACCGTGGTCGACTCGTTGAGATTGTTAACCTCTTGACTTAAAAGCCCGAGAATGCTCGGGTATTACAATGTAAAATATAATACGCACTTTTACAAAATAATTGTTAAGTTAAGAGGTTAAAGAAGAAAAGGGAGGTCGATATGGTTACCGTTTCTCACAGTTGGTGCCAACAATTTTTATTTTACATAAAGATCCGCAGTCTGTCCGGGACACATTGTTAAACCAAACCCATAGTATAATTCTGAATAATGCTGCAAGTATGTATTTTCTTTTCAAGATAGATTGTTGCTCGACGTGAACGCCAGGCTCATGTTAGGCTACTCTCTCCCGCATTCTACCAACGCATACTTTTACCGGATCGAGTGTGGAACTGTAATTACGCGGCTCGCAAAGATACATCGATCGCTCGATCCCTCTACGAAGTTTGTCGCATGCAGCAGCAATTTCCAAGGAATTGGATCGCACGAACGGATTAGCATTCGCTTTTCTACTCTTATTCGCTGCGACACGCAAAATTCTGTGTCACTCTAACTGCCCCCCCCCCCCCCCTTCGAGAGTCCCATAAAAATGCCATGCTACATGCCGAATCCCATTTAACACGTTCGCGACAACGTCAGATTGAAATCGACCACGATTATTATACCACCGATGATGCATGTCGGTGTCAACCTCAAAAATTTCATAAAATCAAAGCAATTGATTTACTGAAATAAGAATTGAAAAGATAGGACGCGTTACACCAAGTAAATTTTCAAATCTGAAGAAACAATCCCATTTTTGGGAGATGCGGCACTCAAAGTGTTAATTTTCAAAAACCCTGTTGCGCCAAATGGAAGCTTAAAAATCTTTGACATAATAATCGCAAACGAAGTGAATATGTTACGTTATTAGAGGGAGTTGTTTATGCTTGAAGTTTCTGTTGCTGTTGAATATTTTCTGTTGCTATATATTAACACTACCGAGCACTGAACGCGATTAATTTGTATTGGCTTTGAGAAGGCAACAAGACGGTATTTACCGAGTCATTGCACGTAATTCTTCTATAAATAGACTGCGGATCTTTATGCAAAATAAAAACTTTTTATCTGAATTGCAACGAACTGAAATAGACATTTATTTTCTTTCTTATTATGTTTACCACTAGAACTGCCAAGCAGTAAATGTAACTGGCACACATTGCGTTATAATAACGACAAAATTGCATTTGTTTAGATTTCGTACCAGTTCTGTTTAAATCTCTACTTCGATAGAGAAGTTTATTGACAAATTTTCTGATGAACACATATTTATAATTTCAATATTTCTGAAAGAAAATATTAGGAGCAAGTCATTTTGACTCGTACGGTAACTCCAGTGTTGGCAGATTGAAAATAATATGACAGTATGTTGAAATTTTTCGAATACTTGTGCTACTTAAAATTACACCTACCAATCTTTGTCATAGAATCCGCAGTCTGTTTATAAATTAAGCAAATACAGCAATCGTCCAGAGACGTATCTTCACAGTCTCAATAATTGTGAAACTCCGGTAACGTTAAAACATCTATCAAACTTTAGGAAGCCTATCAAAACTTAAGAAATGATTTACGGTAGATAATACGTCAACTCAAGAGTGCTGATTCCGACGACAGTGTCCACTCGCATGAAATATTACATTATCGGGAGCAGTTATGTCGAGCATGCTCGAAACGAGCCGCGAAATATTTCAATATATACAGGGTGGTCCACGCAACTTGCACACCTATATAACTTCCAAAGGATGCGTTGCACGGAAAAGTTTTGTATACAGAAATTGCATGGTCTGAAGGGCTACACAATTTAGTGTATTTATTTTTTTTTACAGGTGGAAGTGTTTCGGAGATTTGAAGGTCGACTTTGTGTTTTTAAATGAAATACTATATTTTTTATACCAAAATATCGGAGAATGTCGAATTCTGAGTAAGAAAGTATTGACCTTCATTAGCCCTAAACCTAATAATTAACGAGTAATTTCACTTTATTTCCTGAAAATTTTCTTCGCGTGATATCAGGTTAGAAAAATAGAAAGAAAATTAAATGATTTTTTTTATTCTTTGTAAGAAAATTAAACTACTAATCTACTTTATTTCCTGAAAAATTTCCTTCGCGTAATATCAGGTTAGAAAAATAGAAAGAAAATTAAATTACTTTTTTTTATTCTTTGTAAGAAAATTGAGCTACTAAACTACTTTATTTCCTGAAAATTTTCTTCGCGTGATATCAGGTTAGAAAAATAGAAAGAAAATTAAATGATTTTTTTTATTCTTTGTAAGAAAACTAAACTACTAATCTACTTTATTTCCTAAAAAATTTCCTTCGCGTAATATCAGGTTAGAAAAATAGAAAGAAAATTAAATTACTTTTTTTTATTCTTTGTAAGAAAATTGAGCTACTAAACTACTTTATTTCCTGAAAAATTTCCTTCGCGTGATATCAGGTTAGAAAAATAAAAAGAAAATTAAATGATTTTTATTCTTTGTAAGAAAATTAAACTACTAAACTACTTTATTTCCTGAACATTTCCTTCGCGTGATATCGGGTTGGAAAAATAAAAAGAAAATTAAATGATTTTTATTCTTTGTAAGAAAATTAAACTACTAAACTACTTTATTTCCTGAAACTTTTCTTCGCGTGATATCAGGTTAGAAAAATAAAAAGAAAATTAAATGATTTTTATTCTTTGTAAGAAAATTAAAATACTAAAGTACTTTATTTCCTGAAAATTTTCTTCGCGTGATATCAGGTTATAAAAATAGAAAGAAAATTAAATGATTTGTTTTATCCTTTGTAAGAAAATTAAACTACTAAACTACTTTATTTCCTGAAAATTTTCTTCGCGTGATATCAGGTTAGAAAAATAAAAAGAAAATTAAATGATTTTTATTCTTTGTAAGAAAATTAAACTACTAAACTACTTTATTTCCTGAAAATTTCCTTCGCGTGATATCGGGTTGGAAAAATCAAAATAAAATTAAATGATTTGTTTTATTCTTCGCAAGAAAGTTTTCAGGAAATAAAGTGAAATTACTCGTTATAAAATTGTCCGAGGGAGCACCGTAAATCTGCTTAGGATGTTTGGCAGCGTTTGCAACGGGTGTCCATCGAGGGAATCGTTTCTAGCGCTTCCGTTTCTCGTCACCGTGCGTCCCTCCGCGTCGCGACGCGTCGTTTTCGCGTTTCGCGTTGTTCGAGAGTGGCCGCGGCGTCGCGAACGCTTGTCGGTATTATTAGCGGACGAATGTCGGTGTGTAGGTCGGGCAAACTGTTGCTCGAGAACCCGCTCGGGGACTGCGCGGAGCCGTGGCACACGGATTCGCGTCCCCGAGGCACCCTAACCGATCATTCGAGGACACCGTTCCTCGAACGGCGCGGGTCGAGGCGGGTCGTCGCAACAGGTGGGTCTGTACCCGGGTACACGGGTACGATCGCCGACTGAAAACACGCCGGACGCATAGTTGAAACTATGCGAACCACTGCGTCGGCGTGCAACACGTCCAAGCGGTTCGGGACCGTACGGGGTGGAGAGAATCGAGTTTCCTTCTTGGCTCCCATAACGCAAGCCCACTCTGCCATCTTTTCGGCTCCCGACGCCGCGAGCGAAACTACCAACCCGGTCGGCAAACTACGCTGATTAGGGCAATCCGTTGGATACCGTTCCAACTTTTAACATTTTGATCGCCAAACTAGAAACACGAAAAATTCCATAAAAGTAAGTTATTTACTGAAATAAAAATCGAAAAGAAATTATATGTATGATACCTGTATGATATCCTAATCAAATTTGGTACAATGAATATATCAAGGTAGAAATTCATTTTAAAACCTGCACAAATAATTCCGTCACACACATATGGGTGACGTGGCGTTCAAAGTGTTAAACAGTAGACTCACGGAGCGCTGAAAGTGACTATTTTACGTTGCTTGATTATGTAGGCGGCACACGGTTGGATCTTTATTCAAAATAAAAAGTTTCTGTGTCGATCGCAAGACACAGGAGCTGGATATGAATTCATATTTTTCGCTAATAATTTTGGTACAGAGAAAATGATGTATCAACACCTGTTTCAGGTTGCACCTACTCGTTTTCGTCATAAATGCATAATGTCCGGAGTCTAGTAATAATCATTAGAACGGTCCGCCGGACAGTTACGAGAAAAATAACAAAATTGTGCTCGA
Source organism: Halictus rubicundus (assembly GCF_050948215.1). Taxonomy (NCBI): domain Eukaryota; kingdom Metazoa; phylum Arthropoda; class Insecta; order Hymenoptera; family Halictidae; genus Halictus; species Halictus rubicundus. Next base: position 16,339,917 of record NC_135156.1, on the reverse strand, counting down.
AGAAAAATAAATAAATCGATTGAACGATTCTTCACGAACGCGTCGTTGGAATAATTGCAAACTAGCAGATTTAGAATCCGCCATGTTGACAGGTCCCGTAAATCTAACGATGGAACTGGGAAACACGTGACTGACGTATTATGAGCCGTTCAATGCAAATGGTGCAAGTCGAAACAGTTAATTATTGGACAATGAGGAATTAGAAGGATGCTGCGTTTCGCTTGTGCGAGCCACGCTGTAATTATATCATAATTGTTTTATTTAATGGCGATTACAAACAGACAAATAATTATCAGTTTTATTTACGTTGAACGGCTCACATAGTGATTTGTATTATAGCAACCACACGACTAGTTACGGTGGTGTTTCTTGCAACACGTGTTGCGTGTTTTAAGTTTATTAAGAGACTACTTGGCAGACAACATTTCCATAATGTCAAGAATGTGAAAAGAACAGGCCAGGAACATTCATCGGATAGTATATTATTGTCCGTCCGTATATTGTTAACACGTTTACTGCGGTCTTGTCAACAAGTCTTGTCTATTTCATCCATACAAACGATTAGAGTTATTAATAACTATTACCAGTTATTTGATAATGAACTCTTCACCTCACACCGTAACTTAGCTCATCTCCGAACGAATAGATCGATGATCGGTGCTGCTAATTTTATGGCAATCATTAAGGCGTCAAGTGACTATAAACTCTCGACCAGAGTGTTTGTATGTATATTGTAGTTTTGTTGGTAAAATTGTGCACTATTAATTTGTAAATATACTTTTTCCGAAGTCGATATCGTTATCGTTCACACGGGTCTTCAAGAACGATTTTTGCGCGCACGTAATTATCTAAAATGGCTAATGGTTTCGGACTTTGGAACTTCGGAGGGTTATCGATCGACTGCGGATATCGTTATGCAAAGTAAAAATGTTTCACCTCGATTCGAACAAATAGGTATTCGGTAGACTTTCTACTTTCAATAATTTTAACCCTTTGCACTCGAAGCTATTTTAACTCCAAAACGAAACATTTCTTCCGACCTAGAATATTTCTCGTCTACATATTTGTTTTTTCATGTTACACATGTGAAAATGGTGCAATTTACTCGTACGATACTGAAGTGTCTAGTAATTTACTAAATATACAAACAAATTTAATAGTGTAAAAAATATTTTGAATAACGACACAGCAATTGTTAGTGGCGCCCTGCAGTCGCCGTTCGAATGCTAAGGGTTAATATTAGGTTTACCGAGCACTAAAACAGGATACCCAAATTGTTAGTTAGTTTTTGAATAATATATACCCAAAAGAAATAAAACTGAATAAATTCCTCATAGATGTGTCTGTAAGCCTAGTGTTACTGGGTTGAGCATGATGTATAACAGTATTCTTATAGTCTTCTAGTGCTTTTACGTGTTTCATCTATCGACTATTGTTACGAACGCGTAAAATCCGCGGTCTGGTTGCATAAAACAAATTCCTCGCAACATACAGCCGCAAAAATTCAATTTTGGCCACGGAAGAACGGGTTTCCAGCTCGGCGTGGTACGGCGGTATCGGGGAGCATGAGCTCGAGCATGGGAGCGCTCGCGGGCAAGGGTTGCGGGCGAGAAGAGAGAGAGAGAGAGAGAGAGAGAGAGAGAGAGAGAGAGAGAGGCGAGCAAGTTTCGCCGAAGAGGAGTCGGCGGAACTTTTTACTCGTGTTCCTGGCCGGTGGCCGACTAGCTAAGATTAGACGTACGCTCGCTATATATAGGATGACATTTATATACGCGTCTACTAAACGCGGCGAACGTACACGCGTTTCGGTCTCCGTCTCTCTCTCTCTCTCTCTTTCTCTCTCTCTCTCTTTCCTCTGCTCTGTTGCCGTGTTTCATCGCTTCCTTCGTCCATCCCTTCGATCAGCGAACGCCGCAACTCCGTGCGGCAACGACGCGATCAACGGCCCGGATTCAGAAGCGATTTTCAATTTTCGATCTTCGAGGGACCGAAAGACGGACAAGGGACGGCGCGGACCGGCCGGCCGGCAACGGTGCTTGACCGTCCGCGTTCTAAATTGATCCCGTGACACCGCCTAAGTGGCGCGAATGATTCCAGTGACGTCAGACCCGTGTCTCGTCGGTCTCTCTGGTTCCTCGTGCCGGATCCGCGAATCGCGGTCAGTCGCGGCATTCGGCTCCGCCGTTCCAAGGGGAATTCGACAGTGGTAGTTGGACGCGGCAGTGGTTCGATCCGTTCGTTCGTTCGAGAGCTTCGAGAGCTTCGAAGTTTCAGCTCCTCGGCGCGACTAGAGGGCACGTTTTTCCGCCCACGCATCGGCTCGACTCGTTCCGTGGTACTCTCTCTCTCTCTCTCTCTCTCTCTCTCTTTCTCTTTCTCTCTCTCTTGGCTGCTCGTTTACCGTCGGTTTCGAACACGGACGCGGCGCGAAGCGGTACATCTCGAGCTCGTTGCGGTCTCCGAAACCGGTCCCGTCTCTTTTCATCGATCCTTCGTCCCTTCGGGCGAGCCCATCGCGCGAGATCGCCCCCCGTCCCTGTTATCGTCGGCGAACACGGTATACAGGCACGGACACGTTGCCATAACACGTCACGGGACGTCACGTGCTATCACGGTACACACATATGTACATCAGTTTTGATGCGTCTACCATACAGTCCGGACCTGGCACCAAGCGATTACCATGTTTTTCTTGCATCGCAAAACTTCCTTAGTGAGAAGAAATTGGCATCGAGAGAAGATTGTGAAAATCGATCGCTAGAGTTTTTCGACGATAGGGACCAAGACTTCTGTGAGAGAGGCTTTGTGAAGCTACCTTTAAAATGGCAACAAATTATAGAAGAAAACGGCGCATATTTGACCCAAATCGGACAATCCGAAACGTGTTAAATAAAGTATTGAAGTTCACGTAAAAATGATGGATTTCTTTTTGCCCAACCTGATACAAATAATAATGCATATGCACTCGACGCGACGGTGATCTACCCTTAGGCTCGGTACAGACTATCGGCCCGATCGAAGATAAATGACATACAGTTTTCGACCGTTGCAACCAAAATGCACAGATCATTTACCCCTTTGCACTCGAAGCTATTTTAACTGCAAAACGAAACATTTCTTTCGACCTAGAATGTATCCCTCCTATACAGGGTCATCCGTTTTTAAACGGCCGAACGTCAACCAGCTATAGGGGACCCCAAATGAAACAACTTTCACCCCTAACACTTTTTTTTTACTCGGTCTTGATTTTTAGATAATTGCAAAAACCCGTCATTTTTTGCGTTCACTTAAGATTAAATATATCAGGACTGCAATTATGTATCTCGATGATTTTTCCTTTGTTTGGTTTAAAATAAATAGGGGCATCTTTTTTATTCAGTCAACTTTTTTGCATCACCTTTGGATCTTGGCTTTTTTTGACACGGGGCACGCCGTGGAGACTGAATGAAATAACTTCGAATCAAAAAAAAGTGTTAGGGCTGAAAGTTGTTCCATTTGGGGTCCTCTATAGCTGGTTGACGTTTGGCCGTTTAAAAACGGATGACCCTGTATATTTTTATTTTCATGTTATTCATACGAAAATGGTGCAATTCACTCGTTCGATACTGAAACGTTCAGTGATTTATTGAATACAATCAGATTTGATAATGTGAAAAAAATTTGGAATAATGGTACAGCAATTTTTAGTGGCGCTTTACAGCCGCCATTCGAGTGCTAAGGGTTAACACTAAAACTACCGAACCAGTCAAAATGACTAGCGGATCATTTTTTTCTTTCACGATTAGTGAAACTATGAAAACGTGAGAAATTTTTTAATATATCTCTTCTTTGGAGTACATGGTACCATAAAAATCGTACGAAACCTGAGCAAATTAAATCTTGCTGTTATCATAAAGTTATTATAAAGTCTAAGTCACGTTTAGGGCTCGGTAGTGTTACACACTTCAAATTCTCATATTGAGACCATAAATCGACGTAATGGTGGACAACGAACGGACGTTCAGAGCGGTTTTGTAATAATCCTAGAGGAACATTGAAAAATATTGTTGGAAGAAATGCAGTGGTAGCCGGTCACATCACGGTTAGGTTAGTGCTCCACTCTAACCGGAACGGTTCGCTTCGCACCGATCCGTTGCGCGAAAACGGGACCAAAATTTCCGGCAAGGTTCGAAGTGTTTGGTAACTCATTGGTAATCACCCTTGGTATTGAATCCGAGCAGCGATCGATGCACCTCCACGAAATTACCGTTCCGCGAAGAAAATGCAACGAAGGCTCGCGGGAATAGCGGAGACTCGATCGGGAGTGCAACGAGCCGGTCTGTATCGAGTTTTAACGCGTCGCGGCAGCGATAAACGATCGGGAGCGGAGCGCGTGGAAACAAACGCGTTCCATTGTTTCCCAATCGAAGTGTTTACGGTTGAAGCGGCGAGCGAACCGCGCTCGCAGGATGGGCGGACGAGCAGCTTTTATCGCGGATCCCGGCACAAACGTACCCTCGGTCGAAATCCAAAGAGGAGAACGGCTTTGCAACGAGAACGGGAACGAAAGCGAAACGGCGCGATAACGCGGCCCGTTTTGCAGCGTCTGGAGCTGGGGCGGGCATGGCCAGCGCGGATACGCTCCGAGCAGGAACAACAGGTGTCCGCTGCCGCCGCCGCTACTGCTGCTGCTGCTGTTGCTGTCGTCCGCATTGGAAATCGTTTTCCGGTTGACACGCAGGAAGCTCGCAAACGCGGTTGCTTCCCACGAGCGGATCGGAGAGACGAGACGAGACGAGACGAGAGGGGGTAGGGTCGGGTCGGGTCGGGTCGGTACGAGACGACGCGAGGCAAACCGAGGCACAGCGAGGCGAGGCGAGGCGAGGCGAGACGCGGAGAAACGAAAGGAGACGAGAATAGCGCGCTCCGGTTGTTGCGAAAGAGCGCCCATTCAGTCTGAGGAAAAAAGTCGATCCACGCGTCGACGGGAGGAAGATGCCGTTTCTCACGGAAAATTACGTCGCGACGATCACTGTCGTTTAGCAGAAACCAGGGAAAACGGGGACGGTCAAGGATCGTTCCGGAAGGTTGCTCGCACCTTTCTCGGCGGCGAACGCGGTCACTCTCATCGTCGACGTCTCCGAATCGCTGTTGCACCGCGTTCTTCCTCGAGCCGTCGTTCACCAATCACGATATCCTTTCTGCCTCTGTTGCGACTCCGACCACCCCCGGATACCGGTTTTCAGCCGATTCTGAGCGGGATACGATCTCGGACGGGTGAAAGGGTGAAAGCACCGGGTGAAGTCGATTCAGCTATGCTACATCGCGTCGCGCGCAAATCGAGCGAAGCCGTCGTCGCGAGCGATCGCGAGTCGCGACGCGGCGATCCGTGGAAGATTCGCGCGCGCACCACGGATATCGAGAGGATACTGCGCGTGAGCCGCGCGCTACCGCCTCTTTCGCGAATCTCTCTTCGCATTCTGCCGTTTGTCGCGCGACCACAGCGCCCTGCATCGCGAGCCTCGCGAATCTCGGCTATTTATAGAGACCCGATGTGTATTGTTGCGTTCGCGGCCCCTCCGCCTCCCGGCCGACGCTTCTATTTCTCTCTGTTTTTCGCTCTGCGGCGCGCGACCGCAACGTAATCGCGCGGCAGCCTCTCTTCCTCCCCGCCTCTCTCTCTCTCTCTCTCTCTCTTTCTCTCTCTCTCCGTCTCTCTATTCCTCCCTTCTTTCCGCCGCCCACAGCTTATAGTTTATATATACCACCCTCCTATCCGTCGCTGTCTTCCTCCGCGCCGCACGATCCCGTCCTCCGCTTTGTCCCGACTGTTTTCCCGAGCTCGGTACACCCGAACCGATCCGTCACGATCGTCGGAAACACCCGACTCGCCGATTTTCTTTTTTCCCGGCCGTCGATCGACGATCCATCCGGTCTCGAGGGAACCGGAAGATCGAACCGTCACCGAGCCGACGACGCTCGCCCCACGAGTCCCCGAAACGCGAACAAGCCGATCGATACCCGCCACGATGGTTCTATATGCGTGTTCTCTCCGTAACTGTCGTATCTTCCGGTCTGCCGAGCGACAGTTCTAGACGAGGTGCCACATTCTTCGTGTCGAACGTCGAAGGACTCGTGGCGGCTGGCTCAGCCATTTAAATTAAAAAAAAAAAAAGAAACACTTGCTGTTGGTTTTTTCGTCAATTAAACTTGAACATCGTGTTCGTCTCGATTTTTCGATTAGAATGACGCCAAACGCGATATAATTATGTACATAAATACAGTGTATTATGTACATAAAGACAATTACGGTAGAGGAACACGGATCCTTAAGTTTGCTTGTCGAACGAGTGATCGTAGTCGTAATCGTATCGTGTTTGGGGTCGTTTCAATTGGAGAAGCGAGACGAACACGATGTTCAAGTTGAATTGACGGAGAAACCAACAGCAAGAAATTTTGTTTTCTCTTTTTAACCCTTTGCGCTCGAGTGGTGACTCTGAAGCACCACTAGAAATTGTTGTGGCATTATTTCAAAGAAATTACAACAAATATCACGAAATATTTGTTGCATTACAAAATTTGTATTCAATAGATTACTAAACATTTAAATATTAGATGTAGAGATCGGATCAGTTTCGTATGAATAAAATTAAAAGACTGAAGGAAAATTTAGTTTCGGATTGAAAATAGCGCCGAGTGTTCGCCTTTCTTCTCAATCTCCATCTTCCTCCAGTGGAGGGGATGAAATTTTGCCTGTTCGACTGTTTCGATATCTTGAACGGCAAGGAAGTAAAGTAAGTCGTAAGGATTAAAAAAGGAACGAACGTGTACGAGGCTTCTGCGTCGTGCAATTAATGTGGACAATTTTTATTTTGCATAATAATCCGCAGTCTACTCATGGCCGTATATCCCGACAAAGATGCGGACATATATCGATGAAAGAGATCCTCGGCGCGCGATTCTGTGAAATCCATCGGGAAGGGTCTCCGGAGAGCGCGAGCAAGGGTAGTAGAGATCCTGCGAGAACAGGTGGTTCGAACGCGACCACTTAGGCGATCTTGTCCTGCGATGGCCACTTGTTAGGGCCATTCTTCGCCTCTGTCGAACGCCCCCATTCCGCTCTGTTTCCAACGCTCGAACGTCCAAAGAAGATCGCGACAGATTTGTAGGTAATACTTAGGAGATTGTTGAATAGATAATCGCGTCTACCCCATCTCGAATCGTAACAGTTAATTTCTATCTGCAATCTATAATGCACATCCCCTGCATTTTCAATCCACCCTTCCACATGTTTGAAAGAACATTGCGACGTTTTCTGGGGAAATGCCCTAGGGAAATACGGTGGTGGCCGGAGACAGAGTCGCCGGATTAAGAATTGTCTCCCCACTTCACCTTTACCCTTTCTACGACCCCGTTCCCCCACGCCGTCGTCACGGTTTGGTCACGTGACGCGTTTTCGCATGTGTCAGAATGTCACGTGACAAGCCCGACACCGGCAGGGAGAGGGTAACTTTCTTCCCCTCGATTCGAGTCAATTCCCCTGATCCGGCGACTCTGCCCGGATACATGTCCGCAATTCATCCCCCACCAATTGTCGGAAGCTTCGATACGAGCCGACTTATTCTGGTCTGTCTCAGATCTGGAAATCCCTGGAAAAAGTTCCTTAAAACGGACTGTACCCGGACTTGAATCAGCAAAGTTCGAATAGGTAAGAATTTTTGAAAAATTGCCAGTAGTATGTGTACGCGAATTTCGTATAGAAGTGAACAATTCGTCGTTAAAATGTTCGATTAACGCTCGAACCACCGAGCAATAAATGCGAGTGATGTATATCGCTTCATTCGGACCTGTTACAACTTTTATTCACTATATCAAACGTATCCACCATATATCGATGAAGGGGTTCATTAAAAAATTTCCGATGAAAACATTCTCACAATTTCAGTGAAAAATTAGGAACCAGTGATTTCGACGGGTCCGGTAGTAAGTGTTAAAAGCAACGTGCGTATCTTCAGATCGGAACCATTAGACAAAGGAGAGTCACGATCGAACGTTACGCTTGTTCCACGATGTGAACACTATTCAGGGGACCCGCTTCTGATAGCGACGAGGCAGTTCCGCGCGAGTCGCGAGCTTCTCCAAAGAGCTCGCGCGCGTTTCGTTCGGTTTCGATTCGATCGATAGCCCCCGGCCTCGCGTCTACCGCCTCTCGCGACGTCGACGACGACGACTACGGCAACGGGGATGTCGACGAGGACGCCGACGAGGACGAGGACGAGGACGACGGCAACGGTAACGGTAACTTCAACCCCCAACCTCTAAACCCTAACACACGTTGCCCGCGCACTCGAGTTTCTTCCATTCCCTCCCTGGCCGCCCTCGGGAGCAGGTTTCGCGCGGCCGAAAGCTTCCGACCGAACGGGTCACGAGAAAGCCACCTTCCGAAAATAGGAAGCAAGGTCACCCCTCCTCGGCCCGCCACGGCCCGCCACGGCCCGCCCGAGGAGCGCGTTCCCTTGCTCCGTTCTCGTTCGCTACACCCCGAACACGCCGAGCGAGCGCGTATCGATCGACCGAACGGTGGCCAAACAGTTCTCGAGAGGGTTACGAGGAAACCGTCTCGCTCTTCCTCTCTCTTCCTCTCTTTCTCGCTCACTCCACTCCCTCTATACGTCTCTATCTCTCTCTCTCTCTGCGTTTCGTTTCAGGGGTTTTGGAAATTGGGTCGGGAAACACTAGGGATCCTCGGAGAGCGTGTGTGTCGCTCTCGCTATCGTTCCCCGTTCGTCCCCCTCGATCCGGCTCGATCCGCTCGATCGAACAGGTGCAACGGGCCACGAACAACAGATATCCCGTTCGATCCGAGGAAAGATTTTTCCGACGAGAGGCGGGCGTGTCCGGTGGAGCTCCGCTCGTGACTCCGATCCATCCAGGGCCTCTCGTGTCACTTTCGACTATTTATAGACGACCGCTCGATATGATGTACCGACGTTATTTTTAGCTGCTTACCTAGCTACGGCCCTTTCACCCCCCCCCCTTCGAAATAGCTCTCGCTTAGACTCGAACCGAACGGGAACCGAACCGATCCGACGAAACTGGTTCTTGTTTTATCTCGTTTCATCTCTCGCTTCGCTACGCTCGTTGTTTGATCGCTCCGCTCGCTCTTTCTCTTTCTCTCTCTCTCTCTCTCTCTCTCTCTCTCTCTCTCTCTCTCTAGATATATATTTCCCTCTCGATTCGAGGAAATGCCAGCTCGCGCGAGCACCGACGAAGCCCGTCGCGTTTATTCTTTCGGCCGATCCTTTTTCGTTGGTTCGATCAGGTGCGACACACCTGACACTCGCCGTCTATTTCCGTGGTCGGTCGCGTAACTCCCGTTTAATTGTGTATTCGCGCGATTATGCCGTCGACTGGCAGCCTCTCGAAATAGCCGAATCGATACGGACGTCCGAAGGTTCGCAATGTCCCACCGACCACGCGCTCTCTCTCTCTCTCTCTCTCTCTCTTCTCCCCCCGAAATTCTCCTGTGGATGAAGACTACCCCCGACCCGGTTTTCCCGGCGCTCGAAATCGGAAAACACGGCCCAAAAACGAGAACAACAGAGAGAGAGAGGGAGAGAGAGAGAGAGAGAGAGCAGAGAGTGAAACACGACGGCAGTGAAATTCGCTTCGTAGGTGGCCGCTCGCACGGTAATACGCCGTATGGCGTGTTAGGACAAAAATAGCGGCGGACTCGTTCGAAAATATCGACTGCTAAAAATACGAGTAAAAATAAACGTCTACACGTGCGAAAACAGGCATTAATATTCGCTCGTACGCTCGACGGCCATATTTTCCTGTTTCCGGAGGGAACCAGTCGCTGACGAAAACGATCCGACGAGGAAGCTCGACGAACCGGTTCGAATACTGTCCGTAACAACGATTTTCGACCGTCGAATCGATTTTCTTACGGGAAGCTTGTCGATACGTTCCTCGATAAAGGTCGACTTATCCGCACAGACATGGATCGGTTCCGTTATACAATTTTCACCAGCGACCTCTTTGAAAAATGTGTACCTAAGTTGCGTACCAAAAATTAACCGCTGTTGGAATTGTAGCTGTTCTGACAAGAATACTCGTCATGACACATAATATTGCTATTTCTTCATGAGTATACTCGTCGAACACAGTTAACTGGTTAATACCACTTGTTTCGATGCTGTCCGATAGTGCACAATTTTATATTCAATTGAGGAATGCTTGTACGATCGGCGCTGATCCATATTCCGTGTCTCGGCGGATAGTATCGATCCTACGTCGAGGCAGAAATTGTTTAAAAGAAAACTAGTTTACACTCGGTTCTCGCCGCCCTCCCGAGTCGCAACAGTTGCACAAGGAAAAAAGAAGAAACTCGCGGAACGCGTTCGGTCCGCGTTGGCGCCACCCGGACGCATGGTGGTTTCATGCGTCATGCCAACCGAGCAAAGTCATTTTTATTGTTACTTGCTCGTGACTACTTTTCAAGCCATCAACACCCACCCGGCAGGCTAAACAATCCCGTAGAATCGAAGGAATTTATTGAACGAAATCAACATTGAAAAGTTAGGATTGCTGAGAATATACCTTTCGCCCTTCCAGCGTTTCTTCGGACCCTAATTTTTGCTACACTCAACACATCAACTGTCACGCGAATCTTACGCGTTTCACGCAAGTCAACCGTTTCATTCATAGGAGCGATTTTATTAATAACAATTGTTACTCGCTTGATAATGAAATTCTCACCTCGCAGTATAATCTAGTCAACTTCGGCGTTAATAGATTGATAATTAGCGGCATCCGTCTTACGAGATTCATCTCTAATTGCATGATGCCGGTCACCATGGCGCTTTCAACGTGTTAACGCAAAAATTTATTCACAAACCCGGTCGAATAACTCCGACTTTCGGGGAGACGTGGCGTTCAATTTCCAATACAGGTTGTAAAAAGCAGCCTTTAACATTTTCTTTGCAATGTTTCCAAAATTTCGTTCCCTCGTCATGCAGTACAGGTAGCCCTCCTACAACACGGCATCTTGTAACACGGTTTCGCTATAACACGATTCATAAATTGCGGGAACCCTCCTACAACGCGGCTACAATGAAATTAAAGTTGCGTTAAATGAAAATAATGCTTTTTGTTTTGTATTGTACATACATTTATATTTTTAATCAAAATTAACTAGTTTATGTAGAATTAGAAAAAATATTTGTTTTTAATGTTTTCGGATCGTAACCCCCCTTTTTGTACTGGCTCCGGGTCTCGTACTATCTACCGTGTTACAGGAGGGTTACCTGTACACTAATTGCTCTAACGTAAAAAAAAAAAAAAAAAAAGCAAAATAGAAGTCGTACGGTCCAGTTCTTAAAAATTTATCGTCTTCCGAATAGTGTCCGGATATTATTAGTGACTATACATGAGTGACTGTACATGAAATCGGACGTTTCATATGCAACGTTCTTACAATAAACATCCCGCTTGTTTTTCCTTTATAAAACGATCGAGAGCAAGGAGGCTCCGCTCGCTGCAACCATGAATAAAATCCTGCGGACAAGGGGGCGAAGAATGCGCGACGCAAAGGGGGGCGAGGAACGTAGAGGCAGCGGCGCCTCCAGTGATTCATGGGAAACGAAAGCCGCGATAACGCGGAGAAAAGCCGACGTGAATCGGGGGTGTCTCGATGGGAGAAGAAGAAGAAGACGAAGAAGACGAAGAAGAAGAAGAAGAAGAAGAAGAAGAAGAAGAAGAAGAGGGGGGAAGCGGTTCCGAGTCTGCGGCCGAAGCGGAAGGAGGAGCGATAAGGGGCAAACTCCTATAAATAGAGGGGACGTCGACGTCGGCCCCTGGACTTTGTCTAGGGTGACCTTTGCGGCACAGGGTGACCGTGTCCACTTTCGCGAACGACCGCTATCGGGCTGGATTATTGGTTCTGCTGGCCGCGTTCTCCGTTCGCTCGGCTTCAGCATCGGCTTCGGCTTCGGCTTCGGCTTCGACTCGGTTCGGTTCGGCCGGATGCCACCACTGTTTACGAATCTGGGTTATGTTTACTACCCCCTCCTCGCGGTTCAGCCACCTAATCGTACCTTGCACGAGACGCGCGCGTGCACGAGTTCGCCGCCACCTACGCAGTCTCGATCGCCTACTGTCGGCAGCTGAAAAGTTGGCAGTCGCGACGCTACGGGGGACAAAACGAAACTCCGACTTGTCTCCGACTTCCTCGCGTCCTTGCGACACCCCAGAAACTCCTAACTCTGCCCGCGAGAAGGCTCTTCCAAGAGACCGCATAGTTCGTCCGGAAAGTTCCCGGTAATAATTTGACAATCTCATAAGTAGGCGGATCTTATGCATTTATGCAGACGAAAATCAGTAGGCGTAATTCGAAACAGTAGGAAGATTAAACGAGTTCTACAACGTCGATATACTATTAGGACCTTGAATAAGTTCTCGCTGTTTCTTCAAAAATGACAGTAGCAGTACCCCGTTCGTGGAATTTCGAATGGTAACACACATGCAAGGCAGTAGTGTATCTAACCTTAAATTTCAGTGCATGGTAGTTCACTTTAGTGTAAACAAAGTAATTTTTTCTTAGTTCTGAAAATGTCTACTTTTGTGCCAAATAAAGTGTATTTGCGGGGAATTTTATTGCACTACTTTATTCAAAAGAAATCTGCAGCTGAAGCACATAGAATTCTTGTTGAGACTTATGGTGACAATGCTTTGTCGGATACGACATGCAGAGACTGGTTTCGACGCTTCAAAAATAATGATTTTGAACTTGAGGATAAAGAACGTTTTGGCGCACCGAAAAAATTTGAAGACGAAAAGTTGGTGGAATTACTCGATCAAGACCGATGTCAGACGCTAGCAGAACTTGGAAAAACATTACAAGTAGACGAGTCAACTGTTTCATAACGTTTAAAAGTTTTAGGAATGATCCTGAAGCAAGGACATTGGGTAAAAGCTTTTATTTTGTAAAAGAAACAGCGAGAACTTATTCAAGGTCCTAATATATATATATATAAATATAATTATATATATTTAGAAATATACTTATTTCTATACTTTAGAAATATACTTACGTATAGGAATATACTTAGAAACTGTAAAAGAATATGTTTCCTCCTCAACGATCGGTACAGAACAAAAGGCAAAACAAATTCTTTGCAAATAATTGATTACTTATGGGCCCCCCTAATAGTATTGAGGTATCGTGCCGAAACGGAACCCGTGTCTGTGCGGGTATAAATTGGAGATCGTGGTTTTGAACGCGTAGGTGCGCGTAGGGATCTCTGGGTGCAAATCGACCTTTAGGCGATCATCGTCGGTGATTCCGCGAATCTGTGTGGTCCCGCTCCCCGACTCGCGTTCGCATCCGAGAACCTTTTCATCGGCTGGACACCGAGTCCGAAAGGAACACGTCGATCGATCGCCGCTGCTATTTCTATTTTTATCGCGACGGCCCGTTGCTACGCGAACGGTGGTTTGTTCTCTGCTGTTCGCTGTTCGCACCCGATTCGATTTTTCCGATCGACCGCGGTCTCTCTCTCTCTCTCTCTCTCTCTCTCTCTCCTCCTCGGCTGTCGAACCGAGCGTCCATCCCAGAGATCAGTATCATGAATGGACATACAGCTAATTTCAGCTATCCTTGTCCTACCACGTTGCGAGACACCGAATTCTTCTAATATCCATACAGTAGAGGCATTCGGGAGATATACGAGCCGTTTATTTTGAAAGTGGCCTAAGTCCACTCATACTTAAATTGAGATATTTGAGGGCTTATGTTTCAATAAAATTGAAAATATGTGTCATACTACTCAAGTGTATCCAAAAGAGTTAAATTTACAGTTCCTATTAAAATGGTAGCAATTATTAAGTGAATGATATGTGTTTTCTTACCAAAAATTGAGTTAAGCCACTTTCAAAGTTAACAACCATTATTGAACGAACAGCGACAACTTGTGTGTCCAAAATTATCGTATGTACTCTGAATACACTTAACCGCAAATGTTGTTTATCACAGCTAACTTGAAGTTGTACACGTAATTACGGGCAACAAGAAATAATTGACAAATGGACTTAGGCCACTTTCGAAATAAACGGCTCATACAAACACTGTGTTTAGTGTTCAAACATGTCTTGGATCCACTGTACAAGTTTTAAATAAAATAAGAAATGTATAAAATATTTGTTACGTGTACACAAAATCTAGGTATAGTGTAGTAAATTATCATACAATAATAGATCGTTAATTGCGTCGACCGGATCAGAGAGTGTCTACTGCACGTAGTTCTCCAAACGACGATGCACCGCTGCAGTCGTATTTCGGTGCAGTACCACTGAATATTCTAGAAGAAAGTGATAGCGCGCGGGTCTGTGTGCGCGAGCTAGACTGGGAATCTTTATGCAAAATAAAAAAACTGTCTACCTCGATACCAATCAAATCGAATAAAATAGAAATGCATTTCCCTTCTTCCCAGCTCTCCAAACAGGTGGTGTATGCAAAACCTGTCAGGGCCGATCTGACATTTACGTTCTCTTGACGGTATTAAATTCGTCCGTGGCAGTTTTCGCATAGCAGGATTAATAGGTCAAATATTTTTAAATTCCTCCGCTCTTATTATTTCGTGCTTCTTCTACTCTTTCGCGTCTTCGTCTGAATTCCGCGACGAAACGGCGGAGACGTTCTCCATTTTCCAGGTGTACTGTCGAGACCCGAAAAGTTTAGTCTCGCATAGTCTTACCCTGCGCGGTACATAGAAAATTTGCCCTAATAACGTTTTTTTCTTTTGGTAATAATCGAGCCCCCAACTTGGTAACACGCGAACCAACATTTCCAAGTCATTCGGGAAAGAAATTTTATTTGCCTCCCATTTTTGTTTCGCACGAAGATCCGCAGTCCACTCATGAGTTGATTTTATGCAAAATAAAATTTGTACACATCAATCGCAATTTACAGGAACGAAGTAAAAATTGACTGTGCTCATTAATCATTTTTACACGTTAGAAATATTAGGACCTTGAATAAGTTCTCGCTGTTTCTTTTACAAAATAAAAGCTTTTACCCAATGTCCTTGCTTCTGGATCATTCCTAAAACTTTTAAACGTTATGAAACAGTTGACTCGTCTACTTGTAATGTTTTTCCAAGTTCTGCTAGCGTCTGACATCGGTCTTGATCGAGTAATTCCACCAACTTTTCGTCTTCAAATTTTTTCGGTGCGCCAAAACGTTCTTTATCCTCAAGTTCAAAATCATTATTTTTGAAGCGTCGAAACCAGTCTCTGCATGTCGTATCCGACAAAGCATTGTCCCCATAAGTCTCAACAAGAATTCTATGTGCTTCAGCTGCAGATTTCTTTTGAATAAAGTAGTGCAATAAAATTCCCCGCAAATACACTTTATTTGGCACAAAAGTAGACATTTTCAGAACTAAGAAAAAATTACTTTGTTTACACTAAAGTGAACTACCATACACTGAAATTTAAGGTTAGATACACTACTGCCTTGCATGTGTGTTACCATTCGAAATTCCACGAACGGGGTACTGCTACTGCCATTTTTGAAGAAACAGCGAGTATCATTTTTTTTTACAATAATAAAATGGCGTTCGTACCTTCCGAGGATCGTATTCGTCATTGCATACTTTTTCATTTTCATGCGGGATTTAATGCAACGGTGACAACAAAGAAAATTTGCGATGTTTATGGAGATGTATCGAAGGTCAACAAGGTTTGTTGCTGGTGATTATGATCTCTCTGACAGGCCTCGGACGACCAGTTGAATTTGATAATGACACCCTAAAATCTCTGGTGGAAGCTGATCCAAAATTAAGTATGCTAGAATTATCGAGAAGCCTTGGGTCCGCATGGTCAACTATACAAAGGCGCCTACACGAAATGGGAAAGGCATACAGGCAAGGAATATGGGTACCGTCATCAATTATCTGAGACCAACGAGAATATTCGTCGATCAATTTGCACTTGATTGTTATCCAGATTTCGTAGAGATCCATTTCTTAGCAGAATCGTTACCGGAGATGAAAAATGGATTCTTTATGATAACGTAGAGCGTTCCAAGCATTGGCTTTCTGCAAATCAAACCGCAATATCAACACGTAAACCTAGCTTATCGCTTAGAAAGGTGTTACTGTGCACTTGGTGGGACTGTCGCGGCATAATTCACTTTGAGTTGTTGAAACCTGGAGAAACAGTTGCTGCTGAGTTGTATTGTCGGCAAGTACAACGGCTGTATTCAGAACTATTGAAAAAGGGGGCATCTTTAGTCCACAGAAAAGGCGTAATACTGCAAATTGACAATGCCCGGCCCCGTACAGCGAAACTCACTCAGGAAAAAATCAAAAAATTGCAATGAAAAGTTTGATCGTACCCCCGTAATCACCGGATAGTGCTCCCTCTGATCTTTTCAGATCTCTGGAGCATTATTTAAGAAATAAAACATTCTGTAGAGGAGGCACCTTGAGTCATATTTTGCTTGACGAACCCTGGATTTCTATAAGAAACCGTGGATTGAAAATTTTCAGGAAAGATGGCAAACCGTCCTTGATAATGATGGAGATTATATAATAAATTAAGAAATAAAAACTTGTATTTACTACAAAATAATTAATTACTTATGGGCCCCTCTAATATCTCTCTTGTTTGGTTTCCGATACCTGTCTGCGCTGATACGATCCGACAGTATAAATAGTTATATTCCAATGCATTAAAGAACGTGTGATAATCAAAACCGTGATAATAAAAATCGGCGTTTAAGCCGCGAGCAGAGTACTCGTCGACGAACGGTGAACAGTGCTCCTATATTTTCCAGTTTATTTTCTGGTACCCAAGGAAATGAATTTATTGAATAACTCCTCGCAAATGCATCTGCACAATCTCAACAATCGTAGATTAAAAGTATTGCAACTCGTCATTTCGACGGGTCCCGTGAGCCAGGCGTTAAGGGCCCGAGATAGTCACGCGGCTTTTTAATTAATAATTTCCATTCGCAGCCTTCAGACACAGACTTACGATCCGTCTTGGTCTTGATCCGACGTGTCTTAACCCTTTGCACTCCGAATGTTATTTCAATTTCGTTACCAGCAGCTCCCAACGCTTTTAAGTATTAAATTTGATATTTACTTCAAGATCATTCGCAAAGATCATTCGTATTATCCTCCTGAGTTACGCAAGTTTTCTCTCGCTTAATAATAATAATAATAACAATAAACCGGGTCGGTAAGAGCGTCGGTAACGTGTGCGCGACATATACTTATTTGGACATGAAATAATGTCGAGTAGGACCCGACAATGGGGCTCCTGAGATCAAAACTAATGTCGAGTCACACTCGACGTAGGAGTGCAAAGGGTTAAGTCTCTGACTAAACTTGTCACATTAATTGCTCTGTATTATCGATATTACGAATGCTGACCAGCCAGAAACGTGCTTCAAGTTTTTCGCTTTATATGAGAATATTTTGAGGAAGGTTCGATCTAGCGGGCGCTGGTGATGGACTGACGAGAATTATGCAGATATTTGGTAATAGAAGCGTTAGAAGTGGGCCAAAAAATCCCGTGAAAATCCAAGCATTTTTATGCCATTGGATGAGTTTTCTCGATGAAATCGCGAGTAGAGCGCGCAATGGCGTTTCTCTGTCCGGTCTGGACGGGGCCTAAGCGGGAACGCGAGTACTGCGAATTCGAACTGAAACGCAAACGCAAACGCAAAGGGTATAGAGCTCGGTAGCCAAGAAACAGGCAACACCCGCGCCTTCGCCACGAGATCGGCCCGCGTTACGATGCGACGGAATTAGCACGGGCACAATACGCGATCCCGCCTTCGCCGGGAAAAATAGATTTGGCAAGACACCAAAGCCCGGCTGTGAATAGAGCCTAAATATATGGATCGCTGTCGTCTTTTGCGTTCCACCTCGAGACTTCCACACCGTGGGCGAAAGGGACTGGTCCGGACAGCCGAGGGACACGCGCGATTCCGCAAATCGACGAGTCCCGAGGACCGACGAGCATCGGCGGATCGCGCGCACACCCTCGCAACAACCCTTGCTCGCCCTCGAGCGATCGAGAATCGAGCATCGAGCATCGACGCGCCAGACCGTTCGGTAGCATCCTTGGGGAGCGGCAAACCGGGCGAAAATAAATGGAGCCGATGAAAATAAACTCTGCGAGACTATTTTACGCTCGCGCGGCTGTGTTCGACGCGCGATCCCGCGTATTTCTGCCGCGCGACTCGCCAACGCGAGGCGGACTCGCGAGGCAACAGCCGCGGAACACGCCGCCACCCTCGACGCCGCACGCCTAATCAGAGATTTCAGGCTTTCACGGCCTCTCGCGGTATAGTGCAGCTCTCACTGGTTAACGCATTACCTGCCGGAGATTTTTCCATAATTTTTGTTTTTAGTCTATAATCCATGGATAAGGAATTTTTAATATTGGAAATTAATTCGTGGCTCTCGATTTTCAGGAGGCTACGAATTAATTTGTACACCCGACAGAACCTTCAACAGCAATAGCAATCTCAATCGTAAAGCAACAACTCACTGGCAGTAACGTAATCTAATCGTTCGGTATTTTTTATGCGAAAGAAGAATTTTAACACTAGGTTTACGGGACCCGTCAAAATGACGGGTTCTAATATTTTTAATTTACGATTATTGAGATTGTGCAGATCCATCTACGTGGAATTACTCAACAAACTTATTTCCTTAGGTATATATTATTTAAAAAAAGTGCTGAAAACTAGGATAGACACATTCTTCTTATTTTTATAAAGTAATGTAAAATAACTCACGTTTAATGCTCCGTAAACCTAGTGTTAACGTTTTAAGACGTTCTGGTACAGCAAAAATATTTTGAAAATCGTATCAACCCTCGGACACCTGATCATCGTTACAACTATATAAAAGATGCTGTCTATTCATTGCTTTATCAATTTTTCGGGACACTTTTTTACGGTACTTCTCGCAGACACGTCAGTCCCCTGTCCATTTAATTTGATCGCCAGAAATTGAGTAGTTAATCCGTCAAGCGACTATAGTCCGTGACGGTCAATTTTAATAAATGATATTCATATATTTTGTACAGACTTTAGTTTTTTAAAAAGAAGAACCATTATTCACCGACAATATCGACTTTTTGGACCACTCTCTTGATTTTCGCGAGTCGCTTGAATGTCTCTTTCGATATCCTGGGTCGAAGCAGACCCAGGCACCGCTGTCGGACGGTTATCGGGCTTCCGGTAGATAAAGTGTTAAGACTTTCCGAAGCAGACCTTTCGGAATTATCTTCGGAAGATTTCGCAAGCATTGCAGCTAGCTTGGTCAGGGGTCAGAGCAGACACGTCGATACCGCGATCCTTGATCTTGCGATTCTTGACAAAGCTAGTTACGATGCTTGCGAAACGTCGGGAAAGCCTGAGCAGTGTAAACTGTTTGATTCCGAGCCGTGGCAGCCTCGAATCTCTGAACCAACGACCGCTGGTTCTTCGACATCGTCGATGGTGCCTCGCAGTCTCTTGTCCGCTACGTGTGGACGCGCATCGAGTGAGCTGCATCGAGTGAGCTGCATCGCATGCACTACATCCAGATGCTACGATTGCCTCGTGCTGCCTCGCGTCCTTGCCACGCAAATGCTAAAGAGACCCTCGAGAGCCGATCGGTCGAGGCTGCCTCGCAATGCCTGGACACGGCTCCGTTTGCACGTGGTTTAACCCCCATCTCTAATAATTAATGGACCCCTATGCAAAATGAAAAATCTCCACCTCGATTACAACGAACTGGAGCAGAATAAAAATTGACTTCCTTTCTTAATAGATTCAACAGGCTCAAAACAGTATGACAACTGTTCCAAATTCTTTTAATGTCTGTACTGCCTCGTTTAAATAAATTATGAGTTAATCACAATTTTATTTATATATAAAATTTATCAATATAGTGTAGATTTAAAAAATGTATAATCTAATTTAAGTGAAAATTAATTTTAAAAATGAATAAGACATTTAAATTGAACAGCGGTAAATTTAGTGCCTGTATCAGCGGTTAAACTGTTATTATGAATTAGTTTTTGAAACTCATCGAATTTTTTCATTTGAATTAACATGTATGTATTTGTTCGCGAAGTATAAAAATATAATTTAAGTGAAAATTAATTTAAAAAATGAATAAGACATTTAAATTGAACAGCGGTAAATTTAGTGCCTGTATCAGCGGTTAAACTGCTATTATGAATTAATTTTAGAAACACATCGAATTTTTTCATTTAAATTAATATGTATGTATATGTTCGCGAAGTGTAAAAATATAATAACAAATAAATAATCATTTTCATAATCGATGAAGTAATTATTGCCCTCCTTTAACTAACGCGGTAGCGTTAAAAAAAGTATAAATGTCTTGCGGGTTCACATGAAGAATTAAGTTTATGCTGAACCTCCAACTTGCAGTGACCGATATGAAGCAACATATCATCAGCCGATGCATTAAACAAAGTAGGACAATAACTATGTTGAACCTGTTCTGCAATGATCGCCTTAGTGTGACAACAATGGGGTCTTACAATCCTTTAAATTGAAATATTTCCTAAACTGTTCACTTCTCGACATAAGCAGGTTAACACTTTCTCGTAACTAATATTATCATTACTAATACATCATTCCATAAAAAAAAGAAGAAAACGAAGCTGACCTTCATATGTACGACTTTCACCCACGAAAAAACTAATAACACCAAAATATGTCACCTTCCAAATTTCTTCTGAAACATTTCTTGCTACGAAGAATAATAGCGGGAAAATCAACCCTTTGCACTCGGCGCTATTTTCATTTTAAAACTAAATTTTTCTCTTCCGTCTTAGAATATTTTCATTTTATTCGTACGAAACTGATCCGATTTCCACATAAGATATTTAAATGTTTAGTAATCTATCGAATACAAATTTTGTAATATTTTTTGTAATTTCTTTGAAAGAATGCCACAATAATATCTAGTGCTGCTTCAGAGTCACCGCTCGAGTGCAAAGGGTTAAGACAGTCTAATAATTTTCGACTTCTAAAATAATTGCATGTTTTTGCATTCCGTTTCTCATAATTGATCGACCACTATGCGTCGCGGTATCGATTCGGACCGAATCGGTGCGAACACCCGCTTCGCCTCGACCGCAACCCCGAAGCTGTCGCGCGACGATCGAGAATCTATGGCAGAACCGAGCGCGTTGTCGGCGTTGTTCGCGAATAGAATACCTCCTCGCCTCGCCTCGCCGTTCTCCACGCGTTTCTACCATCCCCTTCGATTCCCGTAACATTCGTCGGTGTTCCCATGGCAGCATTGACCGTTTCTATTTACGTAACGTTCTTGTTTTCTTCTCGCCGTCGGTTGTCGCGGCCGAGCTGGCCATCCGTGGCGCCACGGATACACGTGTACGAGCGCCTGCCTACGCGTGGCTCGGATCGAGAACAACGTTTTCACATTGTCCTATCCGCGCCGATGTGTCCCGCTCGATTGCCGGCCCCTATAACGCCAATCTTTCATTCTAACCCGTTAACCCCTTCCCTTGTCATTCCACAGCCAGAGCAATTAGAATCTCTTTGGGGCTGGAAATTTTCCATGAGAAAATCAAACTTAACCTTTACTGGTGTAAAGGATCATTTCGAGCAATGTCAATGGTTCGGCGGGGCCCCAAGAGGATTATTCGTCACACCACTTTACCGGTTTTTCCACCGTTTTCCATGTCTAATGGCGTACTCGAAATATCTCATCAACACTAAACCTACCGAGCCTTAAAAGTAATTAAGCTGGAGTGGGGTAAAACCGACTGAGAAATTGTAAAGTTTACTTTAAACTGATGTATTTTCTATCTGCTCCACTAAAACCTAATAATCTCAGTGTTTTTCTTTAGCGCGTGGTTTATTCTTTAAGTTGCATTAATTTGGATTAAACATATATTCTGGAACTTATGATTTTCTGAATAAATTGAAAACAGTGCTGCTAGGGCGGACTTCCCCGGAACTGGGGCAAAACTGTGCCTACCTGTTTAAAAATTATTGAATCTTATTTCCTTATATTATGGGGCAAAAGCGGAATCATCGTCGAGGATTTAGGAACTAGCGAATTATTAGTCAAGACATCTCTCACATTCATATTGTTTCTTTTTTTGATCCTTTGTTGCAGTTTCCACAAACCCAGTTCATGCAATTGTCATTTCTACCTTACAGTTGGTACAATGCAACGTATATTCGAATAAATAAAGCCTAGTGCGTTAGTGATCTACCCCATTGCACCATAATACATGTCTTATAAAAATGACGAAATTGAATTTACTTGCATTTTCTGCGGTTCGTAATATAATACATGCTCTCCTAAATATATCTATTTAATCATTCCCCACGAGAGCATCTTTACAACTTCAGTAATTGTAAAATAAAAAATCTGGAACGGTCATTTTGACCGGCGTTGGTAGGCTTAATGTTAAAATGAAGATGAAATTTCAAAGAAATGTGTGTTGTTTCTCTTTTCAAAGAACTCCTAAGCCCGAAAATTGATATATATCGTACGATTATATGTACAGTAGTCCGAGGCGGAGTCGTGTAAATTTAACCGTGCCCTAATGGCCAGATTACACAGTTGCACAGCTAGTAGCCTAAACCCAAAAGCCTTGTGTACATAACGGTTTCCGCTTTTTACCGAACAAAAGAAGAAGAGTCAACAAAGTGCGACAGAAAGTTGGTCGACGTTGCATCAGTGTGGACACAGCTTAAGAAACGAACGGTGCTAGAAACGCGTAAAGATCCGCAGCCTAGGTACAAATCGGTCCCCACCAACAGGCCATCCATGGCATTGGAATCTGAAAGACTATGTCCACACACATTGTGCAACACAGCTTCGCGATCCCCTGCGCCTCGCGAGGGTTCAACGCGCGTTGAATTTTCTTACCGCCTGCGAAAATCTACCGATCGATCGATACCGTTCCCGTACGGCACAGTCCGTCTCGGGAGCTTACGTTCAGGCTTACGATACTGATCGTCGAAAACCGTCCGACACCCAGAGTCGGCGTAATCCTTCGGCAGACGTTGAATTCTAAAAGGATTTTCGTGTCAATCGTATCGACGCTTCGCGACTCGATCATTCGTCGGATCTCTGAGCGAAACAAAACTGTTCCGCGTTGGCTGCGACAAACAGGAGCCGCTCATAGTCTTTGTTTAACCGTTTGGCACTCGGAGCCATCGATTCCGGACTCGTAATGTCCCCTTCGAGGGGGAAAATAATTCCTGTAGACTCGATTCCGTTAATGTTCCATTTCAGCTTCGAACTGTCGTCATTATTTTCATAAATGCATCGAATCCGCAGCAATAAGGTGACGCGATAGAATCGAAGATGGAAGATAATGGAAGATCCTCGTACCGATTACGAGCGGTTAAATCCCGCTGCCCGGGGCCAGCGTCGCGTCGTCACGAACGGCGATTACGTCGACGTAGTTGTCGAAGAGGGTTCTCGTCGCAACATGCTCGACTATTTTCACGTGGAAGTTATGGGACCTTCCGTCCCGAAACCGTGGATTCCCGTTCGGTCGGGTCGCGTATCGTCCAAGCTCGCGGAGTCGCGATATAAATAGCGTGGCTCGCAACTCGGATTGATAACGACCGCGACGATGATGCCGAGAGAGGGAAGAAGAGGAGAGGGGAGGAGAGGAGAGAAAAAGAAAGAAGAGAAGAGGAGAGGAGAGAAACCGTCGCGTCGCATGGCCTATACCAACCGGAGGAACTAATCCGTCGGTAACGTGTTTTCGTTAGACGATAGAACACCGGGAGTAGTGTCTTTCGCGGAGTGGCGGATCGATACGCGGCTACCTATTATTAGACGAGTCCGGTGGTCACGAGAAGTACGTAACGTTATCGTGCTCCTTCGCTATCGTCGTCCTTGACGCGTTACCATTAACGCGCCACCGCGGCGACGACGGCTGCGACCGCCGCGACCACGGCGACCACCATCCCTTCAGAATGATTTTCCCGTGGGTCGATCGTCACACGAAATTCTTCAAGGAATCGCAGGAACCCCGATCAGTGAGAATTCTTTCTCGAGAAATTTTATGATCGATTATTTCTCCATTTCTCGAGAAATTTCAGTATTTCTCGAGACATTTAAATCTAGGACCATTCTTATGAATCTCGTGTGTTTTATAGTAGTAATAATAATAGTATTCATTTATCGTTCCCCTCAGGGTTACAATCCCTTTACATCACATCTCCTTCAACTCGCACAATCGCAGACCACTAATTACACCGATAGAGAGAGAGAGAGAGAGAGAGAGAGAGAGCTACTGTCGCTTTTCAATATAATAAGTATAAGAACATAATAAAAAAAAAACGGACCTAGAAATATAAAATAATAACAATATATCAAAATAAAATAAAATAAAACAAATCAAATCAACCATAACGCTCGCCATAAATACAATATAGTAAAATAAAATAAAATACATTTCTATATTACATTATGTAAAATAAATAAAATAAATAACTGTTTTATAACATATAAATTCTTAAATTCTCTTAAATGCTTATTTGAAACTTTAGAAAAGCTGAATACCGAATTGAGCAATGAGTTTCTTGTTGTTATTAACCCTTTTAGTGCCGGGCGAAAAAGAGGTGCCTATGCGAAGATAACCGGATTGAAAATTACATAAATAACAAAGGTATAAGTGATCATAAAGAAAAGAAAAATTGAGTTCTCTCTTTCAAAACATAATTGTACATACGAAAAGTCATTCTTTTATCATAACTTTCTATAGACCGTTTATCACAAAGTATATTCTTTGCATTTCCAATATATTTTGTAACAAAATAAATAATATTGCACAACAAACATAAAGAATAAGTCCAAGGTACATGGTAGACGCCGGACGGATTATCTCATCCGAAACAAGTAATTGTTATAGGTAATATAACATATAGAATATAAGGGAAAGTTAAACCGAAAAACTATTTATTTGAATTCTCTCGTAATGAAATTACACCATTTATAACGTATTATAAATTTATTTTGAGATAGTGTTCTCTCGCGATGCGAATAGTAAAGCGCTACAAGGTGCGGGCCAATATATCGGCTCTGGCACTTTTCGACAGTGCAGCAAGGGCCGATATATTGGCCTCCGGCACTAAAAGGGTTAAAGAAGAAATATCGAAAAGAAGAGACAAGATTGTTGTATCCCTTATAAAGTATCCGCGTAATCCAGAATCTCTGCAAAAAAATTCGGAAGATACATTTTTCTATTTAACATCCCAGGCGGATATGTATAAAATGGCAAAACAAATTCTAAGCAGACTTTTTCGAAAATATGAGAATGATTCTTATGAAAATAATGAAAAACTTTCAGATTCTCAAAATGAGGAACTATCACTGGAAAAACAGAATTAGAAATTGCAGATAGCCTTCAAGAATTTAGTGTCAAGAGTTCGGTGGCAGAAGAAAATAAATGCCGGACTCTAACAAAGGAATTCCAAATTTTTGAGTCCACTGAAAAAACGACACCCAATCTTCAGCAACTTTTGGATGTTCTGTATACGATAAAGCCAACATCCACAGAAAATGAAGGAAATTTTTCTACGGCTACAGATTTTGTTACAAAAAAAAAAGAGAAATAGATTGTCTGATTCTACATTAGACGCATTATGCTTCTTAAGAAGTCATTTCAAAACGAAAGCGTAATGTTTCACTTCATAAAAGTTTGATAAAACTTTCCCAATAGCATACATTTAATGTTTTCAATTTTTATTTCATTAAATAACGTACTTTGATTTTATCGAATTTTTTGAGGTTTCTAGTTTGGCAGTCAAAGTGTTAAAATTTTTTCATGCGGCGGAGAGGGACCGCATAAAAAAGTCTCCCTTAGAAAATACGTCAAAGATTTACGGGATAGAGAGAAAGTGTTTCCCAAGCAAAATAAATAATTAAATTGCACACGGAAGCATTTCTTTAAAAAACTTTAATTTCTCATTTTAAACAATTTCCAAAATGCACATAATTCAATAGTACTCGTCGTAGTCAAAACGCGCATTTGCTTGTGATGAGAACATTACAAGGGTGTCATAATGCCAACACCGTTGGCATTCATATATCGCATAAAAAAGAAATCGCAGAAAATAAAATTCGCATAGAAAAGGACCGCAGAAAATAAAATTCGCATAAAAAAGGACCGCAGAAAAACAGGTGTGACTGTATTTCGTTACGCACCGATCGATGCAGTGTTTTATTCTTTACAAAACAGTACGAGCCCTAAACGATTAGTTTAGCAGAAATTTGAATTGGAATATTGCTGAGAAAACGTGTTTGTGGTATTGGTATACGATTTTTTCCTAGGAACATTGCAATTAAGATTTTTATAGAAAAACTGCATCGATGCATAACAAAGCATACGGTCGAATGGAAGAAATCAAAGTTGACCTTTAAATCTGCTAAACGCCTCCACTCGTAAGGTCATAGTACCCCGTCCCCCATAAAGATCATTTGTTCGTGCAACGCATAATTTCTAAGTTGTTCGAGGTGATCGAGTTAGGTGCTTCACCCAGTGCATCACATACATTGTCGCGGGCACGCGCGCGCGCGCGCGCGGAAGCGTCTCGAGGAAGAAACGAAACGAAACGAAACGAAACGACTCGCTGTCCGATTCGTACACGAGCTCGCCAATATGCGCGCATGCATAATGCCAAGCATAACCGAGTAGTTTATTTATAACGTCGCGGAAATACACGCGACGCCTTTATTGTAAAACGCTGTTGTGTAACGCTGGTTGCGCGTTACGTAACCCGCGGGAGAAGCTAGCCTCGCGAAACAACGAATCGGTTTTAGCGCTCGCGACGCTCGCTCGCTCATGCGAGCTCATGCGAGCGCGAGTATTCGAGGAATATCGCGAGGATCGCCGCGCCGAAAGGAAGCGGCTGCAGCCGCCGCCGCCGCCGACCTTGGTGCGCGAGCATGAGAGCTCACGCTTGTTTTGCCTGTCGAATTTTTCATAGCTGAGACAATATCGGATAATGCTGCACCGAGCCTCCTCGTTGGACATGAACCTCTTAGGGTTGCTATCAACTTCCAGGAACCTTCCATTTTCTTCTTAATTCGGCGACCACCTTCGCATCTTATCATAGTAATCATACACTAAGTAGTTCGCTATCAACTTCCAGGAGGACCTTCGATTTCCTTCTTACGACGAGCAACGTTCATCGCATCGCAGTAATCGTATATACTGCACCGTGTGTTTGCGGTGATTATGGTACGATTGTTGTCATCTCGATTGCATTCGCCGTTCCTCGTCGAAAGTGTTCACGATTGAAGATTTGCACGTCCGTAAGTGTGCAGAGTGATTCCCATGCGAAATCAAAATTGCCTGCATTAGTCGCCCGGAAACAGCAGCTACGTAGGCATTAATTGAATTTCATGATGGCATTTCACATGTGTTGGGAATAGAGCAATAGCATCTTCGAGTAGCTTGAATGTTTTTACTGGTACACATTTGATTTCCAAATTTTTGTCGTAAATGCATGAAAACCGCATGTCTCGTTATATGGTTAACACGTTGTACACCGCGTTGTGTCGTCGGTGACTGGCATTATATGTAGAATTATTTAAAAATGACTGTTGTCAAATGAACGCCACTGCGTGCCAATATATTGACGCCGAAATAAACTGGATAACAAGGTGAAAGCTTCATTAGCGAGAGCGTTATTTTTATTGTGAACGCATACAATTCGCAGGGAGTAAGTTCGTTAGTTATTAATCGGTTATTGTTGACTGATAAGTAATAGACTGCCGAAATTTGTGCACGATAAATATGCAAAATGCATACAAAAAATATGCTGCATATGCACGAAAAATGTGAAAAATATTTAGGTACGTATAAGATGTAGTATAACAATTTATTATACTGGTTATATTAATATTATTATATTATGTTAATATACAATATTCATAATAAGCAATATATTTAGTAGGATATGGCAAAATATTTTTCATAATTATTCCGATACATTACAGTTCGCGTGAGAATAAATTGCTTAAAGTGTTTTTTCCAAATTTAATCTCGTCAATTGATGGCGTTTGTCTGTCAAAATTAATTTATACGCGGAAAATGACCGCTCTACGTCACACGAAGTGATCGGTGCGTATTTAAATGTATTGGTCCTTGAATGCCTCCGTTATTTAAAATACTTGAAATCTTGGACAATATAGAGAATCCTAAATTCTCTTCTAACGTAGTATTAATTTTTATACGATTCATATATTGCTGGTGGTAACGTGTTTAAATGAACCTTAATGTACATTAACTTTGGAACAAGTTGATCTTGCTGGAGCGCTTGTTGTGCAATTTTAACGACGATGGCATCGGTGCTCGAATGATTGAACAGCCTCTTTAATTTGATCAGAATGGTAAAAATGCACGACAAATAATTGCATATTCAGTAATAGCATATGTTTTTCAACCAAGTTATGCAAAGCGTACGCATTATGCAATAAACGTAAAATAAAAGATGTATTTTTCTAATCGCAACACAAATTTCGTTCAAGGTCCCGGTTCTTTTAACGGTTTCCTTTAAAAATACGCGTTCGCATGGACTTCCGCAATCATACTAATAACGTCGATCGCTTCTATGAATCGAATAGTTGAAATTTGCTTGGCACGCGTAGAATTCACGTGGCAGCGAACGTGTGAAAACGACTACAAGACACGGTCATATCTCTGAAAGAGGGACGCGCGGCTATTAGCGATGCGCGTTTGCGGTTGCAAATGTGATTGCTGACGTAGAGTGATAGCGCGACGCGCGATACGTGATAGCGGTTGACGATTATCGATGGTTCAGCTATCGATACTTTATCGCTGTACAGCTCGTCGGATTTTCGAGCGAACGCGGAAGAAGGTGGTCGCGAGAAATCGCGTTGCTCGTCGGTTGTCCGTCGACAGATCGAAACAACGTCTGTCGTCAGGCTCCGAGTGTGACAGATTTCTGTTCACGGATTCCTCTCGAGTTTACGTATTTGTCGGTTGAATGGCTCAGAGCTGGATCGTCCGGCTCGCGGGACTTGCGATCGGGAGCTGCGGAACGGTTCTCTATCTGTTGAACGACTCGGTGAAGGCGGGCCCGAGAAGCCCGACCGAGTTGCCGAGCTACCCTTGGCAGTTCTTACGCATGTTCCAAACGTTCGATCACGCGGCCCTGCGAAGGGGCTGGCAAGTCTATCGGACAGTCTGCTCCACTTGTCACAGCCTCCAATTCGTCCGCTTCATGGACCTGATAGACGAGACTCACACCGCGGAGGAGGCACGCGCGATCGCCGAAGAGTACGAGGTTACTATGCCACCATTAAAACCGACGAAAACGTTCCACCCTTATCCGCCCCTCGCACGAAGTATATCTACACCCCTCGAACACGAATAACTTTTGCAAATGTCGACCAATCACTCGAATTTTTTGGAAATTTTACACGGATTAGTTTAACACGGGTTTGATGGGCATAATCTTTCTTAACGCTAGATTTACGGGACCCGTCAAAATGACGGATCCTAATATTTTTAATTTACGAATATTCAGATTGTAACGATGCATCCACGAGGAATTATTTAACAAATTGATTTCTTTGGATATATATCGTTAACGCTTGGCACTCGAATGACGACTGTAAGGCGCCACTAAAAATTGCTGTATCATTATTCAAAATATATTGAGTTCGATATATGAATATTGTACGAGTAAATCGCACTATTTTTGTATGTGTAATCTGAAAAAAATCTATAAAAGGGAAATATTCTAGGTCGGAAGAAATGTTTTGTTCTGGGGTTAAAATGGCTTCGAGTGCAAAGGGTTAAAAAGATGGGCACAAATTTTGATAGATACAATCGTGTTATTTTTGTGAAGTGATGTAAAATGGTCATTTTTAGTGCTCCGTAAACCTAGTGTTTAAAATTGCTGTTGGTCGCAGTTGAGAAGAAAAACGTAAAAGTTACGATTTTTCAATGTTCTATCGGTGCCTCTAATGAAAACTTTAAACATGCCTTTTTTTTTAATCCAAGCAAGTTATATACCTGCACAAAATTTCATCGGGATCGAAAACCTTGTTTCTTACAATTTTTGCTACCCTCAGTCGATCATATTTCATAGCAACCTTGGTCGATTTCGATGAAACTTTGTGCGTGCATTTACTTGGATCCACAAAAAGGCACCTTTTAATTTGTTCAGTACAGAAACAGATCAACTACTTAAAAATCTGTGACTTCTACGTCTTTTTCGTCCTGATCACGACCAACAGCAATTTAAAAAAAGATTATTTAACGGCCCGGAGTAGTCACGTGACCTTTTAATTAATAATTTCCATTCACAGACTTAAGATCCGTCTTGGTCTTAAGTCTGTGACTAAACTTGTCACATTTTTTGCTCTGTATTCTCGATATTATGAATTCTGACTAGCCAGAAACGTGCTTCAAGTTTTCGCCTTTATTTCGCAACAGAATCAAAACAAATTATAGTTCAATTTAGCCTTCTGAATACATGCTTTAGCATTTGGTAGATGATTTTTTCGAAAAGTTTAGCTAGAATGGGCAGTAGACTAATAGGTCTGAAGCCAGCGGGAAACTTGTGATTTTTACCCGGTTTTAATTTTGAATAACTTTAGCTATTTTCCAGGTGTTGGGGAAATAAGCCTTCTGAAATGATAGCTCAATTTGTAACTAGATATATTTTCTCGTCCAATGCAACAGTGCAAACTCATCCAATGGCATAAAAATGCTCAGATTCCACGTCACGCGCATCGTCAATTTTTGGCCTACTTCACACGCTTATATTACCAAATATCTGCATAATCTCGGCAGCTCCTGACCAGCGCGCACTATATTGAACCTTCCTCTATCGAACGAGCCCTTTACCAGCGACAAAATATTCTTATTTAAGGACGAAAACTTGAAACGCGTAAAACCATTTTTTGTCGGTAATGTAGTCACTCTGCCTTATCGGGAATCCACAGAGACCGGCTCCTTAACCAATTAAGCGCGTTCGGCGTGTATACACGTCGATCGGAAACTCTATAGCGGTTAACGTTAATGAATTGTTAATTTCATCTCGAATAAAAACGTAATTCTCTCTCATTTAGCTTTAGTGTTTTCGTAAATATAATGGCGGCATTTAGCCTGCGCGTATCATCGCTTGATGTTATTTCCGCGCCGCGAGGGATTTTTCAAATTAAACTCCACAGTCCACTGGTTAAGGATTGCGGGCAGAATGGTAAAACTCGAGCGCCACGAGAGAACAAATGGGACCGTTTTTCGGCACAGGTGGACGACGGCCCCGACGAGGAGGGTAACTATTTCAAGAGGCCGGCGAAAGTGTCGGAGAAGATGCCGCCGCCGTTCCCGAACGAGCAGGCGTCCAGGGCCGCAAACTTTGGCAGCTATCCACCGGATCTGACGTACATAGTGTACGGGAGAGAGAACGGCCCCAATTACGTCTTCTCCTACCTAACCGGCTGGAAAGATCCGCCGGCGGGCGTGCATTTAGGCGACGGGCAACACTTCAACCCGTATTTTCCTGGTACCGTCACCGGAATGGCTAAAGTACGCGAGCGTCGCCCACGCGTTGTTTTTCTCTTTCCTTTCCTCCATCTTTTCTCCCGACTACACCACGGTGTCATTCTCGCATCATACTCGCAGATACTGTTCGACGGCATGGTCGATTACGAGGACGGTACACCGGCGACCGAGTCGCAAATGGCGAAGGACCTGGTCGAGTTTCTGTCGTGGACCGGCTCCCCGGAACACGACACGAGGATGCTGATGCTGATCAAGATCTTGGGAATTCTCACGGTGATGTTGATCTCGATCATCGACCTCCATAAACGAAACATGTCGCACTTAAGGAGCCGTCGAATAGCTCACATCCCGAAACGGACCTGCTGAATCGGGTAAGAACGATAACTTCTTTCGAACCTCTTTCACTTCTCATCAGCGATAGACTGCGGATCTTCGTGCAATATAAGACGCTTCTGAATGGAGGATAAATAAAACTCCTTCGTTTAATCAATAAACGTCGAAAACAATACATACTACGGTATTCTTAACCCTCCGTGGGCAGCCTGGGGCGTTTCTGGCCACGGCTAACACACTTTCACCGTTCCAAGCTTTGAGAAAATCTAAACAAAATTCTGGAATACATGTTCAAGTTCTAGACTGCCAGGGTTAAATTCTTCCAGGGTGATCGCAGGATTGTGCTCGCACGATAAACGCATAAAATCCGCAGTCTATTCATAAGAGAAGAAGTTGCTAGGTCAAGGCAGCGACAATCGTAACGATCGCGTACACGCTCAGGATAGAAAATACTCGCTTCGCGACGGCGTTACTTCTCGGTGGACCCGTGGGCGCTTTGTTTCTACGAAAGTGATCGAAACACGGTTTATTCAGGGAAAAGATTAGGCAGCGTTGAAAGCCGCTTTGCTAATCTCGGGGTTAAAAATAGAGTGGCGCGCCGAACGGAACCGAGATACCATCTTGGAAACCGGTAACGAACGACAGCGATCGACGATCGACCGTCTATTTCGGATCGTAGGAGACCGCGCCTCGCCCCGCCATTTATTTTTACCTGTCCGACGGCCGCGGTCCCCCGTCGCTCTTCCGTTCCGTTGTTCCGTCCCATCTCGGACGCCCACGATCGCGGTTCGACCTGCACGATAAATCGCTACGGTCCCGAAATAGCGCGCGAGTAGTCCGAAATAATAATCACCGCCGCGTCTCCTACGCAGAAGCGCGGGTATATCTTTTCCTCTTCCCTCCCCTCGTCGAATTACATCGCGCGTCGCACCGTCGGCCATTTCCGTCGAAATAGGTGGAATTCGGCCCGGAAATGTTCGCGTCGTGAGGTAAGCTCTAATTAGGTCCGCTCGCGAGCTTACGCTCGTCCGAGAAACACTGAATGGAGAACAGACCTTGATCACCAGACTGCGGATTTTACAGGTTCACGACGAAACGCAGTGGATCAAATGGTATGCAGCAAACACGTTCAGTGCCGAAATTAATTTTTCACTAGCTTCCCACATTCGTTCTTATTGTGTTGTTTGTCGAATAAACAAGATTGCATGCGCAATTTTCGGATCCGGAAGTTTTTCAGATCAGTCTGATATCGAAGTTAATTAGATCGGTCTGATATTATGGGAATTTTTATACAGACTGTCGCATTATGTTCGACTTATCAACACCAGAACTACCGGACCAGTCAGAATGACTGGTTCCTAATTTTTTCTTTCACAATTACTGAAATTGTAAAAGTGTCTTCGTCGGAAATTTTTGAATGCACTTCTTCATAGAAGCACTCGTTACGACGGAAGTTGTGTGAAGTCTAAATGGACACAGTCTTGTCACGGTTACAAAACAATATACGTCAGTCGCATTTATTGCTCGGTAGTTCTAGTGTTAAAATCATATGAAAGAGAAGAAGAAATATTTATGCTAAAGTCCTAAAGCTTGAGATTAATGCAGCGGTTTGCGGTTTTCTAGACGAAAACATGTACTCTTATATTTTCGTTAATGGTCACCTATCGACAGAATTTGGTTTCAGTTCAAAACAGAGATGAATGAAGTACGTATTTCGTGAACCGAGCCCACCTCTGTTATACAAGTGATTGATAACGTCTAATTAACGTAGACACGAATTTTGTCCGTATTCTTGCGATTCTGGCTCGGTGCGCGTCGCACAGTGGTGGGCGAGTATGACAAATGGGACAAAAGAATCTGAAAAATACGCTGTTCATGGTAAAACTCAATTTTCAAGGAGTGCGAACACAGAGATCGGTTTCACGTGTATTACTTCATTGTAACAGGCGTGATGGGGTTTTCATTAGAAAAACGATGATGTTCACAAAGATACATCTACAAAAATTAACAGGCGTGTTCAAGTCATAATTTTGTTCCCAGTTTTTTTTTGCAAAACCGACCACTGTGCGCCGATGATCTATAGCGCGTCCCGCCGCGTCGCGTAGCGTCTCGGCGCTGAATGGCAACAAGTGGGATCGCGGGAGAGAAGGGGGGGGGGGCGGCACGGATCGAAAATATATTCGAAACGATGAATGAAAGCCCCGCGTCGAGATCCCGCGCCAACGATTCCTCGATCGACCGACGGACGATATGTAGCCGCCAGCGTCGTTTTCGCTTTCGCGATGGATCCTCGCGAATAAACAAAGCACGTGCGAATCATCCAGCACTTACCCGTGGTCGCAACGGCGCTCGCTCGCGGTTGCTCGCTGGACATTCTGTTTCCTCCAACATTCACCGTCCCCTGCATCTACCGTTTACCATCGACGCCTCGGCTTTGCGACACTGTTCTCCGTTCGCGTCATGCGTGGCACTCTGCAACGAAAATTCGACGCTCGTTTATTCCGTGTCGACGCATTGCGCGCCGAACGCGTCCCTCCCGGGGGTTGGTCAACATTTAAAAATGCTTCGAAACTTGCAAAAATAGTCTCATCGCTGGACCGTGGACTTTAAAGCGAATCCAAGTCGCTGTGGGACCTTTGAGCAAAATTGTTTCAATCATTAGCAAAGCACGTGTGCGTCGCTGACAGCAAACGTGTCAAACAGTTTCAAAAATTTTAAATAGTGCGATATTATAACATTCTTTCCATATTTCCTGAAACTTCGCATAATTCGTGCTCCTTGGGAGTCGACGAAAAATTGTCCAAAGTGTATAAACATCCACGGTCCATCAATGTTGGAATTGCATCGCAAGGAATACGCAGCTCGCGCTTTACGGCAACGTTTAAAACGAAATCGTTTCGACGCGCCGCGTGGACCCGGGATTTCAAATTTCCCGCGCTCTCTGGAACCGAGACCGCGACCGATCCACGGAACGAGACAAAATTCTTTCGCGCTCGCACGCGCGTCGCATCCGGTCCGCGCGAAACAAACGCGACGGATCGAGCGTGCTTCCTCGGTCGCGCGATTCCGAGACGACAGTTAAATAAATAATAAACCCCGGCGAGCGCGCGAACCCCATCGATCGGGGTTCAAACGCGAGCTCGGATGTAGGGTCGCACGCGCGCGGAACACAGTGCACGTTGCCCTGAAATGCAGTTCTAGCCGAGCGACAATCGAGCAGTACAAAAGAAACGAATTCAAAAAATATTCTACGATTTTCAAACAATTTTTAACACGATGACTAGCGTAGACAGTGTCAAAAGTTTTCGCACGAGTTTCTCATTTATTTCTATCAGGCGCTGAACAATTATTTGTTCACTAGACAATCGAGTCTTCGCCCTAAAATCTAGTCAATTTCGGCAATTTCAATCTAGTCAATTTTTCCCATACATCGATGCTCGATGCCATTAATTTTGTGACAATCGTTTCCGAGGAGGACTATAGGCATGGAACGTGTTAACAGTCTACGAACTTCCCAAGCGCAACAGCAATTCTATTCCCGAATCAACAAGTCTCTCGCGGTAGCGTAATCTATTTCGCTTTCGGGAAAGTTACTCGAGGCCAGATTTTCAAGCTGATTTTTACCTGCACGAAGGAACAGGTGGCTTTAACACAATCTACCGTTGCTGCGTGCTTGGTGAAAGAGGAGGGAAGAAACAATAAGAAAAGACACTTTGCTCGGCCGGAATCGCATTTTCAGCTAACCCTGCGGCGGATGTTCGATTCGCGCCGAGCGTTCCCGAGCGGAGCCGAGCCGAGCCGCGACGTGCCGAGACCGAGAACTCGGACGGGAGTTCGAGTTCGAGTCGGTGGTCCGCCGCGCGAAATGTCGATAACGAACATCGATCGTCGAGATGGAGCGGCTTTATTCTCGTCGGGAATCGACGTTACCGAATCGGTGCCCGGGATGATCGGTTTTTTCCCTGGAGCCTTGGTCCGGGTCACGCGAAACGGAAACGGAAACGTGGTTTACGTAAGAGGAACGACACCGATGAAACGGAGGCGGGAGGCTGTTGGCATCGTGCAACCATTCCGAAACCGCGGAGCAACAAATCGCCGGACAGTGTTTCGATTAATCTCAATTAGCCGGGCAGAACTGGTAACTTAGTTTCAAAAAAAAGATGGCTGCCCGTCATATATTTCTCTGTCGGCAGAATATGCATTAACATTTGATTACGTATTACTTTTTCATGATGGAAAGCAACGGCGAAGGTACGTGGATCGTCTCATTCAATTCCGTCAATTATTTTGAATGTTTAGGTTATGTTTGCAATGTTACGAGAAGCTGGAAGTAGACAAGAAACGTTGATGGACGAACCGAATTATGTTGCCAGCGTTAGAGCAGACTTTAACCTTTATCCGTCGACGTTTCGGACGATTTTCAGGAAGATAATCGCGCGAATGAATTATGTTTCCGACGTTTGCAAGCGTAGGAGCACTTACAAGAGAATTAAAATTACATTGTAAACGACAGGCGGGAGGCGTTAAAAAAAACGAAGAAAGGTTCGGCTAGTACCTCGAATCACAACACTGTGCCCGACGCGTCGGACGGGTTCGAATCTTGACAAGTGGCGCGCGGACTGGTTCGGCCGCGATGCCGTCGGTGGCCGAGACCGACCGATGCGAATCGAATCGGAATGGAAATTCGGTTTTCTTCCGATCGGTCCGTCGGAGATAAACGAGAGTAGACGAGGCGGGGCGAGACGGGACGAAGGAAAGCGTTGGGCTCTCGCGAGCTCGCGAATTCCTCGCGGGTATCGGCGTGTCCGCGAACGTTCGCGACGCTTGTCCGCGGACTTCGACTCGGTTAAGATGTGTTCGGCGACACGTGGCAAAAATGCGACGCGCGGACCGATTCGTTCGGCGAGCGTATTTCTCGAACGAGCGAGCAAGCAAGCACTCGACAGGAAT
Organism: Halictus rubicundus; assembly: GCF_050948215.1. Classification (NCBI taxonomy): domain Eukaryota; kingdom Metazoa; phylum Arthropoda; class Insecta; order Hymenoptera; family Halictidae; genus Halictus; species Halictus rubicundus. The sequence continues at coordinate 16,303,068 of NC_135156.1, read as the reverse complement.
GGAACGGGATGCATCGATGAAACGGAAACACAGGCGAAGACGAGGGAACCAAAGTAACGACGAGACCCCGAGCACGGGATAGAATAGAGGATGTTATGTTATGGTATGCTATGCTACGGTATGCTGTGCTATGCTATGCCGTGGCGTGCTGGTGAGCTATGAAATGGAATGGAATGGGATGGGATAGGATAGAAGCGCGGAGGAGAGGAGAGAAGAGGATCGGAGTGGAACGCAGTCGGAGAGGCAGCGAACAAGGGGGCCAGCGATGGTCGGTACCGCGCAAATTCACTAATACCGAGACTCACTGGTAACGTTGCCACACCTTCGCGAACCACGTATGTTTCGGCTCCTCGACGATCCCGAAGATTCCTTGGCACGACTTCCCTCCCGGTCGAGAACCGAAGCACTTTGGAACAACTGGACGCGTAAAAGAGACAAACGGTAGACACTCGCGATACACTCGCGCGATACGCCTTAGACAGAGCGTATATGCATGGTATGTACACACACGAGAAACATAAAAACAATGCGATCGAGCTGCTACCTCGACGCCATTCGTCCAACTATAACAATCCGTCGGACGACTGGCAAACGCACTTCGTTACCTTGGTAGCACGCATGCGTTTCCAAACACGAGGAACGCGTAAGTCGCTCTCCCGACGAGAGACCACTGGAGACCACGCGAGACGACGTTCGCCTCGATTCTCACGATCTTTCTCTCTCTCTGGCTCGTAAAAAACTTTCCGACTCGATCAACCGATTCGACCGCGATACGTCCGCGTTAGCTCGTGAAATTTTTCCAAATTCCGCGCTAACGTCCAGTCGCCAGAGAGACGTAGCTACGCAGCTATGCGACCAGCTATAACTAACCTACAACCTAGCGGTTCGCGTCAGGCTTGCCAACTACCGACTGGTGTACCTTCGACGACCTCGATCGACCAACATCTCGTCCGTGACGTCGTCGTTCCTACCCCCCTCCTAAACATTCTCTCACTCCTTCTCTTTCTTTCCTTTCGCACCCGCTCGCCTACTCGGTGCGGTCATCTGACGGAACGCGATGAAAACTCTGCGTTATTTACGATTTTCGTTTGAAGTCGGATAAAACGCATTGCGAACAGAGAGAAAATTCAAGTTCTCACACCCGGGATTTTAGCGTCTCCGATATAGTGCTGCCCCCTAGTCTAATTTTTAGCCTGGACCAGAACTTACCTGCATCATTAGCAGCGGATTCCAAATAATGCCAGAGTGGATGCTACTTCTTTGTTAAAAGAAGCTCTTCTATGTAGGCTCTGATCCAGCCTAAAAGATGATGCAGTTTCTAATACAGGCTAAAAAGATGATGCAGGTTCTGGTCCAGGCTAAAAAGTTGATGGAGGTTCTGTTCCAGCCTAAAAAGTTGATGGAGGTTCTGTTCCAGGCTAAAAAGATGATGCAGGAAAGTGGGGACACCAAAACCCCGAGCGTGAGCACTCTCATTTCCTCTCTGTTGCGAATATATTCGAACGAAATAAAACAGTTTCGAACACGGACCGCATCATTTTGGTACCGGTATTATACTAATGAGGCTGCACCGAAATGTACGAATACCGAGACCAAAATAATTATCGGTATTTCTTCGGTTTATTTTATCGATTAATTATTTCCCGCGCTCGATGCTTGACCGACTCGGTCCCAAAATGGCGCGATTCTGCAACACCGCCAGAGTGCGCAGTGAAGCTGCGCACCGATTCGCGGCCATGTCGGTATTTCAGACGATATGACGCGAAATTCTATACAGAGATTGGTCTATTCCCTGCAGCTCGTCTGTGATCGTATTCGATCGATCTCAGAAAGTTACTATATACATATGTAGTTGCGAATGCTGCGTATTTTCCATTCATTTTTTCCTGGTGCAAAATTTGTTTTTTTATTCCCTCGTTGAGTTAAAGTGTCGCGAGACGGGGATTCGTTCGGAAGATTGCATCAAAATTACGAGTCCCCGTGGGATGATTAATCTCTAAGGGGCATTTCTGCAGTTCGTAAGTTTTTCTCCTCGATGACAGTTGTAACGTCGTAAGCGACTGCCTGTAGCATTTTCTATCGATCTTTCGTGATGAAAGATCGCAATTGTATACGCGAACCTAACCTCTTTCGTGTTTGTTGGTTCGAGCAGGGACGATCGACACGGACCTTTCTATTCCGTGAACAATGTCTTGGCTGTTTGGATGGAAGAAGAACCAAAAGGGCTACGCGTCCGAAGCTGGGGAGGATGAAAAACCTTCGAACGAGGGCGAGGGCGATTACATATTCGTAGAAAAAAGGTTAGCACCGCAGCCGCCTCAACCTGGACAAAGCGGACCCGGATATCCAACCGGAAGCTTGTATCCGTGCATCCCTCCGATTTCCGAGTATTCCTCGATGACGATCGACTCAGCGACTAGCCAGGGGGAGAGCACTCGCTTCTTAAACGACATACCGTTTAAATTGTGCAAACGATTAGAGATCATAAAGAACAACGACTTCGAGATCGACAGACTCAGAATTGGCGAAATCATGTCGCTCATCGAGAGAATAGAGTCCAGCGATTACAGTTACAGTTTCTCTCTGGAGGAAGACGTTAAGGCGGAGATGAATAGCGCGGGCGACCAGTGATGCGTTCTCATTGAAACAATACTCGGGGAAAATTCGTATTGAATTTATTATGCATATTACACGGCCATGGACCGTTCGATCTGTTCCGACGGAAAGAACGTTTTTATTTTATTCTGGAAGGAGCAGGTGCGGCGACGGGCACCTGTACGCTAAACACTCGATTCACAGGTAAACTGTAAGCTTACAATCTCGCGCGTCGTGATATTACATATATGTACATATATCTGTAACATAATATAGTTGTTGAATATTGCCACGTACTTTGCATAAGCCTTAGATCCTAACCGTTGCAACCTCCACTGAAACCATTTCGTTTACACCGTTGTATCTCGCAGAAACTGTACTCGCGTTCGAGAATTATTGTAGGTAAATGCAAGCGATGACGATGATGCTGGCGATAAGGCAAAAGGGCATCCAGGTCTTTAGGAATGCTGCAAAACTAAAGGCAGACGGCTACGTGAGCAACGGACGTGAAGTCGTTCACAACGAACTTTTTTTACCTTACGTATTTCCCGTGGAGAAGCATCAAAAACGCTAGCTTCACCATGTTCCAATTGTTGGAATTGTTGTACGACATTAAATTCAACGCTGTCGCCACGTGCGAGTGACAGTTGTCGCAGCATAGGTTGTGCTGTGAAGGAAAGAAACGGATACGCATGACCAATCGCAAAACCATATTCGATTTTCGCGGAGAACACTGACCATTCTCGATTTGTAAATTTCGCTGGCTTCGGCGACACCGGTGTCCCATCCCCGAACGCCTCCTTTCGCTTTCACGTGGTTCAATTGCCAGTATTTCGTGGGTTTCCCGAAGGCCATGTTGTCCTCGGACACATGATACGGACCCGCGAAATCTCTTATCACGCCGGTAGAGGTGGCGATGCCCATGTGACCGATGAACGGTAAAAAGTACCTTATGAAATGCAAATAGAAATGGAGATGGGAACGACGATGACAGGGGTGGAAAAAATCAAGCAATTTCGAGCACGGTTTCAGGAAAACGCGACCGATCCTGGGAGTAGCAGATCTCGTTCGAAACTGTTGGAGGTTAGTCCGCGTTTCTTTACTCACGTCAAGATCGGCAACGGAGTCCAAACTATGCAGAATGGGAATCTTTGTCTATCCGGATTGATAGCGGTCTCCATGTTTATCACATCGCCTGAATATTGCTGCTCGTCAATCGGTAAATCCAGCTCCTTCATAGTTTGTTTTGACAGTGCGTATCCCCACCAGAGAGGAACAGAGAGTGCTCACGTCTGCGGTTTTGGTACCACTGGTATAGTGCTGCTCTCTAGTCTAATTTTTAGCCTGGATCAGAACCTGCATCAACTTTAGCCTAGATCAGATCCTGAATAGTGCTGCTCTCTAGCACCGACGAGATATATATAAAGACTGCCAGCCTTACGGGAGAACGTGTCGCTCGAAAAATACGGTGTTTTCTACTGCCCTCTAGGATAGATTTTGGCTGGAGTAAGAAACAGAAGGCCAACGACGGTATTAGAAATCCAGAAATAATTGATGATGTTCATTGAATGAAAAGGTACTCCGCGGCAAAAGTGTGTTTCGATTAGTAATCGAAAGAAGCTGCCAAGGAAAGTGAAGCTGGATCCTTGGCCCATCCCTAGCTACCTACAATTCAACATGTTTTTATAATTAGCAATTCTTAAATTCTATTATACAATGTTATCGCAAATTGTAAATAAGCAGCTATTAGCTCGATATTATTTTCTATTTGTAAGATACTGTTTCTATTCTCTATTCTCCATTTGTCGTTGCTCGTGGGGGGGTAGTTGGGAAAGGCAGTTTACTGGGTGGATACAAGATACTTGATTCACACTAATCTAGCTATCTCGTCTGTGATATTAGTTCCACAATATTAGTTCCGACCGATACGGTAGGACGTGACACAGATATGGTAAGGGCGCTCTGCGCTGGTAGACATACGTTACCGACAGATGGATATAGAAATAGTTGGTGGCGCCACCTTGTAGCGACTCGCTTTTACCACCTGTCGGTAATTTTGTCTACCAGTTTCAGCGTTTTGCCGCTACGCGAAGTGGCGCTAATTTTATATTTTACGGAGCAGATGATTTGTGCCGCTGTTAGTATTTTTCCTTATGGGCAGGGCGGCAAGAATCATCTGTTCCTATAAATATTATTCATTAATAACTAAAAATTATGATTTTTGGGCTCGGAAATGTATCTTCTCACATTTCTATAGATGTTAAATTATCCCTAGCAATTTCAAATGTAAAAAACAATGTTGCAAAGGCTTCCAAGGACTGCTATTGTCCTCAGGAACTTTAGAAAAATTGATCTAGAGATCCTTGGAGGATGTCAAAGATCCTTAAAATCTTCAGAAGTCCTTAGAAGGACTTTTATGATCGCCATAGACAGAAGGGATTTATGGAAAACTTGCAGTATCTCAGGAAATCCAAGGAACCCTAAAATATCTTGAAAGATCATCAGGAGTCCTTCTCATCTTTTAAATAAAAATAATTGTTCGCTGCTACGTTGAGAGAAGGAAGCAGGTATGTTCTCCAATAGAAACAAAACAGCTTGTTCGTTTCATTTCCTGTTTGACGTACATGTCCACAGGATAATATGCTTGGATCACGCGAGAACAGGGCGGCTGCATACAAATCATCAAACACGAGTGCAGCGCGATCGGATGTTCCGCTATGTTAACGCTTTGTGTGTCAAGTAGCTGTAATAGATATTCTAATCAACAAGGTTACACGGTTAGAAGATTCTTCGACATGTCACAATCGAAATTTATGAATAAAGGGTTGCCTCAAGTCTAGACAATTAACAGATGCAGCCTATCTCCCGAAGTTCACAAATGAATGACTACGAAATGACTATAAAATGACTACTTCGTTTTCAAGGATGTACTCTCATCCGTAAGTAAACTATTGGTCGCTGTGACCCATTTAAATGTTCGCTAACAATCATTTAATGTAGAACGATACAACTATTTGAATATTCTAATTTAATTTAATTTCGATCTTCCAGAGTCTTATAGTCAGCATCCAACGGTGCTTATGGCTTTCTAGACGGTCTATCCTGCGTTATCGCCGTTGACTCACCCAATCAGGACTGCAGCAAGATAAAAGATAACAATCTCCGGTCAGAAATGAGGAGCGGCACAGAACAGAAAATGACCGGTTCACGCTCGCTGGTATGTCGATGCATTTCTGTGTCAGTGGTAAAGGTCTAATAGCGGACCCGATTCGCCTATTCCTTTCGGCTTTATTATAGACGCAGGAGCATTGATTATTTCTTCGGGATCGGTCGCGGGGAACGGGTCTGGCGTTCTCCAGCCTTGCTAAAGTTCACAGAACAGTGCTTAGCCTAGAAACTCGTCAAACGGAGGGACCTCCTTCTATGGTAGCCGAGTTGCTAGACCCATTACGTTGCCGTAAAAGATTCGACAATTTCGTCCAAACGTTCTTACAAAAACATTTCTTGTCCTATATAGCCGCCCTGTTCACTCTGAATGACATTTCTGGAAACGCTCTTCCCACGACTTTCTGTTCGATGTTGGAGAGTTATCCAAATTAGTGGACTTCATTAATTCAAATTCAAGGAAGATAGATTTTGAAGGTCATCTGGACACGTGAGATATACGTTTACACCAGACCATTCTGTAAGCAATGTCAAATACAAAAATATTCCAGAGATGGGAAAAGAAGTTCACGTGGCTCGTGCAACCATGCGGTACTTTTAGCATTTAATGCTTTCAGGCTCATGTCAATGATCGCATAATCAGCTACCTACTTCGAACCAGCATTTCAGCACTCGTGCCTGCAAAGAAAATCCTCTTTTTAGAACAGCATCGAACCGTCTTCCATTCGCAGAGCAAGAGTACGTCCTAGTGGATCTGCATAGGAGACTTCGAACCCGTTCAGCACCGTAACTAACTTTCATTATTGACATAACGGTGATTCTCGGACTTCACGGGTAGCCTCTATCGATTCCTCATGGGACATTTCGACGAATCTTTCTCCGTTCGATCGGAAATGCAAGCGGCCCGCTCTGGCACGCTTACGCGAGCCGATCATTCTTCTGCCCGTTAGTTTTCGACGCCGGCTGTACTTTTATTTTCGATGACCCGGAAATTTTCGAGGATGCTCTCGGAGCCGTCGTAAAACCGCGGAATGCACCATGTAGGGCGAACTCCTTCGATTATGAGCAACCGGTCTTCAACGTTACGACGGGCTAACACGGCAATTCGACTCGGCAAGTGTGTCAAGCTTGGTCAACGGCATTCGTGCCTTCCTTTTGATTTTTTTTCTTCCACCGTGGTCGTTCCCGATCGATCCTTTATTTTTTTTTTATTTTTTTCGACAGGATGCTTTTTTCCCGACGCGGAAAAGAGAATTAGATCGGCAAATACGTTGAACGGAGGTTCGGCCGACGATCTCCTGGGATCCCAGGTCGTTTCGAGCACGCGGCGATTAGCGAGATCCTCCTAATAAGAAGACACACCACGCCAGCGTCCCGCTACTGAAACAGTTATGATGGATCGTGATCGCTTGGACTGCCGCCGGTCCATCGATCGGCCGTACCTTCAAGAAGAAAAGGAAAGCCTCGATCGATCCCCCGATCGAACCTTCGCGATCTCTGCGGATCCAGTCCGATGTTTTACCAAATTTTTCCTTCGAGGTGAAGGGGACAGCCCCTGGCGCAAGAGCGTTGTAGAAAATCGTTTACCGATTAGTAGATCGCGGAGTTTACACATTTATGAACAAATTTGTTCAAATTCTCAAACGGAGGACACGTCTGGTTCTCGAAATGAATGCAGACAATTTTTATTTTGCTTTGTGTTCAGCTGGCCGTGATGTCTTGTCGCTATCATCTTCAGTATGCTCGAGAAAAATTATTCAGAACACATTTCAATAAGCTGGACGTTGTTTACGTTTTATAAAAATTGATTTGACGAGATAGATGTTGTTTTCGTGTTGTGTAATGTGAGGCAGGGTTCGTTTTTTTTATCTATTACTTCATCCAATTAGACTGCGGGTTTTATGCATTTATGGCAACAACGAGTAGATCAAATTCAGAACAGTGAAAATATTCCAAGACTTCCGAAATATTGTTGTATTATCATTGACACAAGTCAAAGGAAGACTAGGAAATGTATATGTGGCTTCGGTAGTCTTTGCAATGAACGCAATTTTCCTCTGGAACGCTTCAGGTCCAAAATATTTCAAGTTTGTTGATTCTGAAAATCATTTGTCTCATCTTTGCGTTCGAGGTCACTACCTAACGTTCATTTCTACTTGAATAAACCTGCTACATTTCGAGAATGCGAAAGCACGTACGCAGGTGACCCGCTCGAGGTCTTCAGGGCTTCGTGCCCAGAAGACGATCGAGGAACGTGACTTTTTGCGAAAGACTTTTGACAGAGGAATTCGGTCGCACTGGATCGCGACGACGGGGGACGCGAAGAAACTCTGTTTCAAAACTGGATCTTCGGGGTCCGTGGCGGACAGTGGCGGAAGATTGGTCAGTGCCATTGAAAATAGTGCCAAAGGCGTGTGGTCATTGGCCGCGCGGTCTGCCCCCCACGTAAGTGCGCAAGCTATATAGAAGGCCCCGCGTGGAATTTCATCTTCAGAGTCGAGAGTCAGTGTCAAGGAAGTCCAGCTGAAAGTAACCGAAGTGAGTAAGTCCACAAGGTGTTAGCCACGAGAGAGCCTCTTAGACTATCCCCGCGAACGATTCTCAACCCTTCCTCGCCGCGTTTCCTCTTGCAGATACGCGATCTACACCGAGCTACTGATCTATTCTCCTTCGGGAACCTTTCACGAAGAACCTCGATCCTCCACCGATTCATTCTCTTCGTTATGACGTTGTCCCGACGCAGTCCTCTTCACAGAGAATTCAATAAATACTGTGATTAGACTTTATAATATCGCCCGGCTAGAAACGTTGACGACACCAATCTCTTCGAGGTCCTTTCACGAAGAAACTCTTCGTCTTCTTAAACTCCTTTTACTCCCCTATCTGCTTCCATTGAAACAGTATTTTGCGCAGAGTGCTTCACAAATACTGTGATTAGACTTTATAATATTGACGGGCTAGAAACATTGACGACACCAATCTCTTCGAGGGCCTTTCACGAAGAGACTCTTCGTATTCTTCGCGTCTTTCTAATTCTCTATCTGCTTCTATTGAAACAGTATTTTGTACAGAGTGCTGCATAAATTCTAGGGACAAGGTTTCATAAGATTGTAAGCTACGAAAAGGTCCTATCAGTGTTTTCCGAAAATACACTGTAATACCTTGACGAAATAAGAATGGTGTGCATTGGTTGCAGGAAACAGGAGCCAAGTAAAAAGTTCTTTCTTCCTCTGATAGTAAGAATAATTTTAGTAAGTTGAAGATAATTGCAATTTTTAAATTCTCCGAGTCTTTTCACCGTTTTAAATTGTACCTATCCATCTTCGTCATGAACGCATAAAATCCATCTAGTTTTTCAAATTTGGGACAGAAGTAACTCTCGCGTCATTCGAACTGTCACAATTTGGTCCAACACTGTGTCCGTTTCTGGAGAAACAATTTTTATGGATTTTCCTCGGCAAGTTCGTTGTAGAATTGACCGAATTTTTGAAGAGAGAGCTTGAAGACTGCAAGGTGGCAAACACGTGCGGGAGGCAGTAGAATCGTTTGACCATGATCGAAGGTACGTGTCCACGTGCTACGAACCGGTCGACACTGCCATGTTTCCTCGGCTGATCGGTCCGAGCAAGGGCGACAGTACATCGCGACCGCGTTTCCCTGTAACGGTACCGTTCGAGTTCAACAAACTGGCATAATCCACCGAGAAGTGGGCTAGCTGGCGATGCCAGGGCGACCTTAGCCGTTCTGACACACTTCGGGCCAGCTGCGAGTCGCCGTCCGCTGTTTACCGTTCTCGGTTTTACTTTTTCTCGGTTTTCGTATGGGGGTCAAGGTCCAGGAAACCCCTCGAAACCGGAAGAATCGGAAGAGCCATCTTCCCCCGAGCTTTCCAGTCTCCTTGTTACCGAGATCTTTTCATTACGCTAACAATATCCCCAAAAATAACAGTCGATCCAACGAAATAGGAAACGAGATACTTCATCCTCAACATCTTCATCTTCCTGCAAAAATTCTTCGAAAATTCTGTCACCATTACGCAACTCGCTACGAGCATGTTGAACTACAAATTCAATTGGCAAACACGAGTCGGTGCAACTGAAAACCGTAGAAACATTAAAAGAATTTAACAATGTCGATATCTCTTTGCAACAGAAAGCAAGATTGTTAAAGAAGAAGTGGAAAGAACGCGATTGACGCCAACATTTTTATTTCGCACAGAGATCCGCAGTCTGCTCATAAAATGTGACGGCCATTTTGTAATGAAATGAAATCTGCAACTCCTGAAACCTTCGAAGTAAGATATGCGAACGTTTGGATCTTGCTGATCTTAGATTTGTTCTTGCAGAATGTATTCCAAACAGTACGTGGCGTTGTGCATGGTGGCTCTCGTGCTGGGACAGGTGGCAGCGCTGCCGCAGAGTCCTCAGTATCCTCAGCAGAGCCAGCAACGGGTCAGGGACGACCGGAAGTTCGCGGAGAAACCGAACGCCATGAAGAAGGTCGGCATCGACGACTTGAACGAAGTGAGCACCAATCAGACTCAGGTGAGGAGCGAAGAAAGATCTCCTGGATCGTTCAGATTTAAAATGCTGAGGAAAAAGAACAATGTACATCCCAGCTGCTGTTTAGTCGAACAATTGAATCGCTTGTTTGTATTTTAAAGAATCGGGTAAGTCAATTAGTGAATTCATTTCAGGAGACCAGCAGCAACACCAGCTTCTCCTGGTCGAACATGCTGGGAGTGCTGATGAGACTATTGCTGGGACGCGTAGCCGGTGATAACGAGGTCAGTAAAAATGAAATTGAAGATGGCGCGCCTGCTAGTCCCTGGGCAAATGCAGTCGCTGTGGGTCTGAGAGTGATCACTGCTTTCATCGGTGGTCCTCAGCACGGTGACATCGAGGGCATTGACAAGGTCAACAACGACGGAAGTCCTATGCAGGTACCTTGCATTTTCCGAATTTTCAACAATGTACATTGCGATTTATAGTGTGCAAAAGTGACTCGATTCGTTTCAACAGTTCATCAGCATCGTGGTGAACCTTCTGGACGCCTTGAAGACCTCGTTCTCCCATCGTTCGTTCACTGCTAGGTCCGCCGGAAGACGAGACACGGTTTCCGAGGCAGCTGTCGCGTCCATCGCGATGTTCAAGGTACAATTTGCAAAATAACGGTGCAAAGTATTTACTTTATGCAAGATAAAAATTGTCTGCATTAGTCACGAGACACAGTGGTTCAAATTTTCCCTATATCATAATAAATTCACTGATATTCGTTCAACACACTGATCCATTTGCTTATGATCAATTTATTTACAACACATTCAAAGTCGATTGAAATATCCGTAAACACGCGATTACGATTTATACAACAAGTATTGAAAGAAAATCCAGGCATCTCGGTCACCTGGTATTTCTAGGATTTACAATTCTAATCACTCGGAAACCACATAACAGTACATACTACTAAGCTACAATACTCCAGACGTTCTCACCGTGTTATACTTTATCCGCTCAAGTTGGTTACAAGCGCGTAAACGAACAATTTCCTTGGTAACTGCAGCTCGCTTCGCCGATTAGGCTAATCTCTTAAATATTCGAACGTCACTGCTGCATCAACAACCACAAAAAATTTAATTAAAACCTGATTTAATATTCAAAGATACTACCACGAGTTACGCTAAATTTTCACGCGCCGCTAGTTCCACGCAGCTTTCGCAAAAAGAGCATCACCTGTTCGCAAACTATGGTTTCACGCTTCCGTGACTCTGGCTGATAACTGACGGCAAAACGAAGTCACGCACGCGTGACACCGGCCGTTGGAAGTGGACGCGCGAACACAGCTGCGCGCTATTGTTCGCGTTTAATTAAATATTCGTTTGCAGGGCTACATGAGGTCCTTGAAAAGCTTCAATAATATTGGCCGAGCGGAGGACGAGGGCCAGCAAGGTTGCGCCGAGAGAGCTCTTTGCGAGGCCAGTGCCGAGTGTGTCGCAGACGCTCAGGGGACTTCGTCCATCTTCTGTCAACTTGGATCGTAAGTGTCCAGATTAATAAACAGACTCCTTTTACCGAAACAATGTTTATTTCCATATTTTTTTTTAAAATCCCGCTCGAACTGACAACGCGAAAGTATTTTTCATTCGATTCTTATGAACCATTTGTTTGATTGACCGTCTTCTTCAAGGTACGCGACCAGCTACATTCTCCAAAGGCAAAGCGGAGTCGGTTTCGAGGCTCTCTACGAAGCAGGACGGCGAGGACGCACTGGTCAGGACTGCAGGACCCTCTTCATGGACTGCAACGCGGTCTGAAAGGTCCCGGTTCGATGATCCATGGACTCGCAGACTGACTCGGTCGCCTGAAACCAACGAAGACCCTAGGAAAGAATCGAGTTCTCGTCAACTAGTTACAGTTTTCCCTTTTTAGCGCGGCTCGGAGGGCACGGCGAGCCTCTAGCGAAACAGTGGACGCTGTTTCCTATTGGCTGGCTCGGTCGGTCACGCCGCCCACTCGCAATTACGTCATAGGAGTGGGGATAGAAGCGAGACGCTAACGAGGGAAAGCTGCAATTGCGGCCCGCCGCGATTGACTATACGTTGGGTAACCAAGAAAGATCATCTTCTCAATCGGCGAAGACGGATTCTAGGTAGCGGGAACCATCTTTGGCTTCCATTATTATTTTCCTAGCGATTCAAAAAAATTTGTATCCCGCTTTTTAGTACCTTCTAGAAACTGCCAATTTTGTGAATGATCATTTAGTTAATTTGGTTAGTCAAGTGCCCTGTCAAACAAGCTTCCATTGAACATTTTTATACCGTGTTTAACGATCACAGACAAACTTATGTCTAATCAACTGAATCTATGCGCGTTCGCAATTTACACAGTGTGATCATAGAAAAATGTAGAGCTTTCTTGGTAACCGGTGAAAATCGCTGAAATTTAGCAGAGCTCTCGGTGTCCGCGGGACCTGCATGATGTCCCGTGAACACTGACAGTCATCGAACAATAATGTCGAAGCAGACTGAAGAAGATTCGAGGCCACGATACTATATTTATGTTAAATATATCGACGGTAGAGTTAGTGCGGATTTCGTTGGCAACGTCCGTTGCATTGTACCCTCGCGCTTTCTATTATATCGCAGTTTTATTCAAAGAAATCGGTTGCAAGTAGCGTATCGAGCGAGAGAACAGTAGACGAAAATGGAGAAATTAGCAGCAGTCGCCGTTACGTGCACTCGAGAACGCTTGGTGGTTGTTGCTATCTGTAATTGTAAATACTGACTGTACGCGTTTGTAAATAAATGTAAATGAAACCTGCGAGAAATGGTACTGTTCACCCTCCAGCCCTTCCTTCTGCGAAAAGAACCAAGAAACGTCGACCCGAATCGAAAATACTGCCCCAAGAGTTAGGCAAATCCCTCGAGCTCTTATTAATTGGAGCAGTGTTGATTATCGAGCAGAATTATATATTTTTGCTGCTGGCTCGCTATCGAGAAAGTCCTCATTCTCTATCCAAATACAGCTGAAGCTGCAAGATCAGGATCTTCAGCATTCTCCGCAGCTTTCTAAGCAGCCTCAGAAGTTACGATCTCGACGGAGAAAAATTCGTGGCAACTGTCGGGAACCGTAAAGCTCGCGATGAAAAGTGTTTTAAAAGTAGACCTTCGGCCGATCGGCGACGGAGGATTGGTCAGTTCCATTGAAAATAGTGCCAAAGCCGCGTGGCCATTGGCTGCGAGGCCTACCCCCACGTGGGACCGCAAGCTATATAGCAGGCCCCGCGAGGAATTTCATCTTCAGAGCTGAGAGTCAGTGTCAAGGAAGTCTACCTGGAAGTGAGCGAGTGAGTACTCCGCCGGGCGAACCGGAAGTTCTCGTTTTCGTTCAGAAATTTCGCGACACACCCCTTCCACAAATTTTTCCCTTGGATTTCGGGCACGTAAGTAGGGCAAAAGCCGACGAAAACTTTTCCTTTCCGGTGGCTCTAGCTTCGGGTAGAGCATTTTGCTTTCGTACTTCACTCGATTAGCCTCTTCGGAAAAGGAACGTCCGCGGAAAACGCGAATTCTACGCGAATCCTAGAAAATTTTAACGATCTAGTCCCGGAACCACGGGGACATTTTATTCGGATAATTTCGAAGAATTAGGTAACGCTTGTTAATTAGTTGTAGGTGTTTTGCGAGTGTCTCACGGTGAGTAGCACACTCTGTTGATGATTTCAGAGTGCATTTTGAAGTTTTCGTTTTAAAGTTTTAGGGGAATCGGGGATCGGACGTGTGTAGAGTTGTTAGAGAGCGTGCGATCTTCCCAGCTCGCCAATTGCGTCGGGAGCAACGTTCACAAAAGGCCGAGCCGGGGAACGGGCCCGGAACAGGTAGAAAATACCTTTCGCAGGTGTCAGGGTACAGTTAGAAATCGTTCGTGATTTTTCCGGCGCGCGTGTACCGTTTTCGAGAGGCGCGCCGCTCTTTGCGCTACGCCTCGCTCTGCTCTCCTAACGCGGTTCTAATAACGCTCCATTAACAGTCACAGGCAAAAACTCACTTCCTGACACCTCGACCTATCCGCAAGAATTGTTTCACGACTGTGTCACCGTTATTAAATCGTCAGGGGCTCGTCAGACTTCAAATTGAACGTTCACCTAGCAAACGCGACAGCAAGGGAAATTCTAATCTATCGATCTCCGACTGTTTTAATATTCGTAGAAAAATTGTACCAAAATTGGTGCATCGGTATTTTCAAATTCTGTAAATTTCAATAGCGCCTGATATCGTTCGAATAACATTTGACGGCAATCTCCAACGTTGCAATCGTCTGATCTCCCGGAAAAAATTTCGAAAAGAATTCTGCCGCCGTTGTCGACTCATCGCAGGCTCGTCAAATTAATTGGGCTCGTTCTGGGAAACCTGGGCGACCAACGCCGAATGCTTAATCCTCAAAGCGGAACGTTTTCGTCGACTAACAGTGCAGCAATTCCATCGTCCTCGAAGCGTGAAGCATTTTTCATCGGTTTTCCTGGAACAGTCTTCTTCGAGAGCGGACGTTTTTCGTTCGGAATCTTTTTTCCCGCGCGGTTTCTTCGAGGTCTGCGAGATTTCCAGAATCTTCGCTGGTTCGCGAAGCTTTCTTTCCCCGTCGGTCGTCCATCTTTGTCTCTGAGCGGTCGCGGACGTAGAAGACGACGACGACAGTAGGTCGCGACCGCGTTTCCAGGTAACGGTACCTGTCGGGTTCAACAAACCGGTAGCTGCGACCGAGAAGTGGGCTACCTGGTGTTGGCAGGGTGACCTTAACCGCTCTGACACACTTTCCAGCCTTTCCAGCCGTTCCTCCGGTTGAACCGACTCATTCGTTCGGCTTTATTCGTTCCGTGCTAGGTCGCTCGCATTTTCCGGACTACCAAGGCCAGGCTCTACGACGATCAAGGTCAGAAATTGCCAAGTCCGCTCCCTTCCGCGATATCGGTACCTTCGGTACATTTGTCTTGCTCCAGGAAGCTGCTCGTAGTCAAGGTCGCGACATTAAAACGTCAAATCTACCACTTCTCGCTGTGATCTCGCACTGAGATTGACAGGACTAGTTCTGACATCAGTCTTCAACGTCTTCAACGATCAAGGTCAGACCATCGGAAAGTCAATCCTAACTCCCGAAATCGAGGTTTAAAAATTGTTCAGCCTTTTTCCACGAATTTTAAAATCTTAAATCAAGATCGCGACGTTACAAAGTTACGTTTAATACCGATCGAATAAAATTTCGTAGCGACAAAATTATTCTCAACCAGTTTAAACCAGTCTTCCTCAAAGAATGATTCTACAATCGTGTCACCATTATTAACTCTTTACGAGCTCGTCAAATCTCAATCGTGCTCGATAGAATTCTAATAGTAATCGATAATCGACATCGAAGCGGCACTCGAATCCCGCGCGTGACACATTCGAGACCAGATTTTCTCCCGGACAAGTCCCCGATCCTCCATTCTTGTTTTCTCTTTTGACTTATTGTCGTCGCGAGGGGAGAGAAAGAGCAACCATAAAGGTTGCTTTTCACGCGTCCACGGTTGAGATAGCAACCGAGGCGTCGGCACCTTCTCTTTTCGCGAGTGTTCCTCGGTTTCCGGCAGCCTGCGATTTTTGTTTTCAGAATGTCGAAGTATAATCAGTACGTGTCGCTGTTCTTCGTGGCGCTTGTTCTTGGACAAGCTGCCGCCCTGCCGCAGCATCCGGTGTACTCGCAGCAGGTCCAGCCTCAGCAGGTCAGGGAGGACCGGAAGTTCGCTGAGAAACCGAACGCTATGAAGAAGGTCGCTTTGGACGATTTGGATGACATCAGCACCAACCAGATTCAGGTGAGTCGAGCGACAAGATTTTCATCGGGACGTAACCAGACTGTCGATTTTTATGCAAAATTAACATTGTTTGAATCTGTGACGGACATTTGATACTTTAATCATATATTAACAATTAATTAATCTTACTACTGTTTGAAAATGCTACTCATTTTTACTATAAACGCACATAATCCGCAGTCTAGTTATAACATTAATATGTTCACTGTCTCTTTTTATTCGTTTATAAAGTGCAGAATTATATTCACGGAAGAAGTAAAAATATAAAAAGAATTTAAAACTATTGTTATATTGTTTTCAAGCTATAAAAACCTATTAAGAAGGAAAATCAATTTTTACGTTGCTCCAGTTCGTTGCACACGATGATACAATTCACACATTGTTAACGAAAAATTCTTCGATCGTAACATGTCCTAATCACAAAAAATTGCATAATAAATTGCCAAAACAGAAACGATTTTTGGGGATAACAACCTTGATATTGTGACATTTTTCTGGCTGCTGGATGGACAAATAATGCATTAAATGGCACACTAATTGGTCAGCATAGTTCCCGAATTTTTTTGAAGAAATTTAAAACAGCCCCGAACGCAGGATAAACTTTCGGAAAATGTGAAAAGCGTTTGTTTCGAGCCGTGGATCGTTTTGTTCCACCAGGAAGGTAGCAGTAGCGGTTTCTCCTGGTCAAACATGCTGAGCATGGTAATGCAAATGTTGTTGGGTCAAACTGGTGGTGTGGCTGGGCCGAGTAAAAATGAAATCGATGATGGAGCACCTGCCAGTCCGTGGGCCAACCTGTTATCCGTGGGCCTTAGGCTGCTCACCGCTTTTCTCGGTGGACCTCAACAACCTGTCGACGGCATCGACAAGGTTGACAATCAGAGCAGCACGATGCAGGTAGGTCAACGCGCGACTTGATAGCACGATCCACTCGATCGACACCGTTACGGATGTCTAGATCCTGGGAAATCCATTCTTCCAATGGAATCGTTCTATAAACTCCCGCTTGGAGTAGACAGGACACGCTGTACAGATTGTCCCCGCTTAATTGACACCCGAGTGTATTAACAGCGAATGTAAACTAGCGTGCCGATTAAGCGGGGAATCAATTAATAAATTGCGGATATGCATATACGCATTCACGTGGTTCATCCAAGTCTTCAGGAATTGCTGAGAATTGTTTAGCGAAGAATTTGGGAATTGTAGATTTTGAAAAATGAATTCGGAATTCTAAAAAAATTATAAACAAGGGAATGTTCAGTCTAGTGACTATTAGACTATTTGGAGGAATGTTCTATTGATCAATATGCAAAGCTTGACACCAAATTGCCCATTTTACCAAAAAGTTGAACATTTCCGAAGCGATTTGAAAATTGCGAGACACTGAACGCAGATCCGCATTTTATTAATTGCCACCGGTAGCACCCGCAGTAGATTGTACATGGCTGAGCATGAGTCTTTTCGGTTGTCTCGTTGATGTTTCTATTCTTACATACGAGAGAAGATGTAAAAATGTAATGACGTCGTTAAAGAAGTCACAAGGGTGTACGAAATCGGTTCCCGCCGCGAACGGTTGCCCACCTTAACGATGTCGCCCGAGCAATTAGGCTTGTCATCATTATTCTCGCACGGGGCGTGGTTCCGTTAACGATCGTCACGTTTTCTAAACGATATAATTCGTCGCCGCGAGATTCGATCTGTCGTTTGAAAGTCGAGAAGCAGAAGTTGTATAATTAGCGAATCGAAAGTGCATCGTTGTGACTGCTCGTTTCGCGACACGGGCATGCAAAGTTTGCTCTGTGCGGCCCGGCATTGGGGGCCAATAGGCCACGCCCACTCGGAGTCACGCCTACTCGGAGCTCTGAACGTTTCTCGCGCATTTATATTTCTCAGATATTATATTCAGCGGCTCCCAGGGGCAATCCGGGGCGATTTTTGATCATGCCTGTGTCGCAGACTTTCTTTGCTTGGGATTCGAGTTCAACCCCTCTTGTAAATAATCGTCAGAACTTAGAGCACACGGCTGGTGTCGGTTGTTTAGGAAATTTTGGCTGCGATGCTGGGCGCGTTTCTAGGACGAGACAGAGACCCTAATCAGATTTATTCCATGGCTAAAAACGCTTCCGAGGTTAGTACGCAAACGAACCAAATTGTAAAAAGACGAAACCTGACTGGTCGACTCTGGACGCTTTGCTGGGCGGACTCTGGGTTGCATGAAAAAACAAAACAAAATGGCTATTCTATCACTATAAAAATTATGAAGCTCTTCTGAATATCTTTACACAACGAAGAAAAAAAAAATTAAAACTTTGGAGAACTGTGGAGGAAGTAGAAGGAGTAGAAGAAACTTTGATCAGCAAATTTTGTTGCTACTCTCTGAACAAAATTCTTTATGGTAGATGATTGCAGTGTGATTACTCATATCAGTGAATTATTGATAAGTAACTGTGATGATCGTGGGGGGGGGGGGATTATTTTTTTCCGAGAAAGCAGGCTACAGCGGCCGCAGCGTCGGCCATCTTGTCGACCTAGATAATTCGATCTGTTCCGAAGTAACCCAGTGAAGCGTCCAGGACCATAGTAATAGAAACTTACGCTTTCCTCGTGTAGAACGCTTCTACTCTGTTGACTCTGCACTCTTAGTTCCCTGGGCGAGGACCCTTTCATCTCGAATTAAAACCATTGTACAGAGCGTTCGACGATCAAAGGGTCCGCGAGCGGAGGTCCTCAGATCCGCGTACTAATTCGATTCCTCTTAAATAGTTCATTAACATAGTGGTGAACCTTCTGGATGCCTTGAAGACTTCGTTCTCGCACCGTTCGCTCACGGCCAGATCCATGGGGAAACGTGACACCATTTCCGAAGCTGCGGTCACCACTCTCACCATGCTCAAGGTAAACCGACGTTAAAACGCGTGCCTAATTTCTTAGGCATTCATCTTTATCAGAAATTCCTTTGTTGGAACAATTCTCTAGATACCTGCATCGTCAGACCGCGGATCTTTATGCAAAATTATTTTGATCAATTTTATGAAACGCAAGGCATATTCAAATTTCTTTTTTAATCGACTGATTTTAATCGATTGAGTTGAGCTTTTACATTGCACCATCTCGTTTTTGACATAAATGCATTAAATCAGCAGTATATCTTTTGGTAGACTTTATTACAGAAGTTTCGAATAATAATATATTTTTCATAATTTTTGTCTGCGGTCCGTGGCTAAAAATTTGTTGACAGATCTTTCGATAGCAACAACAATTTCCGTCGTGAATCATTAATAACGTAATCTAGTAATTTTGTTTGGGATTAATTTATAAAAGGGAATTTCTAAGCTCTTTTTTCTTAGTACAGCAGAACTATGAAAAATCCGATTAATTAATAGGAAAAGTGTGAAGCTGAACTACTATCGAAGCTGAAGAATTAGTTTTCAGAAGTCGATGAAATGAAAGGAAATAGGGAAATACTTGCAAGGACATGAAATGAAAGCAATCCTGAAATCAATTTTCAATTTAGAACTGTAATCTTTTCGCTACCATCTCCATCGCTAACCGACAAAAATCTTGTCTCCAGGGCTACGTAAGATCCCTGAAGTCCTTCAACAACGTCGGTCGCTCCGAGGACGAAGGACACCGAGGCTGCGCGGAGCGAGCTCTCTGCGAGGCGAGCGCCGAGTGCGTCGCAAAATCCCAGGGCACCTCTTCCGTCTTCTGTCAATTCGGATCGTAAGCCCACCCCGCCTATTACTCTAATTAAACGACTCCGAAAAAAAAAAGGAGAAAGCGAGCTATCATAAGTTTTCTCTCTTCTTCAAGGTACGCGACGAGCTATCTTCTGCAGAGGCAGAGCGGCGTGGCGTTCGACGCGCTTTACGAGGCGAGCCGACGCGGTCGCAGCGGCGAGGACTGCAGGACCGTTTTCCTGAACTGCAACGCCGTCTGAGAGACCCTAATCCCAATTAGCTGAGTACGATTTAGGCTGCGAGGGACCCGAAAACCTCCGGGACTCGATCGCTCGGACCCTCGAACGAATCTAACAGAAAATTCCCCGCCCCCCGACGCTTCGCTGACCTTTGACAAGTTCGAGATCCTTCGTGACCGGGTTCTTCAGGGTCCCGATGCTTAGATCGCACTCAGAACGGCGAAGCAGCTTTTATACGCGACGTGGAACATGCGGAGAATCGTGTTGAAATCGCCGGACTGATTCGATAATACTTTGGCGATCCAATTAATTTTAAATTGTTTAACGCGCTCGTCCCGGCCGGGAAAATAATGCTCACGAGAATAGGCCGAGTTCCTTTCGAGAAGTTTCGTTTTCTTCGTCCATTTTCTTGGAGAAAACTGGAGGGGGGAACGTTCGGAGAACACGCCGAAGACCTGAACGAACTCGAGGAACGTTCGCACGGGTCTCTCGACCACGATATTTATTGCTATTTATTGATTTTAATTAAACATAGAGGTAGACACCACTCGAAACGGGAGACGGAGCTCTTGTGCGCTTGAAAGGGTTATGGTCGTTGACGATGAAGTTTCGCCGCCGATTTCTGGACCTAATTTGTTCGCCGACGGCTGGTGAACTTGTTCACTTAATTTTGTTTATTTGTTGATCACAGCGCAGTGATTATGGTCACAATTCTTCGCTGTTGTTCTCGTTTACTTGTGAGAATGACTCGGGAAGAATTGGAAATCTGAATTCTATGATCATTTCAAAATTAATATCTAATCTGAGACTGTATTTTCCCAATCGATTTTTTGCAAAATGGCCAACAGAAATGCACTGAGAAAAATTCGAGAAAAGAGCTAACGACAGGAGACCGGCTTCCGGGTCCACAGAGACCCGTTATCAATTTTTGGTTGCGTTTTCGGGGAATGATTAACAGTAGTTCATCCTCCAGCGAGTAAACTAGCTCCAGAGTAGTCGACTTAATAAAAATCGTGCGGAGTAAGTGAATTGGTCGAGATCGGACAATAGAGTTGCGCCCTTAGGGATTGTCTCGAGACAAGCATGATCGCGGTCTCCCTGAATCGACGAAAGCGTCGCGACAGCTCGAGTTGTCCTTTCGTATTTAATCTTTAGTTTGTTCGCGGTTTGCGAGAGAGAAATTCACTATCGGGGAGGAAGACGAGCTTAGGGCAGCTGGATCATCGAGGATCGGTATCGATAGCGCGCTCGGCGGATCTTGGTTCGATTGTTTTCGGTATCGTTCGTGCGGGAAGACGTCGAAGAGGTCGGTCGAATCGAGATTCGTCGTTTGAAAGACCCTCCCTTGGATTCGAACGAGTTAGCGTCTCAGGATACTATATTCGTTTCCCGCCACCCGTTATCAAACGACCGACTGTATATAGGCAATTATATACGCAGAGACGGGTGGACCCTTATCGCAATAGCCCACGTTCTATTTAGCTCAGTTAGCGTTATCATTTAGATTGTAAGCTGTATTTATGCGCGGATTGTACTTCAATCAAGCTAATAAACGGTCTCGTTCGCAGACGATCTTGATCCTCTTTTCTGATCCCCTTTCCTGGGAATTATTCCATCAATTATGGGTGGAGCACACTTTAATTCCATCAATAGATTAGCTTTTGACCACCTTGCGGTCCTGCGGGAGCTATTAGAATGCTGTAAAACGTGCGTATTCACCGTAATTATTCGCTTCATTATGCTAGAATTGTCACGAGGAAACTTCCGACTGGTGTAACAAATTTTCTCCCTTTTTAAATTTATATGGAATAATGTGTAAAAATGACAATCTGCAGAAAGATCGTCAATGTACTTGTAACAGATGTATATTTACAATATTTTTGACGAGCGACATTAATATGGTTCGAGCAAGCCATTGAAAATTCAAAAGAAACAAATAAAATTATAACAGATGGATAAATACACGATTGACAGTTTAGTGAAGATAAAATATAATGGTCGCCTAGAAACCTATTTCTTTAAATTTACGATTAAATAATTGTACCGCAGACTCTATTGTCGTGTCAGTAACACGTTCACTGACAAATCCTCACCTACAAAATCACGATTATACTTCTCCCATCAAGACAAAAATTATGAACAACAATTTACAACATTTTCCAAGCCTTTCGAAACACAGTTTACTTAAAATCGCTCTGTAGAAAGCCATTTTTCGAAGAGGCATCAACAGCCTCTGTTTCGCAATAAACCAGCATTTTCTGCTTCGAAGCTTCAGCTAATTTCCGTAACTGTCCCAGACAATTAAAAACAGATTAATTTACCCGGCCACCTGGAGAAACAATGGAACAACTGACCAAAATTCGCGGCGACCTCGTTGATCGCCAGCACGACGAGCACAACGATCGTTTAAACGGCGCGAACAGCGTAAAGGTGAACAAAATGGCAGCAGGAAGCGACAAGGGAGCCACGAGCTGTGACAGAAAGCAGACGGAACTGGCAGTTCGTTGAAAACGGTCCGAGAAAACGCGTTCCGGGGACAGTTGGTCGAAAAGTTTGCGAAATAGTTGACATTTGTCGCGGCCGAGGTGAGACAACGACCTTGACTCGTTGGCTTTTGTATCGAGCGGGAAGTTTCGTCATCGAGATGACGTTCAAGTCCTTGATGAACTTTGGGAACCTGGCTAAGGATTACTATACTCCCGTCGATCGCTATCACAGTGCTTCCAGGGGGTATCACCATAGCGGATCGGGAGGGTGGCATGGCTCCCGAGGGTAATTATGGTTGCAGTTCTCTGCTGTAATTTTTAATACTTCTTAATCCCAATTTAACGCATTTAATCCTTCATTTTATGCTTCAAGTCTTGTATTTTTTGGTAGTGAACAACAAATAACATGTGTGCACTTTTTGGAAGTGTTTTGAGCCAACAAAATGGTAGAATGTTCGAACTAATAAACAAGAATTTTAAGAATTTTACAATATACCAACACATGAAATTTCCACACCTGCACTTTTGGAAAAAATAATGAAATAAAAGTAGATTTTTTAGTAAAGAAACTATTGATATAAACGAAACTACCTACTATAGCTGTGTGATAATTATTTACAGAAGTTCGAAAGGTAAAGATGGAACCGGAGCTGCGCTGAGCGCGTTGACACTGCTTGCTTTCTTATTCCTGATAAACGTTATGCAGGTAACTTTCGACAATCAATTAACAGCAATAAACTATCGATAAATTCGCCAGTGCGAAGATTGTCTGAAATTGTGGTATATTAATTTTTAATGGTTCCTCAGAGTCGACGTTCGAGCGCGAGGGGTTG
Organism: Halictus rubicundus; assembly: GCF_050948215.1. Taxonomy (NCBI): domain Eukaryota; kingdom Metazoa; phylum Arthropoda; class Insecta; order Hymenoptera; family Halictidae; genus Halictus; species Halictus rubicundus. Next base: position 16,279,723 of record NC_135156.1, on the reverse strand, counting down.
AAAATTGTGCAGAAAAACGCAGAAGAACCGCGAGGAAATGATACTTACGGATATTTCTGGTTTCAGCAATCGCTGCAGGATACTAATTCGACTATGCCAACGTCGCCGACAACAGTGTTTCTTCGTGACGGCGAGCTTCCGGTGGTCCTCGACACGAAAGAAGAAAAGGAGGTGCAGAAGCAGGACGAGGCGAGGCAGAGGACGCCAGCGAAATCCAAAATTCAAAGGCTTAACAATCAGTATATTAAATAAAACGAATCGGTACATAATGATTGATACACGATAGTAGTCGAAAAAGGATGGAGAAAATCAACACGGATCGATCGGATTGGAAGCTGCTTCGCGCTCGTTAACAATCCATCCTTGACGCCGCCCTTTTACATCTGTACTTTTTAAGATAATATTTATTTGAATCATTCTGTAACAATTCCTTAAACGGATGTGCTTTCTCGAAATATCGTATAGAATTACCGTATCGTTTCTTTCATAATGCATTCTCTCTCTCTCTCTCTCTCACTCTCTCTCTCTCTACTCGCTTCTCGCCATTTATTCTCGTCCGCTTTTCTATTTTTTCTTTCCCCCTTCGTCAACGGTGAATTCGTAGTCTCTATATTTATATATACATATATAATTTGTAATTTTTGTTTTTTCTGTTCTGAATGGAATCAATATAATTAGCCGTATAATTTCTTTTAAGAATAAACAGACATATATACAGCGAAAAATCTTGATCTCTCTTTCTTTCGTTTTCATTGTTTGTTCACGATTTTTGTTTCACAGCGCGCTCGAACATCGGGCTCTCGTGATCGTACGGACACTTCCGGTGGTCGACGCGGGAACTCAGTCGAAAGATTATTTATAAGAATAGACTCTATAGGAATAATGAATGCTGTTCCTCAGAAAATAACAGGCTGTTAGAGCCGTCCACGACGAAGAACCTTCTCGCATGTTTCTACGCGACGCACTTCTTTTGAACCGCCTCTTTCTCTCTTTTTTTTTTTTCTATTTACTTTTGTCTCCCGTTTTATCTTTCTCCCTTTTGTGGTGTTTCTCGTTTCGCCCCGGCCGGTTGCAATGTCTCGATTAACGATACACCGTAACCTCGTGTTTTCCCCGTAAATCCTCCGACCTCGAACATGGCGTCGCTCGTGGCGACGAACAACAAAATGGCGTGCGAGACTTCCGGCTCCGACGAGGACCCGATCGAACCTCGTGTCGAGAACTTCCCCTTTCGTATCCCTGTCAATCTCGAAATCTTCTTTGTCTATTGTGATTTTTTTGAAAGACGAAAGAAACCGACAATATGGCTGCCATCGTAGTTCTCGACCCGCGGCCGATCACCAGCCCCGAATTTGTACGTAACGTTACCAGCTAAAGCTTCTGCGCTAATCAATTAGCTCTTTACAATTTTCCGAAGGCGAGAGAGCATTCTAGAGTCTAGAGGAACGCGATTTGAAATGATTGAGCCACCCGTCGGTATACGCAAACATTTATTCTCTTTCTCCGGTTGTTTTTCTCTCGCTCTTTCTCTCCGACTCTCTCATTCACACATACTCATTCTTTCCGTCTCTCTTTCTCCTCTCATACCTCGTCTCACAGCGTTCTCAAGATATGCGCTCTCCGATGCTTTATTTACAGAACGGTAGAAACATTTAAACACTTTTTTAGACATCCTCGAGTAGTCGAGTCCCTTAAAAGTAATCGCGAATGCTAAGGGGAGGCTGGATCGTGGTTACGAGGGTGAATCCCAACAAGTGCTCCTCGTTCTCCCCTTTCTTTCCTAAACGAAGGACGGAAAGGGGTCATCTCCTGTTACCTGTGCGACACGGGGCCGTGGAGTGACGGGAGCTCGAAGATAAAACGCGGTGGAACCTGTGCCTTTACCTCTGCGCATCGTTTCATTCTTCAGGGTGACAACTGTTGTCTCGTTCTCTTGGAAGACTTGGTGTCCAAGTGTAAATCCTTGAGTCACACCCTCGTTTTATTCTTATAGTTCTCGGCGTGGTGACGTATCCATCTTTGGAGACTCTCTTGGCCCCGGGAGCTCACCAGATTGCCCCAGAGGGCCACGATTCGAACGAACATTGCCAGAAGAAGAGCATACGCTCGTTCCTAAATGTTCGGAGATCGTTTCGGTACATGAACATAAAATCGCAGAAATTGTTTAGTGTGACCCGAAAGAGAGTTCAGCGGTTCCACAGCGTTCATCTTTGATCGAGAAAGATCTTAGAGAATAGCAAGGGCTCGTCTGCGCGACAGACGATCTCCAGAAGACTTTCTCGATTCATCATTCCACGTCGCGAGTCGCGAAGATGGCGGCGACGAGCGTGGTTCCCGGATGAACGATCGACGAAGAGATGAAGCTACGCACACCGACATTCAAGGAAAAAACACTACTAATTACTAATCGTTCTCTTTGTCCGAGGGCGAGGATGAAAAGTAGAACAATGACTCAATTCCTAGTACACGGGAGAGCTCGAGAGGAATCCTGTGAATTGCAAACAAGTTTCTGCAACGGAAACAGCCTTGCCGTATATCCGATTGACGATTAAGGAAGATCTGATGCTCCGTTTTGCGATGAGTCCGTTAATGGCATTCTCGGATCGTTAACAAAGGAACAACGACAGGAAAGAAAATTTCGAACGTCTCGAACCCGAGGAGACTGAAGACTCGAGCCACGAAATTCGAGTTTCGATCGATTCCTCGAGAGATTCCTGACAAAATGGAGCCGTTTCCGGCGTCGCCGCGCGCCGACTTCCGGTGCGTCAGCACGACACGCGTTTCCCCCGCGGTCGAATTCCATTTTGAACACAGTGTTTTTGTTGTACACAGAGCTAACGTAGTCGAAGAAACGCAATTGTTGAGCAGAAATTGTTAAACACGACGGTCCTCGTTACTTTCTCGCGAGCGGGGCGCGCAGGCCCCATCGTCGCGGAGAGTTCGCCTAAACGCGACAAGGACACCCTCTAGGGTGGCCCCGCTGACTTTCGACCTCTACTGGATCCTCCTACTACGATCGACAAACGGAAAAAGCACGGAACAGCGATCTAGTCCGCCGGAAACGTTCACCGTTTCGCGACGATCATCGTTACTCGCGATCTCCTGGGACGCCGCGAGATTCGCATTCATCCTCGTCGCCTAATTTACCCTAAACCGTACAGCGGATACACCGTAGCTCGCTCGCTCAGCTAAATTAACAAGATCCCTATCGACCATACGATCTCCATTAAACTTTACAATTACCGCTACTACCTTGTACTCTTTAGGTCAACTTCCACCGAGCGGAATCGATCTCTCCCGAAAGAGCATCACCGACACTGTCAACCGTTCACTCTGTCAATCCTGAAATTAGGTTACTCCTTTAAAACAAAATCTCAAAGCAAAATGAAATAATTTCGTTCGAACGGACGTAACTTGTAATTTATAGTTAACGAATACCACGGTTAATACTAAAATTGCTCGTCTTTTTCAAGATCTTTGGCCATTTTGGAACTATTTTATAGCTCTCGGTTAATACAATTAATAACACCGAAAGTGTTCGTCGTTTGCGAGATTTGTGGCTGTATTTGGCCTAGTCCATCAGACAAGTATGACGTCCACGATTTGGCAGTTTACGTAAAGTCAATCAATCGAGTCAAATGAATTTTGTTGACGCTTAATTACGTCGCTAAATTGTTCTAGTAAACGACGAAAGAGGTACATTGCGTTTAACATTTTAATTGACAGGATAAAGTGGCCGTTTGTTCGTTCTTCTGGAAGCAGGATCGATCGATCCCGACCGCTCGTGGTTGTTTGATTCTGTCTTGCATCTAAGCTCGCTAACTAATCGCTGCCCTCGAGTTCCGTTCTCGTGGCAAACCGTTCCTGATCGCTCGCTGTTGGCGAACGGTGGCTGGCGACCGACAAAATAGTGATACCTAGAGAAAAAACACTCGAATTCGAAGGATATGACGTGCACGCGAATCCTCGATCGCGCGCCACACTCTTGAGTAATACTGGTAGCATGAGCTATCGATCGCGCGCGACCATTGACTGCGGAACGCGTGCGGAATTCCTCGACTTCCGCGAGCCCGACGCGTTTTGCAAAGATCGGCAATTTTCCTCGTACCTGTCCGTTTGATTCTTGATTCGTGAACAAAATTTTAGTGCATGGTGGCGTTAAACGAAATTGTGAATAAATGTTACTAATTATTGAAAGACGAAGCATTATAATAAATTATAATAAAGTCGAGAAGGCTTAACGAACAGATTCTACTAATTTGTTAGTGAAACGAAGGAGGAACTTTCACGATATTTCCGTAGAGTCGAGTGTTGTGACCAACGGCGGCCATATTGGAAAGTCGTCGAGAAGCAATCAGGTTAAAATTTGAATTCAATTGCTCCGCGTAAATCAATGAATAATTCACCGTGATTTTTAGGAATTGAATTTCGAAGGAACTGGTATGATTTAGTGAACGTTGGAATGCTTTCCGAAAATTTTCAAGACCGGAAGTCGAGTGTGGCTCTGGCTCGCTGGAGCGGTTCCAAGCGACCCGGCGCCGATAACGATCGTATATATACTTTCAACATTCGATAAATTTTACAGCTCGACGGAAAAAACACTTACAGAGCTAAAGTTCTACCTACATGATATGAAGCTGGTCGATGATAGAGAGTCGATCCATCGCGAGCCACCGTGCGCTGCCATTTGCGGATGTCGCTTGTACACTGCCTTTTCTACCGTAAGGAAGCATTTTTGGTCATCACGCGCGCGCGGGCGCGCGCGCACACGCGTACGCACACACACACACACGAGCAAGCATGCTTCTGTCCGTAAAAGGTAACGTGGAATCTAGATAACGAGGAAACGAACGAGTTCTCGTGGAAGGTACGCTCTTAGACTAAAAATGTCGCGAGTATAGCAACGTTCCGCTATTACAACGTATTTACAACTGTTCAATCGCGCGAGAGATAGCAAAAGAAGATGCCGGAACGAACGTCCGGAATTCCCTTGAAATCGACCGATTGCGCGCATTGTTCTTGAAGATCTTCCAGTGTGGGCATCGGTCGTTTGCAAGGAAACAAACAGGATCGTTGATCGTTATGGTCAACGTGTCAAAAATTTGGGAAAAGTGACAACAACGTCTCGAGACGTCGAACGACTCTGTACTGTCCTTCATTCGATACACCAGGCATGGGCAGGAAACGTAATACACTTAACGTCTCAGCATTCCAGAAACAGAGCAAGATTTCTCGAAGTGGAAGTTGTTCTATCTCCACTCTCATAGAAATGCGATAAAACGGAGAAAATACAGTACGAGAACGAGCGGGAGCACTTGTGGCAGCTCCTGGGAGCACGAGCTCGTTAGAAGGCGGAGAAACTACCCCCCACTGTACGGCCTCTCGCGTCGCGCGGCCACTCAGGCTCGGACGTCGCGTCCCCACCACCGTATCCACGCGATGTCACGCCCCTAACCCCGCCCTACCGTTCCGCGAGCGCTCCTAGCACAGTATAATTGGGCAAGTCTCTTTTCTAGGTAAAAAATGTCGTGCAACGAACAGAAATTAACCGTCTTCTGTCTCAAACATACTCTTCGTTCCAAAAGGTTTTTATCTTCGTTCAAACTCGGAGATGGTTTGTTCGAGTAAAGAGCGGTGTTAGTAAAAGATAAAATTGCCGCGGTAAAAATCCCAAATAATATTTTTTGATCCAGCTTCTGCGACAAAGTTCCCGACCATGCCTGAAGTATAGCGATCAAAAGGGGAGCCGAAGTGGTTCGGTCCGGGTGCTCAGAACGCCGCCGAAAACTGAATGATGGACAGAGAGAAAGAGAGAGAGAGAGAGAGAGAGAGGAGATTGCGAAGAGCTTGACGAGAACTCGGCCGAAGGAGTCTCAACGAGGAGGAGAGAAATCTGTTGAACAGGAGGAAAGAAGTAAGGCGTGGGAGGCGTGCCGTGAAATGAATTATTGGTGCTGGATCTCGTCAGTCTCGTCCTGGGACACGATGCTGGACCTGTTCGACCGTACGTCGAGGTCCATGCCGAAAGGTCGCGACGAGGAGTCCGCCGCGAGAAGGGTTTGCGTGCCCTCCTCGATGCTCAGGCTACACTCCAGCGAGCTGTCACTGAAAGTACAGAAACAGACTTCTACTCATCACTAGCGTCTTCGACGTGTGTCCTACGGAACGGTGCCGTTGTGATCGACGATCGTACCCGGGCGCGTTTACCTGACGATGCTGGCACGATCCACCGATCCGGACGCCGGCATCGTGCAGTTGTCGCCGTTGCACGATCGTTCGCCGTTGCTGCTGCACGAGGACGATGTCCTGGTCGCCGCGGCTTCCCTCAGCGACGCTCGACGAGACTCTTTGTGACACTCGCACCTGCCGATCGATTTTGCACCTGGTCAGTTAGCTGTTCACACGACACGCCCGGTGAGAATCGTTAGGTTGTCGCATACGAGATGTTGCAGTACCATCTCCGTAACTGTCGACGAAGACCTCTACCGTAACTGTCGAAATTTCATCCCCACTTCTCGTTCCCCTTGGAACCAAGCCAGCGAGGGATTAAAAGATCGCAACTTTTCTAATTTTTCTTTTAACGAAACTTTTACTGTCGTATTTGTCGCGTTTTTCTGATTAAAATGACACCAAGCGCGATATAGTTACGATCACAATTGCTTGTGTATAATAGGCGAAGTTAAGAATTCGTGTGCCTCTACCGTAAATGTCGAGTCCAGAAGTTGTGATCGTACTCGACCACTCGCTCGTCGACGCCCCAGTGGTGGGGATAACGTTCTCACAGTTACGGCAGAGACATTCGCGACGGTTACGGCGAGAGCACTGTAGTTGTAAGAATAGTCCGCCGTCCGAGGGTTTGGAATCCGAAAGGCTTTGTGATCGAAGTACTAGAATCAAGATTTGGCAGGCTCGACATGAACGAGTCGGGGATGAATGAATGAATGGAAATGGCGTGACGAGTCGACTCGCGCAGCTAATTAATTCGTACCTGCACTCTTCTGGCTGCACGTAGCTGTACCCGCCGGACTTCGGCTCGTCCTCGGTTCGCGGTACCGTTTGGATCCTCTTCGGCGCTTTCCTCTTCTCCGGTATCTCCTCGAAGTTGATCCAATTGCTAGGTCTAGCTGGCGCTCTCGGTGGCAGTGGCGGTGGACTCGGCGACTTGCCCGCGGCCTTGCGACTCGCGTCGGTCACTTTGCCCGCGAACTCAGAGAAAGTATTCGCTGCATGCTTCCGCGGGCTCTTCAGCTTGCGGCTGTCCTCCCGCGGCAGCGAGATCTTCATCTTCTCGATGCGACGCTCGTCGAGCGACGTCTGCATCACGAACTCGTCGAGCAGCGTCGGGTTTATGGGCGTCGTGGACCGCGGCCTCTCGATTGGTATCGTTCTACGCATCGTTCACAAACCAATTGTTGCTATCGTGATCACCGTAACGGCTACACTGCGGATCTTCGTGCGAAATAGAAACGCTCCAAGTCGACTCGACGAAACAAAAGTGAAACGAAAATGTGTGATCTTCGCTTCGCGTGTTTATCATTAATGCATGAAATCCGCAGTCTAGCAATGGCTACTGCCACAAGTTACTCTTCGTGTTTTAATTACGCATCAACTGTCTGAATCGCACTGTCCAACATTAATTTCGAGGTTGTCGGACAGTGTTATTTACAAGATGGATACCCATCGATGTTCTCAAGGTCAAAGTTTCGCTAGTAGTCTGAACGACGTAGGAGGGTTAGGTGTACCGACCGTGCAGAAGTTGAGTCGCCTAATTCTGTTAGGATAAGCATCAATAAAGGAGAACTGCTACCATCACGTAATTATTTCTAGCAATCTCAATTCTGACTCTTCCCGCTTATAAAAAATCCTGTGCATAGTCGAAACACCAACAAATCTGTACACCAAAGACCGAGAACGAAACACTGTACAGTCTCGTTCGAAAAGAATCGCGAACCTAGCAAAGTTAGGCGACTCCCTCGCACCGGTCGGACCGAAGCCAATAAACCCAAATAAAACGAACAGGTTAGCGAACACTATGAAAAACTCGGAATCTCCACCGTCAGTGGTGGAGGCTCGCCGTCGTTGGGACCTACCTAATTTCTTGAAGTCGTTGTTTCACAGGCAGGATCGGCACAGCCACGCTTTTCTCTAAAGGTAGGGTGGTCGGTACGTAGGGTAGATCCTCCTCGAAGCTCTCCTCGTAAAACAATCCTTTCCTCTCGTCGGGCAGCTCCTGCACGATCTTCTCGGCCTTGTTCCTGACGAACTCGATCTCGGAGTCCCGTTCCGACTCGGAGCTGTTGTGATCGAGATCGGAGATCACGCTGGGCGCTTTCACCAGGCCGTCTTCGGGTTTGAGTCCGTCGTCTAGGGTCTCTGTCCTCTTGGTCTCCTTGGCCTGCTCCTTGGGCTGTTCCTTCGGACGTTCCTTGGGGAGTTCTTTGGGATGTTCTTTCGGGTGTTCCTTGGGCTGCTGTGTCTGTCGGGGCAGGTTCTCATCGATCCTCTCCGGCGGTTCTATCGGCTGCACCTCTTTGCTCTTCCTCTTCGGCTTGGTGATCTCCTTCTTGCCGGAGACGGAGTCTCTGGACGAGCTGCTGGACACTCTGTGCTCCGAGGGAGGCCTGCTATCCGACGATCTAACCTCGACAATCTTGCTCTGGGAGCTAAGCTTGGAGTCCTTCGAAGAGCTCCTCGAGATCTCCGAGTCCTTCGAGACGCTTTTAGGCAGCTGGACGCTCTCCCGCGAGTACCTCGAGGTCGTCTCGATTTGGGCCTCCGTCTTGATCTTCGTGGGTACCGGATGATGCTCGATGGACACCTGGGTCACTATGCTACCGGTTCGTGGCTCAGACTCGTACTCGTCCAACAACTTCGTCGGCGTTTCCAGAGGAATCGAGACGCTCTCCGACGGCAACGCTTCCTCGTAGTTCCTGTCGTCCGCGTGCAGGCTGATGAAGATCGAGTCGTCCTTTCTGCTCTCTTTCTCCGTGTTGAACCGGAACTCCAAGTTGCCTATGCTCTCCAACGAAGGATGACCACCGCTGTCGTCCAGCTCGGTTCCGCTGGCGGCCGCGATCGCCTCGTCGTAGCTCTTCTTCCTCTCGCGTTTCTTGAACAGGCTCAACGTCGACGAGAACACGCCCTTGTTCTTCGAGTCTTTCTTCAGGCTCGAGCCTTTCTCCGCCGAGACGCGCTCGCGCGATTTCGATCTGCTGCGCAGACTCTCCGTGGTGTCCTTTATCTTCGAGGTCAGACTACGTCGCGGTTTCGTGCTCGGCGACGGTGATTCTGGGCTCAACACACTGCTGTCTGTTCGGCCCTTAAAAGTTGAACACGCGGATCGTCAAGAACATGCAGTGTTATGCGACACACTCTTCTCGAAAAAGCTAGCGGGTCTTCTACAAAGACAAAGCAAGGAATCCATGTGCGGGTGAAACAAGCGGGCCAAGCGTCAAGCGGGACGCGGCGCGAGCCTCCTTCGAGCTGACACATCGATCGCGATCAATACGCCGAGCAATCGAGCCTAGGAGGATCGAGGATCGAGCCTGACCAACGTCTCTCTTCTACGATCTTTTCAAAAAATACTCGTGGTCATTTTAATCCTCATTTCAGTGCGAAGTTTACCTCGTGACATTCATTATGGAACAATATCAAGAAATCGAGAATCATTTTAGGGTACAAAGCTGATCTTCAAGGCCTCACCTTCAATTTTACTTTGAAATACAGTTTATTTCAAGGTCAATCAACGCGATTGTTGCGTATTCTTTTTATACGAGTGGAAAAATAATATATTGATCGTAGCATTGTATGATGTTCGACGATGGTGAAAAAAAAAAACTACAAAATGGAGATAACAATGTCATAAACGAAGAATTTCTACCGTAATAATAATACGATCCTCCTAGAGATCCAGCGAACGATAAATGTCAACGACGATGTTGGAAGAGCGACCTAGAGGCTCGCGAACCTGCGCCAAAGACTACAGCAGTCTCGGACGATGAACGGTACCTTGAAGAGGGAGGCGAAGCTGCTTTTCCTGGAAACGGATGAGGGGCTTGGCGTCCGGGAGCCCTCGAGCTCCCTAACTTTCTGATGCCTCGGCAATTTCGGGCTTCCGGTTACGCTACTCGATGTTGGGGTCGTTTGCACGATTTCCTTGAAGTTCTGCGTCTTCTTCCTCTTGTCGTTGAAGTCCAGGCTGACCGGTTTCTGGAGCTCCGGAGGAAGACTCCGGCTGGACGATTGCTGCGGCGTCGTTGTACTCTGCGTGTCCGCTGGCTTCTTCACGATCGGCACCTGAAGAGTTAAACGGATGAAGAGGATGCCGAAGAGAGTCCTCACATCGCGTGCACCCAAGTGTTTTCACAAAATTCTTTCTTGCACACGTGATGTGCACAATTTCGCAATTTACTCGAACGCAGTCAAATTAATTTTAAACACATTGTTGTTTAAAGTTGTAGATATTGTTCTGTTAAGTTGTTCGAATATTTCGTAAAGTGGGTGCGTTGTATTGTAATACAATGTTTCAACAACGATTTGAACTAGAAGAACGGATACAGTGAATTCTCGATATATGTCAGCAACACGGGTCTCGGCAACGACGTGTATCGTGCAGGAGACATACCCGAGCCATGTTATGTTTACGCTCCTCGGCGTCCGAGGTCGCGGTAGTGGGAATAATTCCGTGACGTTTATCATCCAGGCCTCGGCGACATATACAGGGTGGCCCACATAACTCTGAACAGCTCAATATCTCGAAAACTATGCCATCGATTTTAAAGTTCTTAGCCTTAAATTGCATGGAACTGAAGGGCCTTTCTGACTACATAAACGTGAAGTGGCCTCCCTTCCCCTTTAACGGGGGAGGGGAGGTACCTTTGTAATTTTAAATGGAACCCACTATAAAATGTTACATATTTAGATTCTACCGGAAAAAAACAAGTCAATTTTGTCTGAAACATTTTTTTCTCAGATACTTCCATGATGAGATATAACAGTTTGAAGTTTCGAGTTGTAGGTACTTGAAGCGCTCGGAGATAGCGTTATGGAATTATACGCGCTTGAGTCCTTTGCTTATTCGTCAAGAAATAAAATGTACTTTAAATTAAATGTTCAAAATGTCCACCACGGGCTTGTAAACATTTATTTACTCGAAACATCAGTATTCTTTGTTTCATATCCTCTTTTGTCGTCGGTGGTTCAAACATAACTTTGTCCTTTACATATCCCCATAAGAAAAAATCTAATGGTGTTAGATCGGGGGATCGAGGAGGCCATTGACGAGGTCCCCCACGACTTATCCATTTGTTCCCAAATTTTTCGTTCAAAAATTGCCTGGTGATTGCAAAATGTGGAGGAGCGCCGTCTTGTTGGAACCACATTTCTCTTCTAACGTACAGTGGCACATCTTCCAAAAGCGCAGGCAAATGATTTTTTAAGAAATCACAATAACTTGCAGATGTTACAGTTTCTTGAAAAAATAAGGTCCAATCACAAAATCTCCTGTTAGGCCACACCAAACATTTAAAGACCATCGATAGTGAAAGGGAACACATCGCATCCAATTTGGGTTTTCCACGGCCCAATAATGCAGATTATGTCTATTTACATGCCCTGAATTCATAAAAGTGGCCTCATCGGAAAAAAGTATTTTGCACAAAAAGTCGTTTTCCACAACACCCTGCAGCCACTCACAAAATCTTACGCGGTGATCGTAATCTGCTATCGAATTCTCTTGTGATAAAACCATGTGATATGGATGATACTTTTACCGTTTCAAAATTCGTTGAATTGATGAACGACTAATATGTAATGTTTGTGCAAGTGTACGTTGACTAATGTGAGGATTTAATGTAATTGCAGCAAGAATACTGGCACTATTATTTTCATTAGTGACAGCTTTACTAAGCCGCTTTTCTAAATTATGAAATGTTTCTAAATTATGAAGCGCGTATAATTCCATAACGCTATTTCCGAGCGCTTCAAGTACCTACAACTCGAAACTTCAAACTGTTATATCTCATCATGGAAGTATCTGACAAAAAAATGTTTCAGACAAAATTGGCTTGTTTTTTCCGGTAGAATCTAAATATGTAACATTTTATAGGGGGTTCCATTTAAAATTACAAAGGTACCTCCCCTCCCACGTTAAAGGGGAAGGGAGGCCACTTCACGTTTATGTAGTCAGAAAGGCCCTTCAGTTCCATGCAATTTACGACTAAGAACTTTAAAATCGATGGCATAGTTTTCGAGATATTGAGCTGTTCAGAGTTATGTGGGCCACCCTGTATAGAGAAATCACTGTATTCGAATGTTCCCTATGCGATCACGTTGACCCAAACACAGTGAAAATGATACCCGGTGTCACCTTTAGTGCAATCACGAACCTCTATGTTCACCCTCTCCAGGTATCTCTTGGTGATCTCGACTTCCCTCTTGAAGATCTCCTTTCGCTCCTCGCGTCCTCTTCTTCGCGGCTTGTCGAGAGGGTCGGGCTTCAGGTTCCCGTCGATCATGGACACCTTAATGCTCTCCGGTATCAACGCTTTCGTGGTGTCGGCCTCGCGTTTCAACAGGATCTTCTCCAAGTCGTCGGTCTCCGGCTTCGACGGCTCTATCAGGTTGTCAGCCAGGGTCGGCTTGCTTCCGCAGAACGAGGTCTCCAGCAGGCATTTGTGCGGACTCGGTGACCTAGCGTGGAGACCGATTCATCGTCGAATTAAATCTCCATCCATTATCCTCGTCGTTGTCGCGATTAGCTCCGACTCGAATTTGAGAAAGTTGGCCTAGCTAATTCGTGAATATTTTAGGCTTTGCAACCGCGAGTGCTAACCACGTCGCGTTGGTAACCGAAGCGGTTACTCTTGTCCCTGAATTTTTCACGATTTTTAAAGTTACTATGTTCATGAGAAAAACGCGAAACGGCAGAAGCATTACAATTTAGAACCACAGCGTTTACTCGATACATGTCGCAAATGTCCCCACTGCGCGGTGTATATCCCGTGAGGGGTCGTGAACCGAGGCTGTCGACGCTGTTCTTTTCTACGTTCGGCTTGGATCAGAGAATAGTATCTCCTAGCCGATACGTGTCAATGGCTAGACCCATGTCTTGGACATGTATCGAGTAAACACTGTATTGTAATATTGTCAACCTATTGAACGTTTCGTGATAGGAGAATTTTGATATCGCATAAAGATCCTAATGGTCCTACCTCGATGAAGTGGCCGAGACGACGGAGAGCTTGCCAGAGGCGCCAGACCCCTGGCTGCCAACCGACGACAGCCTGGACGTCCTGCCGCTGATGTTCAACAGCACGATCTCGGAGCAGTTGCTGTCCTTGCGTTCTCTCTCGAGCTTGCTGCTGTAATCGGACAACGAGGCATCCTCTTTCTTTCTCTTGGCTAGCTTCTTCGACTCTCTTCGCAGGTCCTGCTCGTGTACAGGATCCTGCAGGTCCAGCTCCTCCGTGGACGATCTCAGATCTTGAGCGTCCTCCTTGTAACCCAGCGTCAGCTTGCATCCAGGTGGAGGCTCTCCGCCTGAAACGTTCACCGGAAAACACCACCTGAACCTGATCCAGAAGACGACGAAGAAAGTTTGCCGGGTCTACAGGTAACAAGTGTCTAGACGCAACTGGGGCTGCTACTCGCTATGTTCCCGGTACCAACCTACTTCTACGGCCGACTATTATAGTCTACAATCGATACAGGAAACACTGTTGGATACACCGTGCTTGGATGGAACCTTAGGCATCATGCACCGCGCGCTCTCGCCGTTCATGAGAAACGAGATACTCCTCGCAGGTGCAGATCGCGACCTCGAACGGTCGAATCAATTCCTCGCTACCGATTACCGCGTTTACCCTTCGCGTTCATAGTGACGCACAAAGTGGGGAAATTTGTCGAGCAGCTACCTACGCCTAATGCCTCGTGAACAGCTTCTTCGCAGCTAGTTTGCCGAGTTGTCACGTGAACAATGATGCTGCTCCTCTTAGACCAGCAAATGCTGTTCAAGAGATCTTCGTTTGTCAACCATAGTTGAAATTAGATGTGCCTGATAGTGGCTCTCGCCGTACATTTGTTAAATATTTCCATCGCGATAGTCTTTTAAGTTGCGAAAGAGAGAATCTCAAATTCAAAAATTTCTCACTGACCCGAATGAAACAGTATGTAAATCGTTTCGTTGGTCAAAAACAAATGTGACAGATCGAATTTTGTTATAAATTGTTATAAACACAGAAACCCGAGTCTGTATCTCCGAAAGCTGAAGATTGAAAAGAGAAAATGTACCTCTATTTAACTACTTTTGTTCACAGAGTATGCTTGCCGGATTGTTCATGCGACGACTCCCGGAAGGAGTGATTGTCCCACAGTAATTACAGAAGAGAATTATCCAGAATAGAATTACAGAGTAACTAAGCCTAAGATACAACAGACAGCGATCTACGAAAGTCGGACGAGGACCTGATCTACTTCCCTCGTGATCGTCAACTGACAGATTGTCAGCGGCTGACGTCACGGTGCGAACATCGTGCGGTATAATTGTCCGCTGTTAAACGAGCGTGGGCCAGTTGACACGAGCGACGGAGAAACGTGTTGCTTCTTCCTGCAGGACGGTGTTTGTGTGTCAGCGCGCGTGACAATGGCGAATATAGGACGGAACTTCCGGTAAACTCGCTTCGCGACCTGTATTAATTCGTGGTCGGGTACGCAGAAACGGGAATCGAGGCTCGCGTTATCTCCGGGGACCATTTAAACGGCCGCCGTCTCGATCGATTCCAGTCCGCTCGTTCTTCGACGCGAACTCGCGTTTTGTGCGCGAGGCGACATGGAAACGGGATCAAAAATACCGGGGTTGTTCGGAAGTTTACCGGTCCGGGCCTTTTCGGGGCAGATTCTGTGTGAAAGAGTCAAAGAAAAGTGGAGAATGCAATTTTTTGAATAAGATTTCTGTTCCCGGAGAATGGCCATTTTTCAACATTTCTGCAGCGCTTCCATTTCTATTGTCCGTGTCGTCCCATTTGTCTACGCACGAGCGAAAGATTCCTGCAGGACTTTCAAGAATTTTTCGCAAAAATGGAGTTTGATGGGAAGGCTTTAAACATAACTGCAAACACAGGAAATCATAGGTGTTAAAGACATCTATGTGTCACATTGCATTTTTATATTCACAATCTGTAGATAAATTCTGAATAATTTAGAAGGTCTGTTCAAGGAGTGTTCCATAGATAATTATAAATTGGCAAATAGTTATATGGAAGAAATAACGTACGTAGAGTAAATAAATGAGGATTGTTTAATTCGTGGAGAATGAAATTTCAAGTGGAGATAAACAACGTGCGAGATTGCATAATTGTCAATGGATGACTAGAGAGCTCGACTGTCAGCGAGACGATCAGGGTTCAAATCCAGGTTAGGGGGATACTTTTCACATAAAATAATTTTTCAATAAAAAGAAATAGATTGCGCAGTTTACTATGAAAGTTATTTCACACAAAACCAAGAAAAATATTGATCCAAACGGTTTAATACGTAGGAATAAAAAAAAAACCGCTATGAGCCCGGGTGGCACAATTACAAATTGTGCAACCGCGCACACAATAGGCGCATCCGAATAAAGCGCGTTCCGGTTGCAACGCTGTTGTTAAAAGTAGTAACAGCAGCAAGAGCGACTCTTTCAAAGTGAAAAGGCATCGGGTCATATCGAATGCGCAACTGCTTCGGCGCTGCAGGAGCGTTAACCTACTACCACTACTATCGTCGTACATCTCGTGGCATTCAAAATAACGTTGGAAAATTTACAAGTGCAATTCAATTCTTTACGCTTGATGCACGACGCTCGGGGTGGTTGGAGAGCGACGAGGCAGCAAGGAGAGAGGTAATAACCCCAACGGGACCATAAACAGGACCATAACTCTCTCTCTTCCGTCCGGGACTTATTTCGAAAAATTTCTAGAACCGGTCTGCGAAGCGGAGAATAATTTCGCTTTGCATCTTTCGCTGCCGCGGTTCAGCCCTCTTTTTACAGCTTCGCGTTCACTATCTCCCCTTGCGCAGTTGCCTTTCAGTTTTCCCCGTTCTACAGTGAACCTGTCGCTGTCAACTTTTCTTTCACTTTTTCTGCAGTCGACATTGTTCCGAGTGACCAAGGTCGGTTTACCCTAACGATCACGCCCGTGCACGGTCGTTCTCTGCGAGAAGGGAAAAAGCGACAGCGGGAGAAGCCCGGCGAGTGGATCGTTATTTTCGAAATTGGAAAAGCCAACGCCGCGCAACAGATATTTTTCAAGAAACCCTCCGTGGGAAACGAGCCACGGAAACAAAGGCGCGCCGCAGCCTTTAGGGTCAAGCTGTCGCTGTTTGATTGCCACGTCCGACTTGAAATTTCCAGACGACCCGAGGAAACCGCCGAGAGACGGACGCGTGAACCGTCTTACCGTGCTGTAATTGAATTTTGTCACACGCCCGACGCGCCGGCAATTCAATTTTCTCGCGGGAACGGCACTACCTACGTGAAAACTTCTTCGGGGGAAGAGGCGGCAAGTTGCTTCTTTCCTACCTGTACAAATATATTAGACGCCGGAGTGGCGTTGTGCGCGGACACGCTGGCCAACCAGACGGGAATCTTGGCCGAGACACGTTGGCCGATTCAAAACAGCAGCTTAGGAGGTTTTGGAAACCCGGGACACCGGTTCTTGGCCTCACATTTTTCGGAAACGATCAACGACCGATATATTTTTCGTGACAGAACTTGTCAATAACTTTCAGAATTTTTGATCGGGTCAGCTATAAAAATTTGTGCTTCCAACACGAATAGATGCGTACAAATAATTTCAGTTGGCTGGGTTGGATCGTTCTGTTGAAATAAATTGTCGAAAAGGCTCGTTTCCAGTACAGTGAATTCCCGATGTACGTCAACAACACATGTATTGCCAGCGTCGCGTTATGTTTACGCTTCTCGACCTTCGCGGCCCCTCGCGGGGTGTGCCCCGCGGTAGTGGGGATAATTAATAATTAACGCGACGTTAATCGTCCAGGCCTTCGCGACGTATATCGAGAAATCACTGTACCTCCTCTAGCTAGCTGTTTATCTCGGTAGGGAATGATCTGGATGCAAAGCTTTTCGGTGGATTCTCTAGAAGAGACAGGAGCATAGACTGCCCCGTAGGGTTTTGTCCACGTTCGGTGTACACGCAGAGGACAAGGCAGAAGGTCTATTTTTCTTTGTCGGTGAAGTCGAAGGCCCTCGAGGGGGCAATGCGGGAGGAGATCGCCGAGCAGGCTAGTCGGGAAAGGTGAAAGTGTTCCTTGGTTGAGAGACGTTACCTGCGAGAAGCTCCCTCTCGGGCGTCGAGTCCCTGGAGTTACTGTCCTCATGGTGGGAGGAACTGCTGGCCCTGCTGATGTCAATTCGCGGTGTGCTGGGTGTCTTTAGCGAACTGCCAGGCGTAGCCGGCGTGGTGACCTCGACGATGCCTGGCATTCGCGCAGCCGGTTCCCCCTGCATTCAAATTCGTAACGCTGGTTTTTCGCTTCGGGTCACAGTCACTGAGGGTGTGGTTGTGGTGGTGGTTGGTGGTTGGTGGTTGGTGGTTGGTGGTTGGTGGTGGTGGTGGTGGTAGTTGGTGGTTGGTTGGTGGTTGGTTGGTTGATTGGTTGGTTGGTGGACGCAGGTCAGCCTGCTCCGGGGACGCGGAGAGCTTCGAGAGTTTTTCGATAGACGGGGGAAGCGAGCGGCCCGCGCGCATATACGTGTACGCGCGCACGTAACGCACGGCAACAGAGATCGCAGAGATCGACGAGATCCTCGACGAAGGAGACGAGGCAGCCGATTTTTGAGAGAGGAACTCAAGGAGGACACAGGGAAGGACTCACGTTTTCCACCTCGTCGGACAGGTCTTCGAAGGATGCTATCGGCGCTGGTCCAAGCTTCCTCTGATGGGCGCCCGGTACCCCTGACGCCATATTTTCCGATAGCTCAGCCCACGATGATGCTGCAAAACACCCTTCATTTTAATCATTCGTAACGACACCGTGGCTACTGGCGCCGGCACCTCACGACGTGCAACTGGAACTCAACTCCGGACAATAGTCGGGACTATACCAATTGTTCATATTGTTCTAGCGAATTTATTGGGCGAGCCCCACCTGCGAAACATTGTTCGTATCAGAGTTTACAACCTGGGATTTATGTTCAAGTGTAGGGTAGAGTGTAGAGTCCAAACGCTCGTTAATTGTTTGGTCAGACTGCTTAACAGAATTTATCCGTCGACCTCCAGCTATAGAAATTTGTTTAAATCAAACTTTACCAACTGCTGCAGGGTTTACTTTATACGATGCATCACCATGCTGCAAGCACAGAACTTGTTCTTTAACCCTTTGCACACGAGGCTATGATATTTTAACTCCAAAACAAAACATATCTTCCAACCTAGAAAATTACCCTTCTATATATTTTTTTTTTTCGTGTTATACATACGAAAATGGCGCAATTTGTTCGTGCAACACTGAAATGTTTAGTAGTTTATTAAATACACAAAAATTTAATAACGTAAAAAATATTTTGAATAATGATACAGCAATTTTTAGTGGCGCCTTACAGTCGCCATTCGAGTGCTAAGGGTTAATTAGATCTTCAACCTGTCTAGTCGAATTTCTTAATCGATTTCCACCTATGAACAATTATTTGAATTACACCTTAAAATTTGTCACAGTGACGGTGTTCCAACCATAGTGCAATCATTTAGTCGCGTTGTTTATTTGTTATTAGACCTCCATCTGCGAGCAATTATGTAGAGCAGCGTTTCAAATGAAGGATTTAGGGTCAACGAGGATCGAGTCGATGTCACTCACGTTTGGCACACACGAGTTTTACGAAGTTGCAACGTGGTAACAAGTCACTGAACGTATGTAATCATCATTGTCACCGTTTGATTTTTTTCAGTATGCGAAGGCTACTTCTGCTGGGTAACTGGTGCCACCCGCGATCGGGGAACAGTCACCGGAGCAAAGAGGCTAATCAGAGCCGAAGTTAGAACATTTAAGCGAAGGACGAACCGATTAACTCGCGCCACGTCGCGTCGCGTCGCTCAGGATGAGGGATATTGAGAGCCTCTCGTGATCCGTCGCTGCTGATCGAGCACCTGACCTCCAATTTACCCACGAACCATCTCTGAATATCGGGTGACCGAAATTTTCGGACATGACGTGTCCCGTTTCAACCGAGACTCGAGAAAAATCATATCCAGACCGAGAGTTTTATAGCGATACGATTTTTTTTTTAGTAATGGACAGAATTTGCTCGATCAGATTTTTCATTTATTTTGAACCCAGTAGCACTTTCCGCAGAGCAGGAT
Organism: Halictus rubicundus; assembly: GCF_050948215.1. Lineage (NCBI taxonomy): Eukaryota > Metazoa > Arthropoda > Insecta > Hymenoptera > Halictidae > Halictus > Halictus rubicundus. Next base: position 16,260,368 of record NC_135156.1, on the reverse strand, counting down.
TTCTCTTTGCCTTCGACTCGCATAAATTAGGGCACAAAAATTTACATTTGCATAAGGAACGCGTAACAAGAACTTTCATCGAATTTTGTTTTTTAACGCGCGAGACTACTTCATCCCAGACTTTGCTCTCGGAAAAATTCCTGCAACGAAGTAATAGCATTAAATGTACTCGGGAAAGCTTGCTGTTTCCGCGCGGCGGAAATGTGGAACGCTGAACGTTTCTTCTCTAGATCTGGCTTTCTTGGCGAATTTATCCGATAAACGTATCCGTGGCTAATACCGATGAAAAGTATAAACGATGGAATTTGTTGAACCCTGTAACATCGAATAGACGTTAAAATGAATTTCCTTGAAAATTCAGTCGGAAGGGAACGAATTACCTATTATTTTTACAAGGAACTGCGGTGATTCGATCGTGTTTTCAGACGATTTTATATGTTTGTGAACTGTCGAGAGCCAGTATTAAATTTTCTGAAGTTAGTTTCGATATTTCCGAGCGGTGTTTTGACAGAATCTTCAACCAGGGATCCTTGAACTCAGCTCGAGGAAACTTCTGGATGGGAACGTTCGGAGTATCCGCGCAGCTCGGGCAAAGGATTTTTAACGAAGAACGCTGCGGAAAGCCCGCAACTTTTTCCCACCGCTGCGGAATTAACTGTCGACGCACAGCGGTTTCATTTCTCGAAAGCCTGCCAGAAATTTGTGAATTGAAAGCTGCAAAATTAGAAACAGAAGGAGCTAATGTCTATCAGAATATGGTATGCGATCTATCCGAATTATATTGGTCAGACGATAACAATCCAATGACAAAACGTTTGTTTGTTTTTAATTATTTTTATACGAAACTTCCACCAATATTTCGGTGACATTTTTCTGATTGAAACGAGTCCGAACACGACACAGATTGGATTATTTTTACGCGTTGTGTCCACGCTTAAGTAAACTCTCTATTATCCGAACGAATCTGTGGAAGATGACTATGTTCGATTGAACACGCAAATATGCTCCGAATGGTGTCGTGTTTGGGCTCATTTTAACCAGAAAAATATGAGCAATATGTTGGTAATGGTTTCGTGAAAAAATAATTAAAAAGAATATGTTGGTTGTCGATGTTTCTTTCGATGCTAGCGGTAAGAAATGAAGGAATACATTAAATTAAACAGAATATCAAGACGTTACAGTGAACGAAAAATCTACTACGTATTGTACAGTAAAGCCACTATATTTTTCAATAAATGGCACCTCCGTGCGACGTTCATTCTCGTCGAGCAGCCCACGCCACGGCGGAAACCGTAGGAAACCGTGGCTCTCCTGAGAGCTAAAGCAAACATTCCGACAAGTTGACGGTGCAAACAAGCCTGGCTCGGGAAGATTTATGCAGTATAATTGGACGCAACAGTGGCCGAGTGAACTACGCTTCAGGATATTCTTGTGGTTCGATCCTGCACGCCTCGATAACAACGGGGATCGAAATAGACAGTTGTTTTTCATTTTTAAATAAGTTCTTATACAAGAAATATCTTAGAGCCTACATAATAGAAATTCTGAACAAGTTATTTTATAACGCTTATTAGAAAGAGCTCCGAAACAAAAACATTAGCAAGGTTTGATAATCGAGGTTCCACTATATCGTGAATTAAACAAGCGAATACGCTCCGAATAGTGTCGTGCCAAAATATAATGAAAACACAAAAAAGGTTTATCAATAAAAACAGTACCATATATTAAAAATTTTCGCTTTCGGGAAATGTTTTTCGTCTGTTCCTGTTGGAACTGACGAACACAAAGGCAAACAAATTTCGCAAATTTTCCAACAAATTTTCCGGTCCACGTCTGAAACAGAACCCATCAAAATGTTCCATAACTTTTCAATTCCCGGAGAAAAATGCAAACCGGGAACGTCTTCGATCGAGCTTCCGAGGAGAATCGCGGCCGTTCGATTCGATGGGACCTGAGCTCGACCCTGGTTCGAGTTAGGGATTCGGTATTGTGTTACCAAGACCGGGAAGTTGAAAATATTCGAAGTTTACGGAAAGGACGGCGAGGACGACGCTGCGCCGGGGAAACGCGAACGGCGATCGTTTTCGGGTCGCCATGCAATTCCTTTCCCGTTGTCCCCTTTGAAAACGGAATGCGCGAACAATCGGACGACCGGCTTTCCCGGCGGCGGCCCTGGGAATGCAGTTTGCTCGAGAAAGCGAAAAAAGTATATCTGGAGCAGAAAAGAGGAGAAAATGTTGCGCGAGTAGAAAACGCTCCGCACGGTTCTCCAATTAATGAGAGCCGGCGCTCGATCTTGCGGAACTTTTACTGTCCGTGGCTCTCGAAACCCTCCATCGGTCGCTGCTGACCAACTACAGTTGCTTTTCAATCGATTTAGTCAAACATGTTCTCGAACATGCGAGTCAAACATGTTCTCAAGCATGTGAGTTAAACATGTTCTCAAGAATGTGAGTCAAACATGTTCTCAAGCATGTGAGTCAAACATGCTCTCAAGCATGCGAGTCAAGCATGTCGGTGAAGAATGTGAGTTAAACATGTTCTGAAGCATACGAGTCAAGCATGTGAGCCAAGCATGTGAGTCATACATGTGTTCAAGTATGTTAGTCACGCATTTAAGTCAAACATGTTCTCAAGAAAGTGAGTCAAACACGTTTTCAAGCATGTGAGTCAAATAGGTGAGTCAAACATGCTTTGAAGCATGTGAGTCAAGCATGTCGGTGAAGAATGTGAGTCAAACATGTTCTCAAGCATCTGAGTTATGCTCGTGAGTCAAGTATGTGAGTCAAACATGTTCTCAAGCATCTGAGTTATGCTCGTGAGTCAAGTATGTGAGTCAAACATGTTGTCAAGCATGTGTGAGTCAAACATGTTCTGAAGCATATGAGTCAAACATGTTTCCGAACACATAAGAACGGTTTCTGATGAACCATACTCGCTCTACAATGGATAGAATCACAACATTTTACATTTTACATTTTATAAAACTGTCGTGTCTATAGCATTGTCAAAATTGTTTTAAAATGGACCATGCGTTTAACCTCTACGAAAAAATGTGAGAGAAATTTCCGGTGGACCGCAGACGCTTTTCGCAGAATTCAATCAAACCATTTTATAAGAGTACTATCGGCTTTGTTCAGGTTGTTTTGAAACGGATTATAAATTTAGTCTGTGTCAAAAAACGCGAGGGGAATTTCTGCTGTGCCACAGTTGTTTTCGAACGAATTTGGTTCAACAATTCTACAGAAATGCCACGCGTATAACATCGTTAAAATTGTTTTAAACCGGGCCGCGCGTTTAATCTTTCCGAAAAAGTGTGACGAGAATTTCTGATGAACCACAGTTGCGTTGCACCGAATTTCATCGGGCCGTTTACCAAAACCACCAGGTTTAACTTTTGTGGGATCAGCGGCGTTAGAGTGAATGGTAATTTTGGGGGAATAAGCGAAACACGAGAGCGCGGTGTGCATGTTGGAACAGAAATAGTAGTAATTTCTAAATGGGTACGGTGGCTTATGGGTTAATTATAAAGACGAGCAGAGCGAACGGCGATTTCGCGGCGCCCGGTTACGCTGGGAAGGAGCTTCGCATGGAAAAAGGAAACTCGCGATGTAAGAAAGGTCGTTGATACGCTGAGTCAATTAGCAACGAAGTCTCGAGGGGCTCAGACGGAATCTCGTGCTTCAACGTGTTAAACACGCCGTGCCTCAGCCGTTCGCTTCCTCAGCGAAAGAACGACGACGCCTCTAGCTGCGAGGCAACGACCGATCGAACTTGACAGAGAGCGGCTATCGGGACAGGAAGACAGAGATAAACGACAACATTCCTTGCACAACAGTCTATTCAAACAATCGAGACCGTCACTCCAAAGACTCAGCCCTCGAGTCGACCATAATCGATCATGCCGTATGAATAATCATCCATTTTCGACGTCTTTCTGAAAAATATCTTCACCTAAATCGACAGAACTAAAAATGAAATATTCCATACGAGACAAACCACATTCTCGAAAAACAATAAAATACTTGAAGCAGTGAAGCGCGTATTTGCACAAATAAAAATGCTTCTAACATATTTAACGTGAGCGAAAGTGAGTTGAGTTTGTGCCAAGCTAAAAATTGATAATTAAACGATCTTCAGAATAGCATACTGAATTCGCTAAATGCTTTCATGAACATAGCAGATTATTTTCAAAACTTCCCAGAACTTCATTTCAAACAAAGATATTTTCTCGTTCTTCGTTCATCTATTTTAAGCCAGCGAACACATCACCTAACAAAAGCAGCATAAACAAGAAAATCACGCTGTCTGTCAGGCATCCGATCGATCCCAAATAAACCGGTCCGGTAGATTTGCTGTTCCACGCTCGATAAAGCACTAAATACCATCAAGTTTCAATTTCTGTTCATTGGTAGACGATCGAGCGTTTCCGCGCAGCAGTCCATCAACTTCGAACATCAAACAGAAGCTCGACGTTCAAACGAACGTAAAAAACGAATTTCTTCGTTTTCGACGTGGAAGATCAAGAGCTTGCAGCTCAACTCTTTGGAAATGTCTCCGTAAAATTTGAAGTTGGAACTCCCATTTCCGAAGTTGTGGATCACCGAACTGCACGTGGCTCGGTATTTCGAGTTGCAACTTCGAGGCCGTTCAGAAATCTGGTTCGGCGATCGACTTGAAATTTTAACTGCTGCTCAAGAAAGAGTTGTACTACCGTTTGATGTGCTATTTAAATGATAGGTGATGTAGGTATCTTTTTACCATTAAAAATATGGACAATTTTTCTCTACTATTGGGTTGTGAAATGAATTCGTTTGGTTGCAAACATGAGTCTGTTTTAATTTTAACGATTTAGTCGCGAGTGGCAATGAGTCAGGCGATAATTGTAAGTGTAGGGAAGTACCTAAGTAGTAGAAGAATAGTAGAAAAGTAGTAGTAGAAGTACCTGTGTAGGGGTGTACCTACTTGAAATTTTGGGCTCGGGATCCTGTTTATGAACAACGCGACCCAGAAATATGTGTACAGCTTAACGAAAGTGTGAGGAGAGCGTATGAAGAGTATCGGATGAGTTGCATCAGTCGGTTTAAAAAGAAAAACGGAGACATCGGTATTTTTCGTCGGGGAAAAAGTAATTCTGTTCGGAAAGGAGTAGACAAACAAGCACGAAGGCCGCGCGAAACTTTGCGAAAGGTGATCCATCCATCGGGCTGGTAATATCCTTAAAGTTGGAGAATTTGGCGGAAAGCCGAGCTAGACTGGTATAGATTTAGAATATAGATTCGCTGGAAAGCGGGGACCGTCCTCGAAGTTTCCGCCGCGCCGGTTCCATTCGATTCGGCTCGCGAATGATTTACGTTCCACGGCCTCGGGCTCTCTCGGATGGCGATCGTCGACTCGATTAACCGATCCGGACGAATTAATCGTTAATTAAATTCGATCACCGGGGCTCGTTACAAACGGTGGAAACTGCTCGTGGAAAACCGCGCCCGACTCGTTAACGCGTTTTCCTGACCGGAAAACGATGCGTCCGATTAGAACGCTCGTCGAAGTGCTTTCCTCTTTTTCGATTTTTTCCGTTCTGTTTTATCCTGAACGCAATAAGCGGAATGCTCGCGGATTTATTTTGTAATCAAACAACGCGATTCTCCGGCAATCTCTGTCCATCTCTCTCTCTCTCTGTTTATTGGTTTTGCAGTTATTAGAGATTTTATTTCGTTGGGAATTTGTGTGGAACGTAATAAAGGGTGGGAACGGTGTTTGTCGACGGTACACACGTCTTGTTTTGCTTTTAAAAAATTTACTCTGCGCCTTAATTTCCGGATTCGGCTCGAGATCGTCCGACGTTTGCCGATAATATGTTTCCGCGGAATCGTATCGATGTTACGACAGAATTAACGAAACGCGATCGGCCGTGCGTGAAACGCGGAGGATTCGTTAACGGGGTATTCAATCGAAAAATTCTGTGACGTTCGCGTTCGATGAAACAGGCGACAAAAACATGGCGCATCAACCTCCATGGCCTTATACAGTCGTTTTGAACTGGTCCCTCGTTTTTGCTCCGTAAAACAGTTTCAAAAAATCGTGAATCAATTTCCAAGGGCTTGTTGTAAAGAGGAAGCTTCGATCACCGAGCCCAGGGTTGGTTCAATCCCGACAAAAATTTTCCAGCGATTCTACAGCCGTTTGGATTAGCATCGAGGATGAACGTAAAACAGTAATCAACTCGTTCGCATAATTTTTTTCGTGACTTACCATCCGAATTTTGGAAAAGTAGAGCACCAACGAATTAAAGAACCATGCGCCATCGTGCCAAACGATTCGGAGTTTAGGCGTGTCGCCTGATAAAGGTCCGCCCAAACAAGACGGGCAAGATGCCGAAGTTGTTCGAACGGCCGAAGTCGCTGTCCATAAGGACCGAGCGAACTGACAGGCCACTTGAGAGGCGCTCGACGGTCCTCGCAACAAAGGCCAAGTGCCGAAAACCGCAGAACTGTTTACTCCCCTCTACACCCCCGAGATGCCTATGCTGGAGCGTGTTGCCCACGGGCAACCCACAGACAAGATTGAGCAGCGTTAGAAATCTCTGCGGATACGGACGCAGTCACGGTGCAGAATTTACTGGAAAAATTCAATATTCGTGTATATCACGATATTAAATACATTCCTTTTGCATAGAATGCGTATGACACTAAATGCGTATGTATATGAGAATGGAAATTGTTATTAATAATCATAATAATAATTTCTATGCATAAACAATTTTGCAATAATAATATGTCAATCATTTTTATTTATTCTTAATTTGCTTTTACTATACGTTTCGTACCTATCCGAAAATAATAAGAATGTAAAGATAGATCCAGATTGTTTGGAAGAACGTGAACAGAGATCACATTGAAAGTACTGAGAATGAGTCGGATAGCGAATAACATTCATTTATCATTAATTTCGTTTTTAATTTGTTAGTTTTTAAAAATAAATTTTGTTATGAAAATTGTTAACATATTTTTTCAAATTTTTTAACACTTCAACCGATGGTAAAATTTGCAAAACAAAGATATTAGTAATATTTTTGCATTAAGTAATCACATTCGAATATAAAATGATGAATTATTTAAAAAGAACAGTCTCTTGCGATGATGATTAAAAAAAGAAAATGTTTTTTATCTTTGTTTTTATCTTTTTGTTTTTATGTCTTTTATCTGTGGTATAAAATGTGTTGTGTAGGCAGTTTTCGTAAAACTCATCCCAAATAGCAAACTTTGATGGTCCGTATCCTTTAAATAATTTCGAAGATTACAAAATGATGGCTCAATCTTTCAGTTTCATCCAAATTCGAAACATGGTCCCCAAAAAAAGATTTAATTCACATGGAATGACCCCCTTCCTAATTTGGATATTTCCTTAAAAAAATTGTGTAATTCACGTATAACATAAGGATGTGTGATGCTGTTTCACCAAGCGACAGGCACAATTCTTATCCCCATGATGTTGTAGAGGAGAGATACCGATAGTTTACCTAAGGAGCTGTGGAGCCCCTAAAAACATTTTTTTTGTGCCATGCACAGCAGGGAACGTGTCAACGTGCTCTCGAAAGGCCATCTGGACGTTCAAAGTTATGGCCCCAACGACGTCGGGGCGACCCCGGAAAGATTTCGAGCACGAAGACCAATTCCTGACCGGCAAATTTCTAGCCCGTGTTCTTGAATCTGGCCGCCCAAACAACTTCGGCATCTTGCCCGTCTTGTTTGGGGCGACCTTAAACAGTCTTCCGGCAGGGTCGTCTAGCCACCGACGGACTTATACTACTTGACCGGTTCTTGGCGAAGGGGATCGGTTCTTTGGCCGGCGGGAACGCAATTTCGTGGTCCGTTTGACTCGTCGACGAGCGTTTGCACATCGGGCGACGCAGGATCGGCTCTTCGGCCGTTGAAAAATGCTGGGAACACGGGGCCCCGGGTGTTTGCGGACTCCGTTCTTCCGGGCGACAGGCTCAAAGAGATTAGCTCACGGTCTGCGGCCCCTGTTTTCGGTTACATTTGTCTAGACCCGTTAAAACGGTCTTTGTATCGCTCCCACCCGGCTTTGTACAGCTGACAGCCCCGTGCCCGCCACCTGGCTCTCAACCCTTTCTCCACCCCTTTCCTTATTTTCGATAAAACGCGCGACGGCGCGAGTCCATCCGGTCTCCGCCCGCCCCGTCGCCGCTTTATGGCTTCTAAAGTGATCCCGATCTCGCACCGGAACCTGCGTTAACATCGTTTGATGCACACGCACTTTGATCCGGTCCCCTCTGTCGAATATTTCGCTCGGCGATCGATTGTTAGTTAACGCTGGAACCAGCGAGCGTTAAACGCCCAGATTGATTTGTAATAGTGACAAGATTCAAGTCGTTCTTGAGAGTTCTTATTGGTTGCATTGTAGCGTGGAAAATTTCTCGCGAGGACATTTTTATAATTGTTATAATTTCCGCAATCGAGAAGGAAGACGCTACAGAAAAATCGTTTCGAGTGGTTCTAGCTTTATGGCAATGCTTCCATCTAAAGGGAAAAGATCGGTTTCTTTTATTGCATGTTCTTAAAGCGTAATGCTTCAAGAATGTGCTCCTGAAATTTTATGCTTCGGTTCCAGAGAAATGGCGAAGTTAGAATGATTTAATCAATGCCGCGCGCTCCTGGGAATAAATCGTGAAACGTTAAAGGCGCTTTTCTTGGGAGCGTAGCTTTGACAATTTCAAGCTCTCGAATTTGTTGCACGAAACGTACGCACGCGGACCTAATAATTTTTTAAAAATCATCACGAAGCAGTGCCTCCGACGCGCAAGCTTGTTAATGAAACATCTTGTGGTCAGCGTAGATGGAGTATCTTGTCAATGAAGAATAAAATAGACTTTCTTTGAGGTGCGTGGGAGCGTTCGAAGAGCTTGTTTATAAAATAACAGATAAAATATCTGCGTGAATATTTATAGTCTCCGTCTCCGGGCTCCTTTGATACTCGTTCGACCGGTGTTGCGTTGACGAAGACACCTTCGGCATCTTCCTCGCGGGCGAAAAATTCGCGAAACTATCTGAAAAGCCTGGAAGGGTTCTGGAATCGTTAGCAACAGTGGCGAACTAGTTAACAAACCGCCGAAGTTCGCGGGGAATTTACATTTTTGTAATAAAATTCGAGGAGACGGGAGCAAAGTAGAATTCTACGGTCTGCAATGCAAGTTTTAATGGAGTGGAAGTGAAAGACAGGCGTATGGAGACGTAAATGTGACATTTTTCAGGACTTGACGGCGCACCCTTGAAGAACGCGGGTTCATTTTGTTGTAGCATTCGTCATGACCCCGAAGTTATAAAGGTTCCATTTAAATTCTGACTTCCTGCGAGACCGTATAATTTATGAGCCAGTTACGCCCAAAGTTCAAAGTTCAAGTTGAGAAAATTAATGTCGGCTTCAAAGATGCGGGTTGCAAAATATATGTAATATCAAATCGGTGCGCGAGCTGTTATCGATTCTGATTGCGGTTCGAAAAACCCGCTAGAAAAGTTTTATCGATGATTCCCTCGAGATTGCTCGTTCGTTTCGAGAAGCTACGAGCACCGGTTAAGAAATCCTCGATTTTTCAATCGGCAACGAGGTTTAACGACTCCTGCGGGCAAGGTAGACAGTGGTTAATGCGTGGGAGTGGCTGCAGGAGCATGGAATCCTGCCAATATCTGCGAAATGTCTATTCCCGGAGGGATGGACGTTGCGCACGCAGGAAAGAGTGTAAGAAAGCGAGGAAAAACGAAAACACGACCGGGAAATAGGGTCGTCGAGACGGAATTTACATTTTTCTAATCAAATTCAGAGTGCCTGGGACTAAATAAAATTCCGGAACCTCCATTAGCAATTTTAATGGACCGAAAATAAAAGAGAAGCACACAAATGCTCGAATTCGACATTTCCCAGAAATTGAACGATCGCGTTCTCGAAGTACAATCATTTCGACAGGACTGTCAACTTTGTTGCTATTTGAGGAACCTGCGGGAACGAGAAAGTGGAGCACAGGACAGAATTTACATTTTTCTAATCAAATTCGGAGTGCCTGGCGCAAACATTTCAGCACCTCCATTAGCAATTTTAATGGACCGAAGATAAAAGAGAAGCACATCTGTAATTCGACATTTCCCAGAAATTGATCGCTCGCGTTCTCGAAGTACAATCATTTCAACAGGTCTACTTTGTTGTTATTTGAGGAACCTGCGGGAACGAGAAAGAGAAGGGGAAGAGAATTTATATTTTTGTAATTAAAATCGCAGAGCCTGACCGCAAGGTAGAACTTCGGTAATTAGTAGACCGCGGGTTTTTCTGCAAAATAAAAATTTTCTACCTGAATCGCAACAGACTGGAGTAAAATAGAAATTTATTTTCCTTCTTAATATGTTTAATAGGTTGAAAATAATGTAACAGTAATTTAAAATGTTTCCAATGTTTTTACTGCTTTAAAATACGCCTACCCATTTCCGTCACGAATGCATAAAATCCGCAGTCTGGTCGTTAGCAATTTTAATCGACTGGAAGTAGAAGAAAAGCGCAGGAAAGCTTGAATCCGACAATTTCCAGGTCTGCATGTTCGAAGCTCCAAGAAGAAGAATCGATTCGTTATGGTTGCAGGAACGTGCCGGGAGCGTCGTTACCGATTCTGCGGGGATTGCTCGCGCGTTTCAAGGAGCCTAGTATCGATTCGGAAATCCTTGATATTTCACTCGGCGGCGAGGTTTAAGGGTCCGGGATAATCACGTGACTTTTTCAGAGTCAGCAGGTCGGTAACTGCTGTATAATTTCCGTTCACAGCCTTAAGCCTGTGACTAAACTTGTCAAATTTTTTAAAATAAATATAATTCTGTATTGTCTAAGATAAAATATAGCTCAATTTGTAGCTGGAGATATTTTCTAGCAAGCGCTACTCTCGATTTCACCCCAGAAAACTGATCCAATGGCATAAAAATGATTCCACGGCACGCACGTCGTCAATTTTTGGCCTACTTCTATCGCTTGTATTACCAAATATCTGCATAATCTCGTCAGCTGATGACCAGCGCGCGCTGGATTGGACGTTCCTCTTCCGAACGAGCCCTTTCACGGCGAAAAATATTCTCATAAAAGGGCGAAAAGTTGAGGCAGCGTAAAACCATCTTTCGCCTATTTTCGTCGGTAACGTGGTCACTCTACCTTATCGCGAATCTACGAAGTCTTGGCCCGCAGGCGGGGTAGACGGTGGTTAATGCGTGGGAGTGGCTGCAGGAGCATGGAATCCTGCCAATATCTGCGGAGTGTCTGTTCCCGAAGGATTGTACGTGGCACACGCACAGAAAGGAGACGAAGAGTGCGAGCGAGACACGGGGGGGGGGGGCGAAGAGGAAAAACAGGAAGAGAAATAGGGTCGTCGAGACAGAGGAGAGGAGCCAAGAGGAACTAATAGCGGAAGAGCTCCTGGACGGCCGCGATTCATGCTGCGTTCCCCGATAACACTGTCCAACACCAAAAAAATTTTGCAATACCTGTTGGGTGATTCTTATACACTTTGTCATCCTAAAACCGAATCTGAAAGTAGAATTGCTCCATCACGCAACGTTTTCGAAAAATTTTGGTTTTTGTAAAAATGCCCGATTTTGATACGAAACGACGTGTTACGCAAAAACTAAACACGCGAGAAAGTTCAAATTTGAGTCAAGAGATAGAGGGGACTCTCCTCTACATATTTATATAGTCAATTATATTTTTATGTACTTCCTAATAGTTGTAAATGGTTGTTAAAGTTTGAAAATGTGCCGACGCGGGTACTTTGTACGCTCTATTTTTGTATTTATGTGAAAAATCCTTTATCTAGCAGGAATTTACTATACAGGAATGCATTCTACAGACATTTCTGGTAAAGAAACCATTCACGAAAAGTATTTGGTTCCCTTAATGTACGAGAAGGATCAGAAAATGTTAATTGACAGCGTGTGCGCGACGCGTTTGTAATGATTGGCACCCAAAAAGACAAAAAAAAATGTATTTAATTAAGCATAGTAAGCAAAGACATACTTGAGTGGTACCAACGTCGACTACGCATAGCGACGGCCCTGGCGAGTCGCGAAAAGGCTGCAATGGCCGTCTGGCGCGAACGCGTCGCGCACACGCTGTCAATTAACATTTTCTGATCCTTCTCGTACATTAAGGGAACCAAATACTTTTCGTGAATGGTTTCTTTACCAGAAATGTCTGTAGAATGCATTCCTGTATAGTAAATTCCTGCTAGATAAAGGATTTTTCACATAAATACAAAAATAGAGCGTACAAAGTACCCGCGTCGGCACATTTTCAAACTTTAACAACCATTTACAACTATTAGGAAGTACATAAAAATATAATTGACTATATAAATATGTAGAGGAGAGTCCCCTCTATCTCTTGACTCAAATTTGAACTTTCTCGCGTGTTTAGTTTTTGCGTAACACGTCGTTTCGTATCAAAATCGGGCATTTTTACAAAAACCAAAATTTTTCGAAAACGTTGCGTGATGGAGCAATTCTACTTTCAGATTCGGTTTTAGGATGACAAAGTGTATAAGAATCACCCAACAGGTATTGCAAAACTCGAAAAAAGTTTAATTTTGTTGGACAGTGTAACGACGAAACGGCGCGATCACTTTCGCGCGGCTTATCGGCCGGATCTGCCCTCAACGCCGCCTCCAATTTAACCGGGGGAAGACAATCGATGATGGGACGCACAGTGCACTTTCCCTCTTTCGCGGGAAGAGACTGGTCACTTGTCTGCGGTCCTCCCGAAATCGAAAGAGCCGCAGGCTCGTCTTCCGAAAATAGAATCTCCAGTTTTACGAATCGCCGGTTCGTTAACCCTCGGACGTTCTCTGAGACGCTCTCGAGGTACGGAGAATTCTCGATATATGTCGACAACACGGGTCTCGTCTGCGTCGTGTATCGTATAGGAGACACAACCCGACTCGTGTTTACACTTCTCGGCGTCCGAGGCCTCTCTTCGTGGGTATACCCCGCGGTAGTGGGGATAGTTCCGCGACGTTTATCGTCCAGGCCTTGGCGACGTATGTAGAGAAATTACTGTACTACATGATCTTGTAACGTTTGTGCCAAAAGATATGTTTCTGTAATGCTGGATCAAATAATTGTCTTTGTATTGTCGAAATGATTATTTCTGTGAGAGATATTCAGGCGCATATTGTAACAACCCGTTTGTATTGTACGATTTCTATTATTAACCCTTTGCACTCGAAGCTATTTTAACTCCAAAACGAAACAATTTCTCCGACATAGAATATTGCCCTTCTACGTATTTTCTATGTATGTTATACATACGAAAATGGTGGAATTTACTCGTCAATACTGAAATGTTTAGCAATTTATTAAATACAAACAAATTTAATAACGTAAGAAATATTTTGAATAATGATACAGCAATTTTTAGTGGCGCCATTCGAGTGCTAAGGGTTAACGGACCAATGCCGCCATATAAGCGGTATGGCACTTTTACTTACTGGGTCCAATGCAATAAATCATCTTGTTATCCTATTACTCTGTATATATATATATATTAATAAATCTTCACTAAAATATAAATATGTTCCTTACTATACTGGATATAAAAGTGTCGAGTCCACAGTTTCTCTTCGTATGAAAAATAGCTTGGTCCTGGTGGGAGGTAAACTTGAAATGCTTCCGGACCGTTAAGGGTTAAACAGCTCAAGTTCGATTCGTTTTTGCCATTTGTACAAACCGACAACAATGTCAACCGGCACCGTTAGATGCGCGAGCAGAACAGACGCAAAGAATTCGACGTTCCATCGAGCGTTTCGTCGGAGCACAAAGCGCGAGGAGGGTGAGATATCGTCGCCGGTGTCGTGATCGATGAAAAATATAATGGAAACGGGACCCCGTCCCCCGTGGGTCAGCGAGGGGGTTAAAGTTGAGCGGGCTAACGGGCTTATAAATCGCGGCGGGGCACGGGGGCCGGTGTCGTTTCATTATTCACCGCGCTCGCGGCTGTTCATTTGCTCGTGGAAACCGATTATCGGCCGGCCAGAGCTCCTTCTCCGGTTTAAAAAAAGACGGGAATTGTGTGTCCGCCTTGTCTACCCGCGTCTACCCGCGTCTACCCGCGTCCACCGTCGCCGTACCTACGTGCGAGAGCTCGACGTCTAACCGCTAACAAGGCTCCTCTATTTATAGCGCGCGGCGTTGTGTCGTACAACGCTTCGAGAACAAGCTCGCCCCGAAGCCTCGACAATTTTCCCATTTTCATCGCGACGATCGGCTTCCAGTCGTTCCGAAATCGGTTGGGAAGTGTACTGTTATGCGAGACTACCGGACTTATCTATTCTCTATAGATAAGTCAGACAAATAGATGAGTCAGAACTCACGGGCCTTCTCATCTACTAGACTAAGGCAAAATTACTCACCGGTACAGAGATTTCATGTTAAAGTCCAACCCTGCGAAAACTCCGACCTCCACGTCATTCCCTATCTCTAAGGGCTAGTGTCATCCATCCCCACCAAACTTCCATAGTTGTACTCTTATATAAGGCCCTGCGAATGGGCGCAGACAGACAGAGACAGACAGAGAAGAAGTTACAAGTAGCCCGTCAGTCGACTCGTTTGTTACAAAGTTATTCGTCGTGTACAAAATCGCTTGTATTCTTGCTTGGCGACCTATTCCCAAATAAACCTAAGTTGTGCTGGAAGAGTTTGGAGTTTATTCGAGGATACTCTTCATCTACCCCTTCCTGCGGCATAACAGTACGCTGCCTCCGAGATCATGCTAAGCGCCGACACAGCGCGCCGTTCAAAGCTGCGAAACTCTCAACACGGATTTCCAAGCGGATACAACGTTCTCTCGATTTTTGTCCACAACACGGGTCCACTCAGAGACATGTATCGACTAGAAGATACTGTTCTTCGGTGCACTGCCGTATATCGTGCAGATACACTGCCGAACGGGGTATATCAGTGGGGATAGTTCTGGGACTTTTATCTGCAAGGTATTTCTGACATTTATCGAGAGAACACTGTATTCAAATCGTGCGGATGATTCTCTCAAGCGTTCGGTGTGTCTGTGAATCTAGAACGATTAGTTCAACCCTTCGACGGCAGAGGCATCTTCACCTTTATTGTTAGTAGACTGCGGATCTGTATGCAAAATACAAATTTTCTACCGGAATTGCAACTGACTCTAAATCGATTTTCTTAATTTCGATTAATAGGTAAGGAAAATTATGTAACAGTATTTTTCACTGTTTTCAAATACGCCTACCCATTTTTGTGATAAATGCATAAAATCCGCAGTCTAATTGTTAGTATCAAAATCGTCATTCAATTGTTCAGTTTCTGGTGAATTAACGAAGTGAACAGTTGCTGCATCGGGAACAACAGAAATATTAAACTGTTTACAAGTATCTTCGAGAGTACGTTGTACAAAATTGATAAATAAATATCCATTTTGAAATGGATGAGCGTAATTTCAAGTACAGATGTACAGAGTAAAAATCCCCTTGAAATAAAATGATATTTTGTTGTTGCCGATATATTGGAGAATCCATGAACACTCGATAAATATAAACTTGCCTAGTTTTCTTCCAAGAAATTATTAAACAAACTGATTTTTAAGTGGACCAAATGGTCTTTCCTTCGGCGTTTCAGTGCCAGTCGTCGTTTGGCAGCTCACCGTGTGTCTCAACAGGTCACCGCACACGTTCGTCGCACAGGTATAGTTCGTTTCGATCGTCGAACATCTTCACGGTTGCGAGTCACATAGAGCTCGCAGTAGTTGCACAGTATAATACTAGCAGCTGTGGATCATCTCTCGATGAACGTGTGTTGGCTGCGTCAGTGTTCGCGAGAGCCAGAACCATTTTCGAAGCGTGACCGACACACTTATGCGGTCTACGCCGCTGGAAATATTCGTTGCGTCACCCTCGAATTTACGCGCGAGATCATTGATAAAATAAAATCATGTTACGACGCCAAGTATGACCGCTGAATTCCCCGCATAGTATCACGCGACATTATTTTCCTTGCGGTTGTCAACGTGCGCGATTATGGCTTGCCCGAGGAACCCGTGGCACGCCGATGAAAACTGACCTTGACATTCGCTGTCATTCACCACGTTTCTTTCAGTATGATTTCTGGGATTTTTCAAATCGTCACGTGCACTAGATAATGTCATTGTTAATATAGGAATTGTTGGATGGCTTGTACATTACTGTGTACTCCGCGAAAAAATTCTTATGTATTTTATATATATAATAATAATTTAATAATAATATCTAACTAGTGTTCTCGTTGTTCATTAATTTGCAAATTGTTTGTACGTAAATTGCTCTTTATATGAAAATTTTCATTCTAACGATACATCGTTTCTGAGCAGAATCAACCTAGCCATTTGTTCCAGTTTATTATCAATTAGGCGAATCGAGTGCCTGAGGTAACTTAATTAGTAGACCTTTACGAAGGATAAAACATTGATGCGTTAATTTAGAAAATGCAGGGGCCAAATTGAAATTTCTTTCTTCACACAATACGTTGTTTGTTATACGGGAAATTTATACGGGACTATAATTAACCTTGCTATTCTTTTCTGTTTACGATCAATTAGGAAAATCGTTCCATTGGCACGTCGATTTTCGTGCAGAATTAAAAGTTCACACATGTGTGTCATAGTTCACGTAATTTCTGTATTCAATATTAATTATGCACACTTTGACAATTACTCGAAGCGGAGGATTACACGAACACGAAGCAACAGTCCGTATCAATAATTAAACAACCAACACCGGTACAAATTATGTTACAATTATTAGCGTTCGTTTACAACATGCGTTCGGGTGTCTACCTGATAACTGATCAAACAACGTCCAATGTAGATTACATTATAATTATTGTATTCGATGAATGAGCGATGAACTGTTGTCTGCTTCACGCTGTGCCCGAATGAATAATTTTGCTTAACGGTATCCAAATGAGTGATTGTTAAACAGCGGGTTTTATGCATTTATGACAAAATGGAGCTCCTAGTGGGGCTGATGCAGTCCTACTTTTTGTGCTAGCAATTATTTAACGTGTAAGTATTAATTTTACCATCTCACTACGTTTCTAGTTACCATTTCGATGGAGGTGAATATTGTAAATCCAATTTAATTGAATCATTGCATTTTTAAAGCACATTCCGAAGGTCCGTTTAGGGGTTAGAAAAATTTAAGAATATCAATATACTATTATTGGCCTCCGTCGCTTGCATCTGACGTAGAACATTTCATAGTGATCGTGATGAGTTAATGGAGGCCAACAATTCCTCGGAATTGTTTCGAGTTTAATTAGACCAGACGGAAAATTTCTTTGCTAATTCCAGGCTCTCTGAAGCGGTGAGCATCGGTGTTTGGAATTTGAATGTTTCAGCGAACAAATACCCCCAGTGCCGTACATACCGACGATTTCGTGAAACTTACGGATCGATGGGTCCCGTGGAATCCGACGAGGACGTCGTTCCCACAGGGGCGGCACGTCGAGAGAGAAAAGCCAGGTTTTTATCCGGGATATTAGGGCACGCAGCGACGATCGAGCTTTCCAGCGCGTCCCGTGTATTTATAAACGTTCTTTTCATCCGACGACTTTCCGAAATTCCGATCTCGTCTGGATATTTGTCATCGCGACCACGAGAATCAATATTGGCCGCCGGCTTTCCGAAAACTTCGACAGAACCGATTTCTATCGCATTTTACAGCATACTCCGAACACACGATCGCAAACCGGTACACGTGAAGAATTAAAGGAGCACACTCGGTTCTAGTTGAAAATTACTATAACTTTGTGACGGACGGTCGTACAGCGATCGTTCTCGCCACACTCTAAAGCCTGAAGCCTCAGCTTTCGAACCCCTCAGTCAATTTCTTCAAAAATGTTTTTACATTCCACGGAAAAATGGAAAAGCGACGACCCCTTAAAAATCAAACAATTTCTCTCACCCGCAGACTGTCCCCCCAAAATTCAATAAAACGGAATCAAAAAATCGTACGAGCATCTTTCTCAGCTGATTTTGAAACCTGAAGCCCCCAGTCGATGTAAAAAAAAGAAAATTTAACATCCCATATGCGATGAAAAAGTCGCCCTCTCTGTCCGAACAATGTTTGCCACCAGCAGACTTTTCGCGAAAATGTTCAATTTCAGTCGTCAAGAAAGTTGTTCAAAGTCGCCAGAGTCGTTTGAATTTTGTAATCGCCGAGTATCAATTCCCAGGAAGAAGCCAACTGCGAGAGCAAACAAACCGGAGAGGCGTGCAATTGTTCGTAACGCGATTCGCAAGTTCCCGGAGTCCAATTAAATCTTTAGGTAATTAGGCGAACCGGTAACGAACCAACGCGACGCCGAGAGACGCCAGGCGGAACGGCAGGATGGAAGGATGGAGACCCGGCTCGAGGACACGCTGTTTGCGAGAGGATGACGGATGGCTATCGATTGTTCGCAAATTCTCGTGGCTTCCCATCGGACGCGATCACGAGGAAACGCGGCTTTCGACTGGCTAGCTCGGGATGCTAGCGAGTCGTCGACGCGACGGAAAGTCGACGAGTTAGACGTGAGTCATGGCAGCGCGGAATTTTGAAATTTTGCAAAGTCCCCGAGGCATCCGGTGCCATTTTCTCGCGATTTTTCCCTCGGCAGATTATCGTCCCATCGTAACTCTGAGGTGATTCTAATTGCAAACTCTAATTCCTATTTATAATTTTTCGGTGCTGTAAAAAGCAAATTTTACAAAATTTTCGAAGTGAATTTTTGTACACTTTACGGCCCGGAGAATCCCTCTGATGCGCTCTGTCGCTCATTCTACCGGAAAATGCGCATTTTTGCACAACTCGGTTGTTTTGCAATGGTTTTGAATGAATTTCGTTACTTTTTGCCCGCCCTACGCGAAAACCTCGTTACTGTATAAAACAACGCATGAAAAATATCAAAACAAGAGAACGACGTCATTCCTTGTACTATTTTCGCTCGTTTCCTGTTGTTAAATGTTGTAATTATATTTTTATATTTTCACGCGGAACAAACTCGCGAAAAATCAATGAACACGGGGGGAGGGGGGTGGGGGATGAACGTATCATTTCCTCCGATGGAAGTCTTAAGACCAGATTCCTCGCTGACACTTCCGTCTGCGATGCTTTAATTAATAAGGTTTGAGATGGCTAATGGATCGAGAGCTGTTTCCCCAGGTAAGCCTTTGAGTGGCTTCCGTTCGGAGCCTCGGCAAACAATAGGTACAATCTACTGTCTCCTAACCTCTTGCGTACATACACACGGTTCTCCTCCGTTGACACGATCCATGTAACAACGAGTCGAAAATCACAAGGAGAGATTTCTCTAACGATGCTACGAACGGTCGAATATCAAATTGCAACTGGCGTATCGAGAGATATTTCTTTTTTCACCGCTAAAATCGCATAACAAACTCCGCGCGGGAGCTTGCGAGGTTATAACAAATGCTCCTTCGCCAATTATAAAGCTGACCTCACTCCGCTCATCGAGCAAACAGTCCGAACGGTTACAGAACCCCTCGGGAAATCGATATTCCAAATTTACAAACATCCCTTCAAAATTCCAACAAAATCAGCCGCATCGTTCGCAGACGGGAATGCATTACAGGAAAATTAGGAGTATTTTAGTCGTAACATACTCCACCGTAAATCGATAATCCAAACTCGCGGAGATGAAAACTGGTTCAGCTGAAATAACATCCCCCAAAAATTGTAACAACTCATTTACAGAGGCAAGAAAATCGTACTCGAACTCCTTCGATTTTAGATTTTCATATTACAAGAATATTTCGAATCTGCAAAGAGCCCGATCAGTTCAGATAAAATACCTTCTGAAACATAGTAATTTATCCGCAGAGAAAGGGAAATTATACGTAAACGTTCCTTTGATCGTAGCTAAAAAGACATCCCCTATTTGCAATAAAATATACACGATTATTAGACAGCGGATTTCATGCATTTATGACAAAAATTGGTATGTGTAATTTAAAACAATGAAAGCAATAGAAGAATTTAAAAATATTGTTATAATATTTTCAACTTATTAGACATATTACGAAAGAAAATATTAGATAGAGAAATTTCACTCCAGCTTGTTGGAATTCAGGTAGACTTTTTTTATTTTGCATCAAGATCCGCTGTCTAACGATTACATATAGAAATGAAAAATCGACAAGTCGAATTTAACCCTTTGCACTCTAAAACGAAACATTTCTTCCGACCTAGAATATTTCCCTTCTATATATATATTTTTCATGCTATACATACGAAAATGGTGCAATTTACTCGTACAGTATTGAACTGTTTAGTAATTTATTAAATACAAACAAATTTAATAATGTAAAAAATATTTTGTATAATGATACCGGAATTTTTTAGTGGCGCCTTACAGTCGCCATTCGAGTGCTAAGGGTTAATCCTGAAAAAAAGCCGCACCGAATTAATCTTCCAATTTCACAAAAATGTCAAGTTCATTTCGAAATCATCCCCTAAGAATCGCGACGAAACTCGATTACACTCGAGTAGAATCGTACGACCCCCAAATTCGTTTGATTGCAAACTCGGAAGCACCCCCTAAATCAATATCTCGAATACTCGCTTCAGAATACTCTGTTAAAAAAACAACCCTTAAAACTCGCGATGAAACCACCGGTACAAATCGCACGAGCAAAATGAATAAATCCTTTGATTACAGTTCGGAAAGAAATATCCGGTGAACCGTTCGCGCTGCAAAAATCGTGGTCGACCATCGACTCTGCGCCTCCCCTTGGGCAAAAATCCGCCGAAGTATTTCAATTTCAACCCCGAGGGAGTGCATTTCGTGTCGCGGAATTCCCCCCGGAAAGCGAAAGTATTCGTGGAAAGACAGGGGGTTGGATTCTTTCAGTGGTTCGCGGCTTAATCGACCCGCACCCTTTAAAAGATCTCTCGGTATCGTGCTTTAAACCAGCCCCCGCGCCCCTTCGCACCCCCGCGACAGCCCGTTTCGCCCCGGCGCGGCGGCTGCAACCGCTTTTCTCCCACTATGCACCGCGTGCACCGAAACCCATGCACTCTCGATCCATATTCAGCTGCGTCCACATGTTTCGCTCTGTCGTCACGGCCCGCTGTCCGGAAGAGCAGAGGGTAGGAAGGGGGTGCGAGGGGGTGGAGCAGCGAAAATAGGAGGAGAAAGCTGCCGGTGGTGGGGGAGTGGGGGTGGTAAAAAGAGACCAGATTCGCCGGCCCGTTTCGCGCAATTGATCGGATATATTTATCGCGCGGTGGGAAAATTAGCTTTGTTATTTTTACGAAAGCGGAGCCCTAATTTCCCACCGCCGCCGCCGCCCCCGCCCGCTTCGTTTACCACCCTCTCGCTCCCCCTGGCCGTCAGCCTGAAAATGAACGCGGTTAGCCGGCGCTAATTAATCGAGTTCAAGGCAGGGATACGACCCGGAGTTACCGTAACCGCGCCTAGTTCCAGAAACCGGACTCTGCTCATTCTTTAAATGGATTTCATTATGCTCGGAGAGATCGATGCCGATGGGGCGCTGCCACTTTCGGCAGTGATATCGATTCCGCTCTCCCTGGAACTGCGATTGGTTCGCGGATTTTGTTATTCCCTTGATGCTCGCCCGACGGAGCCGGTCGCGTGACTATACCGGATCCGAGGCCGCGATTTTCAGGTTGATCATTGGCTCGTGGTCGTACATGCGTCTGTCGACGAATTTTCAATTTCATTGAAAATTTTTATTAGAATTTTTGACTGATTAAAAACGAGCTCTGACGTAATTTTGAGACGGCAGAGAAAGTAGACGAATTTAAGAACGCGAATTGTTTTCAACTTCTTAAGATTATCAAAGTAGAAAAGAACCGAATTTTTATTTTCCATAAAGACCCGCAGTCTGGATGGCAGTGCAGGTGCGGTAGAAATGAATATTAACGAACAAATTCGTTTTTGTCCGGACGAGTGCTGCGAGAAGTAGAGTGGAATGTTTTTAATGGAAGGCGAAGGTATGGCGACGAATATGTTCGTACAGCTGTTTTATGGGAGCAGAGTATTTTACACGTGCGGAACAAAATGGCGTTGTTAGACTGCGTGTTTTACGCATTTGTGAGCGATAGGTGAAATAGGTGAACGCTTATGGAGATTCAAATACGAATGAAAAATTATGAGAATGAATTACCGAAATTCTTCGGATGACGTATAGACTTTAATCTGATTCTAATCCTGATTCTAATTTGAGAATTAGATTGGGCACGTTCCCCGACATTCGGTCTTCCTCTTCGTCAAGTCCTTCGGGCTCTGTTGCGTACACAGCTCGGCGATTTATTTGACTATCCCTATTTCTCGCCGACGATTGCGAACACTCTAACACCAACATCCCCGAAAACCGATCCGTAAACTGAGCTCGAACTTTCTGCGCCCGGAAATCGCAGTGTACACAGACAGATTTGGGATCCTTAACCCCTTCTGACACGTTTCGCAGGATCGCTCCTCTACCGGGAACGTTCTGTCCCCCGATCGATCCGGATGATCCGAGCGTTAAGTGGGTCAAAGTACGTCGGGCGATAGGTATTCTTACAAATAGCAGGCTGGCTTTAAGTTTCTGCTTCGCCCGTTGACGCACTTCGACCAAAGGACACTGACCTAGACCCGAAAACTGTTTATTTTAAAGCCTGGTTATGGACATTTTTAACGGGGAAACCCGAATCAACGCGTTTCAGTCTGCGCTCTCTCATCAGAAATCTTTTTATTCGTTTCTATTAATCTACTTCTTAAAATTCCAGTTCCAGCCCAATCCCATCGGGCATCTCTCCGAAGGCAAGTCTTCGGACAAGTCAAGAGACCCGTCTCGTTTTTCCGCGCGAATCTGGAACGACGTCGACAGCATTGAGCAACGGAGAGGCGAGAAACACCCGGACAGTTAACGAGAAAGCTTTCCTCGCGACACTGTTCCCCGAGATAGAGAGAACGCGCCAAATCGCGAGGGTGAATTGTTCTCCGCTTTCCTGTCGAAGTGTCTCGCGAAGAAAAAGGGAATCCCGCTCTATATCGGTCGGACAATATTTGTCTTTGATCCCTTCGACACCCTGTGACCTTTCGCCTACAACGATCAAGTTAAATTAAACTCCGTTTTGTTGTTCGGGAAACCACCGCTCTGGGGATACTTAAGAACAACGGTGTTTTATACCTTTCCAGGAAGGTTGTATGATTACTGTGCGGAATGGTACTGTGGTCGGGGGGTGGGGGTACCAATTACTGTTTCTATATTAATTATATATTAACTGATTTTAACGAAAAAATTTAATATCTCTGTTTCAATGTTCGTTGCGCTCTAAAGATAGGTATAATTAATACAGGCACAGTAATGGTACCTCCGCAGTAATTGGGTCCCTTACCCCACTCCCTTTCGTCACAACCACATAAGATGCGCAGTATAATAACCACACAATTTCTGACATCCATATTCAACGGGTAGTTCCAACCCTACAATGAGAAGGTTAACGCGTCTACAGGAATATCCCTGGAAAACACGTATAAAACGTTGATAAATAAACCCGTGAATAATTGCAGGCGTCAACAGAGCACAGTTCTAAAAGCAGCTCGAGGTCTCAGGCTAAAACATCGAAGAACAGCAGGAAATAAGTAAAAAAAAGTCGCCAGACCAGTTGCTATCTACCGACACCATTGGCGGCATTAGGCTCGACTCGGTGTGCTGAGAAAAAAAAAGTAGCATTAACCCGGGGACGATTATTTATGCAGGCCAGATAAGAAAGAGCGTGCAACTTCTGGAACAAGTTGGTATCTTTCTGGCGTCGAGCAGGGCGGTAGTTTGCAATCGACGTTCCCCATCGGTTTTTGGGGCCACCCCCGGGGGTCGTCGGTGACCCCGAAACGCAACGTCTCAGTCAAGCTTCTTCGGGGTGGGTTCGCGGAGTCGATCGGACAGAGACCGTTCGCCGCGGACGTTCTTTGGAAGCATTCCAACGTTAATAGAGTCGCGCCTTCCTACCCCGGAGCGCGAAAAAGTTGTTAGGAGCCATTTACCTGAGGGCTCTAACCGACCCCTACACTCTTCGAGCCCGTGGAAAGCTTGAACACGGCCGCCGAGCCGCTTTCCGCCGTTCGCCTAGGCCTACGTGTTCTCGTTTAGACCCTCGTGTCGCCTAATTCGCCCATAGGGCCCCGGATAAGGAATCGTTAAAAGGAAGAGGAGGCCCTCACCACCCGGACCAATTTTGGTACCATTCTTAATTCACAATGATCAAAACTGTAAAAATACACGAATGGGAAATCGTTCAAAAAATGTATTTCCTCGGGTATATATTGTAAAAGAAGTGGCTAAAAATTTCGTTATTTTTAATTCGCCCATAGGGCCCCGGATAAAGAATCATTAAAAGGAAGAGCCTTCGCCACCCGGATCAATTTTGGTACCATTCTGAATTCAAAATTATTCAAACTGTAAAAATACACGAATGAGAAATCATTTAAAAAATGTATTTCCTTGGATATATATTGTAAAAGGAATGGCTAAAAATTTCGTTATTTTTAATTCGCCCATAGGTCCCCGGATGAAGAATCATTAAAAGGAAGAGCCTGCGCCACCCGGATCAATTTTGGTACCATTCTGAATTCAAAATTATTCAAACTGTAAAAATACACGAATGAGAAATCATTTAAAAAATGTATTTCCTTGGGTACATATTGTAAAAGAAGTGGCTAAAAATTTCGTTATTTTTAATTCGCCCATAGGGCGCCGGATAAAGAATCATTAAAAGGAAGAGCCTTCGCCACCCGGATCAATTTTGGTACCATTCTTAATTCAAAATTATCCAAACTGTAAAAATACACGAATGGGAAATCGTTCAAAAAATGTATTTCCTTGGGTATATATTGTAAAAGAAGTGGCTAAAAATTTCGTTATTTTTAATTCGCCCATAGGGCGCCGGATAAAGAATCATTAAAAGGAAGAGCCTTCACCACCCGGATCAATTTTGGTACCATTCTGAATTCAAAATTATCCAAACTGTAAAAATACATGAATGGGAAATCGTTCAAAAAATGTATTTCCTCGGGTATATATTGTAAAAGAAGTGGCTAAAAATTTCGTTATTTTTAATTCGCCCATAGGGCCCCGGATAAAGAATCATTAAAAGGAAGAGCCTTCGCCACCCGGATCAATTTTGGTACCATTCTGAATTCAAAATTATCCAAACTGTAAAAATACACGAATGGGAAATCGTTCAAAAAATGTATTTCCTTGGGTATATATTGTAAAAGGAATGGCTAAAAATTTCGTTATTTTTAATTTGCCCATAGGGCCCCGGATAAAGAATCATTAAAAGGAAGAGGAGGCCTTCACCACCCGGATCAATTTTGGTACCATTCTGAATTCAAAATTATCCAAACTGTAAAAATACATGAATGGGAAATCGTTCAAAAAATGTATTTCCTCGGGTATATATTGTAAAAGAAGTGGCTAAAAATTTCGTTATTTTTAATTCGCCCATAGGGCCCCGGATAAAGAATCATTAAAAGGAAGAGCCTTCGCCACCCGGATCAATTTTGGTACCATTCTGAATTCAAAATTATCCAAACTGTAAAAATACACGAATGGGAAATCGTTCAAAAAATGTATTTCCTTGGGTATATATTGTAAAAGGAATGGCTAAAAATTTCGTTATTTTTAATTTGCCCATAGGGCCCCGGATAAAGAATCATTAAAAGGAAGAGGAGGCCTTCACCACCCGGATCAATTTTGGTACCATTCTGAATTCAAAATTATCCAAACTGTAAAAATACACGAATGGGAAATCATTCAAAAAATGTATTTCCTTGGATATATATTGTAAAAGGAATGGCGAAAAAATTGGATAGATAAATTTTCGTTATTTTCATAAAGTAACGTAGAATGGTCATATTTAGTCCCCCCGTAAACCCAGTGTTAAAGAGCACCGATTAAACACCGGATTTTATGCATTTATGGTGAAATTTAAAACAGTAAAAACATTTAAAGAATTTAAGCATGTCAGTGTATTGTCTTTGGTCTAGGCACGCCATTAAAGAAAGAAAGGAGGGTCTGTGTAGTTACCCGTGGTTGATGCCGATAATTTTTATTTTGCATGTTAGAAGTCGGACATTTCGTATGCAACAATCTAACAGAGATAGTCGAAATAAAATATTAAACAGAAAATTATACAGCCAGGTTCGTAACACGTTTGAAAAAAATGACATCGAAGGGGGATGACAATCTACGAACGCACGAGGCTCGCATCAATTTTGTCGTGAACACGGCCTCTCTTGACTTTTAATATGGGAACAACATTTATTCAAGTACCTCGCTAACAACGATAATAATCGGATCGCCGGAGTCTCTGCAAATCGTTCTTTCCACGATCCAATTTAAAATGGCGACTATCGGACATGCTTATGCTCCTTACTTTCAATATTTGAGGAAAGTCAAGCGGAGGAAGGAGTTCTTATACAGAGAAATAATAAATTTTCCAGTATGTGAACTCGGGAAGCGTACGAGCGATAAATTTATGTAATAAATGTACTCTAAATAACAATGTGTACAAAACTAACTTTACTGTCTTTAAGCAAATGTCCCGTTTTCCTGAATGAGTGCACAAGGGTTGGACAAATTCATCTAATTGCAACGCAAACATAAATTTCACAGGGAAACCGAAAATTGTACAGGGTGGCCACCATTTTAACGGAGAAATGGAAAATTTTGCAGTATGCAAAGCAGAAGACGGGTGAATTCGAGCTCGCGGAACACGCGAGGGTTAAATTTTGTCGAAAGAGCGAAAAGGATGAAACGATAACAGTTTCCCCGTGGACGCGCTTGAAAAAATCCATCCCCCCCCGATTTCCTCCAGTGTTTCCTCATTCAATAAGCGTCCTGGTAACGACGCACGGAAGCTCCCCGTTTATCTCGTTCGCGGATCTCCGCGATTTACATTTAGATTTTCCTGGTAGCGAGCGACGCGACGTTCTCTTCACGGGGTGGTTCTATGGGGGTGGGCTTCGCGACCAGACCGTCAACCCCTTCCACGGCAGCTTCTTCAACGGGGTCCGCTGCACAATCACTCTGCCATGAATAGTTCACTTCAAACAATTTCCATATCCGATTAAAAATTCATCCCGCGTGTTGATAATCCAAAGGGAACCCCCTCGTTTCACTCGCGTTCCCAACTGAATTTACTACACGGAATATGTCGGGTAGGTGTTAAGGGCTCCTCTGGAGCTAAGGATATTTTTCAATGGTCGTCGTACGATGCTTGGAAATAAAAATAATGGACAATAATATAAATAGTCTGTGAAAGAAATACCAGAATAATATTTTGCTTTAACCTCTTGCAACGAGGCAGACTCAAGACAAAGGTTTCAACCAGGGTCTACTAACTCTACATGGTATCCATTTCTCTTAAATTTAATTGAAATTTTACTCAACACTAGAACGGTAAAGAGTAATTGTGGATATACAATAAATATAGATTTCCTTTCTCAACTAGAAAATTGTTAAGAATTACGGAAGGGTTGTACCAGTTTCTCTAGTCTTCATTTTGTATTAAATAACTTGGTTATTGCTTATTGTAAAGTGAAACTGTTTTGAATGACTACTGTCGGATGGACGTGGAAGATTTTGGTGTACAAATTGTTGTATTAAAGGTAATGGTTTTTTCAGAGAAAATAGGAGAAGATCAATTTGAACAGAGGGTGGTTATTGCTTCGTGTAGAGATGGGTATAATGGGTACGTACGGATTTGTAAATAATACTTTAACCAGTGGAAGAACTTGTTCGACCACCCAGACAGCAATAAATTTCCTGAACGTAGAACATGGGGAAAAAATCATTTCTTGTTAGAAAGATGGCTTTGTGTGTTGACCCAGACGGGGATGTCGAGGAAATATGTTCATAAAACGTTTCACATCGACGATGCGTTTGTGATTAATACTTGAGGTAGTAGAGGTACCCATCGGTCCACACGAATTACAAGAAATTTGTTAAAGTGCAAGTATCTGATAGGAAAAAACCTTTTTTGATAGGGGGTGGTTACTGCTTAGGTATTAGGTAAGATAACGAGCCCAAGAAAAATTGTTATATAATATTGTACTCATTGGTGCTGCGTTTTGCAAATAATTCTTTATGCACCGTTGGAGTCTGTCTATCAAACTACCCCTGATGAAAAAATTATATTCGATGAAAGGTGGACTATTGTTCCACATACTTCCCCAGATATGATAATGATACAATTGCAAATAAAACTGCAGATAGTCCGAATACCTCTGTATCGAAATACGCCAACCTCAAAAATGAGAAAAAATCATCTTCATGCCAAAACAATCAAGATAACTCATCAGAGTATTATATCTACTAACAATATCTTCGTACCCCATGTACCACCCCGCTTCTCCATTTTTCCTCGACAACTTTCCCATTGTTACTCCCAAACCAAAATCACAGCGACTCGATAATCTCGGCTAGCTGTACAGACTTCAAAAATAAAAACTCCAGTCCTGGCCCTAACAATTTCCACATGATCCTGCTTCGAACGATTTCACTTTCCACCCGAACACCAAGCAGTTCACACCAGCTTGCATAAATAGCTCCTAGCACGACTGTTAAGATTGTCCAGAGATAACCCTCGCGACACGCGAAACCGCCTAACAATCGTGTTCATCTGAATGGATTCCAGGTGAACGTGTTCGGTTACGAGAAAAACCATCGAAGCGTTAACCGTGCGACAGGACTCCAGAACACGGGGTTCGAACAAAGGGTCGAAAAAGACAATGGGGGTCAGTGGCGTGGGCACGGGGGTTGCTGAATCTCTCGCACGGCGACTCCAATCTCTCTCTCTCTCTCTCTCTCTCTCTCTCTCTCTCCAGGTTCGCAGAGATCCGCGGAAACGAGGCCACAGGGGCATCTCCATCGGCGATCGGGGATGAGAGCGATTTCGCACGCGGAATCACATCTCGACTGTAATAAGGGACGCATGGGCTCTCGCGACTGGCCGACGATCGATACGTTATCGATTGAGAAACACTTCCCGCTTTATCCGTCGCGTTCGTCGCGGAGCGAATGGATCGCGCGGATCGGATAGATCGGACAGATGTCGGACAGATAGATCGATCCCCGAATCCCAGTTACGGAACGCACCCCTTTAAACGCGGACCACGGTGGGCCCCCCCCCGGTGTGTGTCTCACTTACCCCAGTGCCGTGTCCTCCATGCCAACTATCGGGAAGCAATCGATCCCCCAGGTTCCCGCTACACCATCCTCCCTGATCGGCCCAGTTTGATCGCCCCTAGTCGCCACCACTTTCCCCTTGAAGCGAGCTCCACTCTCTTCTTCCTCTTCAGCTTCTACCTCTTCAGCTTCTTCTTCAGCTTCTTCTTCAGCTTCTTCTTCGCTTCGTCCGCTTCTTCTAGGTGGCTAGGTCGGCTAGGTACCTATTTCTCCGTTCTTCTTCGTTCTTCTTTCTACTTTCTCGGCTCTTACTGCTTTCTGAGCTGTTTCTCTCTTTCTCTCTCCCTCCCTCTCGCGCTCTCTCTCTCTCTCTCTCTCTCGTGCACGTTCTCTCGGCCTGGGCCAGCGGCTACCGTGGACACGTCTCTCTGCCGACAGCTTACATCTTGACGGTCCGTGCCAGCTGTGTTCCGCAGGAGACACGCTCTCTCGGCCCTCTGCACCGACGCACGGCGACCCACGTCCTACTCATGCTCGCTGTCTCTCGAACGCGCACTCGCCACCCTTACCAACGAACCAACGAGCACCAGGGGTGCACGATCGCGCGCAAGGGCCACGGGACTACCCTTGCCCGCCATCTTTCGAACAGCTCCAACCGACCCGACAGCGAGGCTTCAGGCTCGAATCCACGCACAGCGAACTATTCAACCCCAAATTGCGGTGGAATCTCCGTTTTCGTATACAGTAACGAGCAAAACTGAGTCTACACTATTCGAAGCAACATAACTTTTTAAAAATCAGATCAAACGACTTGAATTTTATTGAGAAGTTAGAAGGATTAGTTTATCAGACGAGGTGTACAAAATTTTTGAAAAACGTTTGAATTGGTCGGAATCGCAAAAGAAATAGTAAAAGTTGGTTTCTTTAGCTTTCTTATCTGAGCCTGTATTGGAAATTTAAAAAATGTGTTTGATTCGCTTGAATAAGTTATATCCGTGCTGAAAATTTCGCCGATATTGGTTAATTCGTTTACGAGTTATAAACGGTCAAAAGTGGAAAAATTGCCATTTTTCACGATTTTCGACTTAAAATCGCACTTTTAATCGTAATTCTAACTTCTCAATAAAATTCAAGTCATTTGATCTAATTTCTAAAAAGTTATGTTGCTTCAAATAGTGTAGACTCAGTTTTGCTCGTTACTGTGTATCCTCGAAATAATACAAATTTTAACTAATATTGTTCTAAAATTGGTCACATTCAGGAATTATCAACTCGTCCGCACGACTGTAAAAACGTCATTGTGATTGAAAACTAAGATTATTATTTTACAAGTGTACCTTCGTTTTAATCTGACCAATTCTTAATAAAATTGTGAGTGTACTAGATATGCACATTTTTACATTTCCCTTACCGCCCCAAATAAAAAACTAGTAAAAAGCAACTTTTCTGTGTTTTTGTAACTCAGACCGAACGCAATATTTGTAAAATTTTCATTGTGTATCCTCTTATAAACTAATCCGACCAGTTTGACAGAATAACTGAAATTGTTCAGTTATAGACTGCGGATCTTTATGCATTTATGGTACAATTGAGTAGATGAAATTTGAAATTGTAGGGGAATTTTAAAAATTTCGAACGTTAATACACTATTTCTCACCTATTATAATTAGCAAGAGAAGAAATAACGTTCTACTTGATTTATACTTCTTGTAATCGATGGAAACAATTTTTATTTTGCATAAAGGTCTGCAGTCTAGTTATAAAAAAGGTTATTCTGATTTGTATATCTGAGTTGCATCAGGTTTAATTTTTTTTTATTCGTCGCGAGGATGATCCCACAGCGGGATGGTGGTAATTTGGAGATTAGGGGATGATTACTTAGATTGGGTTGTGGGTTTTTGGAGGGAGAAGGTTCTGTGGTTTGGAGGGGTTGTAGATGGAAGCGTCGAAATTTGATTTGGGGAGTTTGAAGGAGGTTAGGAGAGTTTTCGTTGGGTTGTAAGTGCATTTGTGAAAGAAATTGTTAAATTGATTTGTGTGTTTGCGGGGATGTTGGGTTCGGAGGATTTTTTGTGACATTGAAAGGGTTGTTTTTGGTCGTAATTGTTAGGGGTGCTCTAGTAGTTCTGAAGGGAATTATCAAATAAATTGGTGCATTTTATCCATTTTCATTTGTAATTACTTACCGGAGGATGTGAAAACATTTTCGACGAAAATTACTAAATGCATCGAAGCATTCATGGAATCGTTAGCAGTGTGATTAAAATTGAAACCGTTTATTCTCATTTCACTTCACACTCTTTGTCTTTGTAAATATATTTCTGTAGGAAATTATTCAATAAATTGATGCGTTCGAGAGTGTATTAAAATGTAAGCTGATTGAAGTCTTGATAAATGCGGTACGGAATTTTATTTGTCTAATTGCATTCAGAATTTTTAATTAAAATTGGGAATTTGAGGGTGCTTTTGCAGAGGGTTGTTAAATAAAATATTGTTATGTATAAATGCACTTTAATGAAAATTCAGAATGCCAGAGGTACATTTTGTTGCAGAACGTGAGCATTCTGTTTTATAATTATTGAGAATGTCACAGTATCCCTGAGGGAAATTATTAAATAAATTCATGCGTTAGCGATTATATCAAAATTGAAGAATTTTAAATTGCGACTGTAAATTCGTGTATCCATAAATACATTAAAATTGAAGGACCTTATTAAAATGATAAAAATCATTAATCATTCTCTTTGAATCGTATGAAAGATATTATTTTAAAATAATTCTGATGCTACACGAATACAGAATCGCATAAAATAATTAAATGGAACAAGCCATTGCTGTCAAAATGAACGGAAATATCTCAAAGATTAAAATTGTCAGAAAAATATCCATTTCTTTAAATAAATTGATACACTCGTATGCATTTATTACAACGAAGATCAATCAAAGTCTCGATAAACGCAATCGGCTAATTTGTTGTTCTAAAAACATGTCTGTATTAGAATATTATTCGACACATGTTAAATGCTGCAGCGTGAAATTATTAAATATATTGATTGCTTCGTGCGTGTGCAGCAGTGGGAATCACTCGAAGCCTCGATAAATGCACTTTTAAAATTTACATAAGGAAATTGGTGCATACGATTACTTCAACTACTCTGTTCTAGCATTCACGATATTCAAAAGAACTTCTAAGTGCTACATATTTTCATAAAACGTTTGCTCAGACTTGATGAAAAGATTTAATCCAAAGACAATGTTATTAAATCATTATTCTGTGTTCATAAGCCGTAATACTTTAAACAGTATGCCTTCCGCTCAATGAAAACGGTATTGTCGCCTTAATCATGCTGGGTTCGCACGTTCGGTAAACTGTACCAAGGTGAATGACCCTGTTACCGACGACACGAGAACGCAATTGTTTCATAATGCATACTTTTTATGTCAATATTAAACCGCGTTGGCTATATACATACATACATATATTATTCCATGAAACGCTGGATTATTTATTTTCTTAATTACGTTCGACACGGTATTTTTATTAGAAATTTATAACGCAAAGAACACATTCGATCCAATGTCCCCTTTATTGACCCACTTGTGCCTGCCACGAGAATTTCCAAGCAAATGAATGCAAAATACTGTCCCCTTTCTATTCAACTGCTAATCGAATCTTTCTCGCTAATCGTTGCATAATCTTCCAGCTTCGGAAAACTCCTGTCGCGGAGTTTGCAACCCTTAGGAGAACAATTACACAAATATCCCTCATTACTTTGCTTCTAGCTGTTGCAACTTTTATAGTCGTTCGAATATTAAATTCTCTTTTTATTAAACACTGTTCTACCTGTTTCAACTCTGTTTCTCATCATCTTTCCATTAAAAATATTTTCAGGACCGTTTTATAGAAATACCAAAAAGCCTCAACAAAATTAGACTTACCATCTCTACTCTGAAATACACAGTTAAAAAATGAGGGTTGTTTATGTGCTTAAATGTAGCCTCGCAGTGAATCCACATTAAAATAAATGAAAAAGGAAACAACAAGGCTTTAAATTCTCTTTA
The DNA here is from genome assembly GCF_050948215.1 of Halictus rubicundus. Taxonomy (NCBI): domain Eukaryota; kingdom Metazoa; phylum Arthropoda; class Insecta; order Hymenoptera; family Halictidae; genus Halictus; species Halictus rubicundus. The sequence continues at coordinate 16,227,062 of NC_135156.1, read as the reverse complement.
CCCTGTCAGTTTACAAATGAAAATATACTGGACCGTGACGCTTACAACAATTTCACCTGCAACCTAAACCATTCTACCTTTCTACCATTAACCTTGTTACAATTCTCCTTCCTAATCGAAAACCTTCAATCGTCCCCTAAAAATTCCGTCACCGTCCCAAAATCTTCAATCTTCTCTTAAAAACATTTTCAACCCTTCAGTTCTGTATCAAATAAGTACCAGGCTCCACAAGGTACAACAAGGTAATTAATGAGCAGGGGTTGTTCATTCCAGGAAAAATCGCTTTCAATCATCCCCTGAAAATCTCACCTCTATTTCAAGATCTCCAATCTTCCCTTAAAAACATTTTCAACCCTCTTTACGACCGTTCCAAATAAAAACAACCAAATTACTTGCCACCGTCATTCTGCAACAAGGTGTTCGCCAATCAGGGGTTGCTCGTTCGCCAAACAATCTCTTCTAAAGTATCCACAGCATAATGTTCGCCAATCGCGAAAGAACGAACGAAACGAAGTAGGAGAATTCGCGAACGTGTTAAGACACGGGGTTCCCCGAGCACAGTGTTCTTCCCTGCGGACTTAGCGTGGTAGTAGGGGCGCACGCTCCCCCAGGGTGGGATTAGTCACGATCCCACTCGGTCGTAAAGTTTCAAAGGTAAAAGGAAAAAGGTGGCGGCCCGTAACGAGCTGTCACCTCGCGCCGCTCTATTATTCCGGGTCGGATGATGTGCCATGTAATTGAACAGAATTTCGCGGCACTCGTTAATTGTTTACCGGGAGAACGACGTGGACGTGGCGTCCCGCCGATCGATCCCTCGTTGCTGCTGAAAAAAAAAGAAAGAAAAATAAAAACAGAGAATGGACACTGACGATGAGGACCTAGGGGGTAGGTCGGGGGTGGGTTTTGCAATTAGAAAGATTGAACGTTGGTGAGTTGCAGTGCGGAGAATCGAGATCGATTCGAATGGGATTGGAGGGCTGTTTGCTCTTTGATTTGCGAGAAAGCCTAACGAACCCGCACTAACTATACTTAGATATTCTTCGAGGTCGGGAGAAATGACAGACTCTTTCATTGGAGAGATCTTCTGTGATCTTCTTTTGTCTTCTTTGCGCTTTCGGCTGCACCAGAAAATTGTGCTGTAAGCAAATTTATAATAATAGGGGGTGCATCGAGGCGTGGGGCGACGGGCCTCAGGTGTTCGCACCTGTTTCAGGGGTGGAGCTATAGTGTTCCATCTCCCGTGGTCGTTTCTGTTCGTTGCAGCTGTAAAAGAAAATTGTTTTGTCAACAAGTTTGCAACGATCAGGGGGCGCATTGCATTGCACGGGGCCACGAAGTTTGGGTGCTCGCAGCTGTTTCAGGGGTGGAGATATTCATCATTTTTGATCGTTTCGTCTTGGTTGCGTTTTGGGCTGCACAAGAAAATTGTTTCGTCAGAAAATGTACAATGACAGGGGGTGCATCGAGGCACGGGGTGACAGGGCTCAGGTGTTCGCCGCTGTTTCAGGGGTGGAGCTAGTTCTCCGAGCACCCTGTGCGATTTTAGAGACATAAATCAGGGAGTATAAACGCGGTTGGCGTTTGTAGGCAATTTAAATTTGCTCGTTTTTTAACGGTCCACGGTAGATTCGTGATTCAGCTCGGAGATTTCGCTGTCGACCTGAATAATAAAAATTCCACAGCCTCGGCCAATCCGAGAGACGACTCCCTTAAGGGCGTCGCGACGCCGGCCGTCGCGATCGATGCTAGCTCGGCCATCCTCGCGGAAAGACCAGCCCCGTGCAACCAGTTGCGAAATAATATGCATCCAACCAAGGGCGACCAATCGCTTGACCTTTATTATTTAGGCTTGATCGACGTCGATTCGTTTTGGTGAACCGGAAGGAGCTTGCGAACGCACACACACGCACACACACGTACAAGGAGTGTCATATAAAGATTTTTATTTCGTTAGTACGTACACGTTTGCGCCAGCACAAAAAAGGATCGTTATTATATAAAATCAGAATGATGCAGAGGTCCTTTTCCGAGACTAGACACATATAGACACTGGTCGCGGGATCTCAGGGTTGTTTAGCGGATGCATCGATCAAACAGACCTTGAGATCCGACGCCAACAACGGTCGCGATGCAGCGTGCGATTTTTCGAGGAACACGTCTCGGCCGACTCTTCCAACCCTTGAACAACCAATCGCTTTATTCTTGGACCTTGAATATTCGAAATTTTAGGCGGTTTTGTCCTCGTGTGTTCCTCAGAGTGAAAATTTACCCTCGTTATTTGTTTAGACACTGCGAGACTTTGGCCTCTTTGTGTTTGTTTTCGAGGGTGTATTTGTTTCACTCTTCGCCCTTGTAATGTCCTACATCCATTAAATATTTTTGAACCTACTCCTTTGAGGTCAATAGATATTAACTATTCTTCTATCCTTAATGTCAACAGACAGAAGTTTAAATTGGCCACTAAACAATTACAATTTTGATAGAACCAAATGCACCCAACTGTTGCCATCCGAGGATTAAGTAAGAACATTCTCTTTTACAGATTTATGTACCTAATTCCTCGAGACCAACGCTGACCTTGACATTGTTTCGTTTTTTTCTCTTTCCGTTGAAGAGTGAATTTGCTTCACCCTCGTTAGGGGATGCTTTTGACAATTTCATGGTGGCTATAGCTAGATCCATTCAGATCCAGATGCTTCATTTCTTTTTACATATTAGCGAACCTATTTCGTTGAGATGAACATTGATTTTGATATTTTGCGATAGCTATAGCAATATATTGAAGCAAAGAAAAGAAAGAGATGTCTACGTAGCCCCTGCATCTTGCAATCAATACAAACAATTTTTACTTTGCACACAAACTCACAGTCTAGTTAGAACATTTTTACCAAAAACAATATCTTCACTGAAAATATACAAATTTCACCCAACCAATTTTTATCATGAATGCATAACAATCAGCTACTCGTAATGAACATGTTATAGCGTTCAGTAAAAGTGAAATCGCAATGAACCCAGGATCATTCGGTGCTACTGCCTCTGAGGATCGTACGAGAACAATGATTTCCGCAAATCGTAACAATTAGATCCACGAGATCCATGATCAATGAATATTCCAAGGTCAGAACCGACGCACCCGAAGAGTCGACAAAGTTGCGTCGCATTACGGATCCGATAAGTTCCGTTTCAATGGTATTTACAAGGGCAGTGTTAGATGTATCCGAGTTTATGCTAGTAAAAGGCAGGCACTAAGTGACTCTTCAAGGTCCCCCTGTCTGCTTCTCGTCTCGCGGAACACGCGACAACACGTTGCCGTTCTTCGTCCTAGTGTCTTCGCTAACGACCGGCCATGGCATCGTCGAGAAACTGGTTCTGCACACTCTCCGAATCCCAAAGAAAAACAACATATACACCACGAAGTGAAAGACGGCTGTAAATTATCGGCTAAGAAGTATAGAAAGTAGGCGGTACACCGTGTCGTCGGCAACCGATTCATCGTGACCGATTGTCTCGGAGCTTAAGTACACACCGAAAATGCATGAGATTGCGACCGAAACTGTTCGATGGTACCGGGACTCGTCCCACGCTGGACGACATCGTTTAAAAAAAATTCGATCATTCTCGCTTCTTCGGCAATTTCACCCAGCGCGAGAGCAGACCTCGAGGACAAACGAAAGATTCGGTGTATTCGCGTGTGAACGATACAAAGCGGTATACCGTGTACACTTTTCATCAACGCCCAGCCATCGGTCTTCGGCGAACTGCCCCGAAGACGGCTGCGGTCTACAAAAATAGTTCACTCTTTCTCTTTCTCTTTTGCTTTCTCTTTTTCTTAAAAACTCGCGACTCGCTCGCCTTTCGACAGAGTCCTCTTAATCGTTACAGAACATCAACAAACTGGAGTCAACATCTCACTACTCAACATCCAGCACGCAACACTAGAAGTCCGCCCGGGTGTCCGTGATCCGACGGTCGAATTCTTGACCAACTCGCACTCTCACTGTTCATTCGTCTCTAGGTCAACAAGGTCTACGATGAATTTTGATATCTTCTCTTCCATCGAGACGCTTGTCAACGGCTAAGGTATTTTGCTTCACTGTACAGTAGCAAAGTATTAACTGTGACGGCCCAAAGGATGCCGGCTAACCCGGTGGACGCTCGATAAGCACACGCGCTGGGGGCTGCGTCGAGACAGTCACGTGATTCGCCCCGCCCACCGCTTTACTGGCTGCCACTAGGTTTCATCGAATACCTCCGTTACTTTCAGAGGTACAAGAAAAGTTTTTTCACAAAAGTTGTAGGGTATCGAAGGGACTATAGCGTGGCAGTGCTTATTTATTCTTTCCGTTGCAGGATTTTAGCGGGCTTCAAGGTCAATTGTATTCGAATGAAATTCCTTGTATTTTTAAATTGGTTATCACTCTTTCTGTCTTCCTGTTTCCTGCTTATTTAAAGCAATAGTTCATGAAATGTTTTAAAATATATCATATTTTGTGTAACAACATTGTTTGTTAGCTTTCTGTCTTAATACTTTAATGCGTAGAACGATTCATAGTAGAAGATGATTTATAATTTAAAAGATTTGACCTTCAAGCTTCACCTTCAAACCTTCGGAGATTCTTTTTTCACAAAGAAATAATCACTGTGCTATAGTCCTCTAAACACCGTAAGAGCCTTATTTTCACCAAGATGATTTTATCAAAAAATTGTAAGCAATGTTTCAACAGAGAATCATGCGACACCAACGCAGTAGGAGTTCCCCGGCGGCTACTTATCGGGTTCCCACGGCACTCAGGAAGGAATCCGCGAGCGGAGTACTACTTCGACTAAGTACTTTACTGATTTATTTTTTCTCTGATAGGCTGCTGTAATCTACGCTAACGATTATTGCGAAGCTTCGCGGCAGGGTCGCTGATCCGTCAGCAAGTCTCGTGTAAAAATGAAAATGTTCTTAGCGCCCCCCACCCGCGAACGATCTACTTCGAGTATCAAACGTGGGCCAAACGATGTACCTAAGTTGAATCGATCGGTTCCTTTCGACCTCTCGAAACCCTGAAGAATCGACGATGAATACACAAGTGTCGCTAGAAAAACAATTTTACTCGGAGAATGCATATATAAAAAGGATCTTCGCCGATCGAGGCGGCCGCTCTCTCTCTCTCTCTCTCTCTATCTTTCTCTCACTCTCTCTCTTCAGGTTCTTTCTCTTCCACTCTCTTTCTTCGGGTCGTCAGCTCGTTACTGGAGATCGGACCCTGACGATCGTCAGGTGAGTTTCGCGTCGTCCGACGACTCGCTGGCGAACCTTCTTCAGGAACGTATCGACGGAGTCCCTGAAGACGCTGAAACGCAGCGGTTCAGCTTGCTGTCGATGATGATCTCGTCACCGTTCCGGATGTTGTACCGGTACAGCTGCTTGTTCGGGTAGAGCATCTCTTCAGGGCCGTACTGCGCCTTCATAACCTGGACGCAGGGATCGGAGTCGTTAGAAAACAATGAAGATGACTATACTCGCAAGGTGTCCGGTGTGAGCGCGCGCCGTTCATTGTCTTCCAATCTGCTCGAGATACAAGAAAGACTTTTTCTGGGAATTTTGTGGTGTTGTAAGAAATACTCTTTGAGAGGATGAAGATTTTTTTACAACGTTAATTTAACCCTTTAGAATTACTTGGTAGCAATTTTAAAGACCTAGATAAATTCACAATCTTAATGTCTTCAATATGGCGACTTCAATATGGCGACTTGTCTCTTCAACGTCTTGCAATCTCAATAAAAACGCCAGAATTTGAATAACCTAATGCTTTCTTGTATCCCGAGCAATTTCAAAGACTGCGTACACACACACAGGGCACCCCGTGCACACGCACACACACACGCACAAAGTTCTCGTACCGTTCGTACAACAGAAAAAAGGAAAAAAAAAAAGAGAATTCGGTACGCCAGCCGAAGGGTCGCAAAAACTCCGTCATTTAATTTACCTCGTGGCTCACGTGTTCGCAAATCGTGCAAAATTTTCGCCGAGATTCGTGAGAATGCGATGGGAGGGGTGTGTGTGTTGGGTTTTTTCTATATCGTGATTTCGTGCTTTTTTAGGGGACTCTCGAGGAACCAAACGTTCTGTAAAACAGAAGAAACAACAGATAAAGTAACGTCGCACGGGGCCGCTCACCTGGTCCACGTAGAACAGTCGCATCCGGTTCGCTGGGATTTTCACCATCGTCTCCAGCTTGGTTTTCAGCTCGAAAACCGTCCTGTACACGTCCACGGACCGTACCTACAATTTCCCATCGGTGTTTAACATGTGTCTACTAGCGTGTCGGGCCTATGGGGAGCCGTGAATCGCCTACGAGCTTTTTCAGTAGCAACGGATTGGGTCAGCTACGCGACAAAGTTGAATTCAATACGTTCATCGCCATTTTGGACACGCACTATCACTAGACCGTGGATTTTACGAAATAGACACGACATCCACAGTCTCACGGTTCATTTAAACATGAAAGAAGTACGGCGCGTTTAATAAAACAAAACGAAATGTTGGTAGTGCACTTGTTGGATTAGGCATAAAATTAGATTTTGAATTTTCCCTGCCGATATTCGGCAGTGAACGTGTCGACTATGGTGGCCGGTTATCGGTTTCGGAAAAGGTGGATTTACCTCGACCAGGTCGCCGTATGTGAACGTGACCTTGACCCTCTTCTCCGGCGTCAGGTCAACGTGTACCAGCGGGTCCAGCTTGCCATGAATAGCCACCAGCTCCGAGTACCTGAAAACGGAAGAACAGGGTCAAGTTGGGGTTCGGACGTAGCGGCGACAACGACGCCCGTGAAACTAGAATAGCTTTATGGTTTCTGGTTCTCGACTAGAATAGAAACGATGAATGCGGAGAGACCAAGAGGAATACGGCAGTTAATTCCCGACCAAATTAGCCCCTTGTACTTTGGCCAAATTCGACGGGCACAAACGCGCCATTCAAGGATTTGAACTCGCACGCGCCGGAACAATGGCGGCGGTCTCTATCTGGTTGCCAGCAACTCAAATTGTTAGTGATATTGTTCCGGCAAGTTATTAAGATCCATTTTTCTATACGAAACACTTTGGTCTTGAGCTTGGAAAAATATCTCCCATTTTCTAAAAATATTTAGTTGACAAAACTTTCTTCTTTTTGTTATTTCTTTGTGGGACTTCGAGCAACATATTCGTGGCATTTTTCTGATTAAAACGAGTCCAAACACGACATAGTTCGAAGCGTATTTGCGCGTTCGATCGAAGACACTCGTCTTTCACGGATTAGTTCGCATAATCGAGGTTCTACAATATCGTGGATTAAACGAGCAATCATGGTCCGAACTGTGTCGTGTTGGGTGTCGTTTCAATCAGAAAAATGTCGCGAATGTCTTAGTGGAAGTTTCATAAATAAATGTTTTTTCAGTTTCATAAATTGTTGTACGTTCGACGCCAACGCACAAAAGACCGAGGTACAGCGTCTGTGCACGATATAAGTGAATTTTCGGTTTCGAAATTTTCCTAATAGATCCAAGAATCCTTGAAGAGCGTGCACGTGGCGGCCGATCCTCGAGATGGCTTGCGAAAGGTGTTGATACGATCAAGAATAGAGCAACTACGAATTAGTAGAGCAGCGTGTTGATTAAAAACGGAGAGACGGGAACCAGACGCCAACGGATCTAAATCGAGGGACGAACGATTGAAAACCGAGTTTCGCCGCACCTTTCAGGCCTGTCCGCTTCCGGTTTGTCCATGTAGTAGCGGATGAAGGCCCTCTCGGCGTCCTCGCGTTCCTGAGACGATATCACACCGCCGCCGTTCAATGTCTCGACGTTCGGCAGTCTCGCTATCAACAGCTGCCGCCTCTCGTGCTCTGTGTACTCTCGAGGACTCTGAAAAACCAATTGGCAACTTCGCACTGTTCTTACGTTCACCTTCGAAGCCGGATGTTCACCATAACAGCAAGAAAATTCAAATTAGTTTCATCATTGAACCTGTACAGTTCTAAACGAAATAAGTTCTAATCTAGACAGCAAAGCAACACAATTTTTCATTCTTCTTGACAATCGTAACGAATGATGAAAGTAAAGAAAGACCGCAAGAAAAAGATTCAAAGGTATAGTCAGCCTCATAATTGATGGCACACGCTTTAAATCGGAATAACTTTTTCATAAATGGACCAAACGACTTCAGTATTTCTGCCGAGCTAGATTAGTTCACCGGATGAAGTTTAAAAAATGTGTTTCGATCATTAGCCCGTTTATAAAAAGGTTATTCCGATTTCAAGTGTGTGCCATCGCTTTTGCGACTGACTGGAGGTTTCAGAAGGGAGAACTGCTTCACCTCGAAAAGAGGACATCCCTGGATCCTCAGGGACTTCAGGACAGGGAACCTGGCGAGCCTCTCGACGTCGTCCCAGGTGGCCAGCAAGGTACCGTTCACGTTCAAGAACCGTAGCTTCCTGAAGGGATCGTGGGAGGACTTGATGGTAGTCCCGCTGGATTCCGACTCAGACTCGGACCTGTCATAATTAACCTTGCCCTCGGCGTATATCCTGTTCCCTTTCCCATCAACAGACCCGTTCTCGTCGACCCCCAGATTGTTCATGTTCTCGTTATCCTGGCAGAGACTCTCCTGCTCCTTCTTCTGACAATTAGTGGTCTCCTCGTCGTTCGAGTTCCTGTTATCGGTCAAAGCTAGCGATCTGAGAGGACACTCTGCAAGGACCAAGCTCTCCAGATTCGGGAATACGTATCCCAGCTTGGAGATCTCGTTCCAGACCTCTATGGGGTTCCCGGTGAAGTGTAGCTTCTTCACCGAAGGGTTCCCATTCTCCGGCTTCTGGTACTCGATGTCCACGGTCTTGTACTCGTTCAGGGACAGGTGTAGCTCCTCCAGGTTCCGTAGGAGACGTATGAGACCTTGTACCGTCGACCAGGACACCCTGGTGCCATTCAGGACCAGGTTCTTCAGCAGGTCGTAGCTGCCGTGCTTGACCTCGAGCACCTCCGCCAGACAGTTGAAGCTCAGATTGACGAACTTGATCTTAGGCATGTGCTGCAGGATCCCGAACACCTCCGTCCATTGCGAGAGCTTGTTCTGCGCCAGGTCGAGCTCCTCGACGTTCTTGCACTTGCTGCGCAGTTTCTCGTCGTCGTTGCCGGCCGACTCGATGTCGCAGTCCTGAAGAACCAGCAGCGCCGGCACCGTGTGCCGCGGGGACTTCTTCGGGATGAAGATGCTGACAGAGAGGGCGGCCTTCGGAGAGCTGGACTCTGTCTCTTCGTCGGTCAGCGAACAGTCGGTCGTTGAACTACCGTACTTCAGCTCCAGCGCTTCCAACAACGACGGCATCGTTACTGCATTCTGAAACGAGACAGGGAACGCCATTGTAGTCGCTTGGTGATTCGCTTAACTGGCTCGAAAAATTGATTTTTTTTTCGGGATCATGCAAAAACGCGTTCTATACGCTCGCCGGCGGTATTTGCTTCGCTGTTTTCCTCTAGTAAAATTTTTACATTAAATGCAACGTCCCTACTTTGGGAAATATTAGGACAATTTAGCAGAGGAGAGGCATAGACTTCGAGCGCATAAAATTAATTTTACTATCCTCCAGCACGTTGCGAGAATAGCTCAACTAATTTTTGGGATAGTTTCGATTAGGTTATCCCGCAGAGTACGGACCATTTCCTCAGTGGTGAGTCTTCTTAGAATATAAGAGAAGCAAGGCGGAAACGTCTCGCAAGAAGCTCAGAAGCCTAGGCCGCGGAGCTCAGATGTTTCGGAATGAGAGACAAAGGGCTGAAGAACACGGCGCAAAGTGGCTTTCGACGCCGGAAAAAGAGAGACAGGGGCATCGTCGAGGAAAGAGCCGCGTGACCGGGCATCCTCGAGGAATACCTGGTCTGACCATATCCGCTAAGGTCGCAGTATTGTCTTTTTGCGCGACAGAAAACCGGTACCGGTTCCCTTGTCGTCGCTGGCAAACGATACCTACGATCGAGCGAGTATTCGCCCACGCGATTCGACAGTCCGTTTCGCGTTGCCAACGACATCCTCTTACATTTCACTCTTGCGCGTACACGCAAAACGACACATCTTTATCTCCAACGATTCCTTCATGAAACCTTCAGCAACACATTCCGGGCATTTTTCCGATCAAAATGAGTCCAAACATGGCACAGTTCGGAGCAGATTTGCCGGTTTAATACGCGACATAATGGAACCTCTGGTATCCGAACTAGCCTGTAGAACGTACAGATAATGGAACAGTTACCTAGCTGCAATTCCAGATTAAATCCTCACCGACTCGTGCGGTAAATCGTGTTATACGCGAAACAGAATTTCAGATAATATCAGTTCGGATAATAGAGGTTCTACTAAACCGTGGATTAAACGAGCAAATACAATCGGAACTGTGTCGTGCTTGGGCTCGTTTTCATCGGAAAAATGTCGCGAATACGTCACTGAAAGTTTCCGAAAAAAATAATCTTCTGACCGGTGATGGTTTCTACGCGAATATCGTGCGGATCTCTTTCCCGTGTATCGAGACACTGCTGCGGCAACTGGAGCGCTATGGAGGGAAGGATAGACAGTACGCGTGCTATTAGAATGGACAATCGCGCGTCTCTCGAGGACATCGCTAGTCGCCTAACGCTCGAACGTGCCCGTTCGCTTCTAGCAGGCTTCTCGTTGCCAGACCCGCACCGGAGAAAGTTAATTTCGCATGGCCGTTGAACCGATATCGCGATTACGTAGGGGAAGCCAGGGAATAATGCAATGACTATTATGCCGGCCCCGTCCACTCCTCTCGCCGTGTCGTCCGGACCGTGTCGCCCGTCTTTTTTTTTTTTTTTCTCGGGCCCGTGCACAATTTCTCCGTGCGTACGTTAGGGGGATGAAAACACCCCTCGTGCGAAGATCGACAACCTTTTACTCTTTTTATTTCCGACCGGCGGCGCGGTCTCTCCGTACTGTTCTATCGTCGTGTCTAAACGGGACAATACCGTGAGACAGAGGGAGAGAGAGAGAGAGAGAGAGAGAGAGAGAGAGAGAGAGACCACCAGTAACCGAATTAGAAAGCAGGAGACGGAAAGGAGGTGCGGTGTCGCGTCAAAGTTTCGCGTAAATGGAAACGACACGGTTTGGCCGGTTTCCAACGCTCGCGGCCGCGTTCCTACGCCACCTCGGGATCTCCGCCAAATTGACGTAACGCTCCTCCGCCGCATAGTGCGACAGAGTAATCGGCAAATGTCAGAAAACGAAAGTCTAAAGTTCCCTGTTAACCCCCTTTGCAGCGCGAGGAAAAATAAAGACGTCGTTACGAATCGTTCTTTTTCGGAATAGGCCACCTTTGCTCTACCCTCTGGATTCACCCCTGAATTGACTTGATGGTAAAAAATTAGTGGAGAAAAAGACGAAGAAGATGAAGATTTCCTTTGAATCGATAAATTTGCTTTAATGTTTGAAATAAAATCGTCCTTGTAGTATCCTCTGTAGAACAGTATTTGGCGATCGTAGGTTCGAAATCGATCGGTTCAGGGGTGTAGGATTCTGTCCCGAAGAGTCAGGATTGTTCCGTGATGGCGTACATTTTTATCGGCATTTTTCATTTTCATTTCAGTCCAATTCCGTTCGAACGCGAAAATTTTCGATCGGCCTCGCTGCCGCATTCCATTCGTTGGCCAGCTCGAGACTCGAACACCAAGCGCTGGTCTAATCGGTTTAGGATGTGATACGGTAGAAAGCACCGATCGCCGAGAAACGGCCGAACTGTACTATCTTGGACCGGATCTTAACATTTTTCTGCACGGAAGGAAAACGTTTCAACGGTCCGCCGGAGGAATCGAGCAAGAATTTGTTACATCGCCGCGGGAACAGAAAAATCTACAATAATGTTGCTGTTGGTCGACGAAAATACTAAAAAGAAATTGAAAGCGGGTGTCCAGGTATCTGGCCGTTGACATGGGGGTTCAGGAAACACGAATGGAGAAAATCGGCACACCAAGGTGGTCAATTAACTGAGAAGGAAGCATAAATAAATTCGAAGCATCGATTGGTCGTTTTGGCAGGGAAATTCAACAAAACTGGAAAGGTGGTCGCTCAAAATGGTTGTTCAGCGGTTCAACTGGAACTGAGAAGGATGCATAACCGTTTTGGCAGATTCCGTGGCGTTCAATTGAAGCACTCAAAAATTGAAGCATCGATTAGGCGTTTTGGCAGAGGAGTGGCACGAAGCGCAAAAGGTGGCCAATCAAAATGGTTCTCGAGCGTTTCGGCTGGAACCGGGAGGGAAGCATAACTGTTTCGGTAGGTCTTGAAGCGTCCAACGGTCCGCGATCATGAATCAGGTTCTGGAGAGCTTGGGTCTTGCATAGGAGGCCATCTCAGGCGGGTGTTCGCGACAACAGGTCGTCGGGGTATTAGTCACAGAGTACCAGCGGATCGCATGGAAACACGGAAGGTCCTTCGCCTTGATTCCTTTCCGGTCGAGGACGCGGACAGGAAGGTATTCCGGGGACAAAGAGACGGTCGTCTGAAAAACTGGAAAAATCGATCGGTCAAACAACGAGATAGCCGCGACATCGTGAAACTCGCATCAGCGACGCGGTCCGGCGCTGATAATGAGCATGCAAAACGATCCTAATGAAATTACACAACCGGCGGAGTTGCATCACGCGATGTTTGCTGCTCGATACAACGCTGGACAACGGCGCAACCAGCAAGCCGAGTCAGAGACCGCCACGCTACTTTCTCCTCGGGCAATGATTTTCCGCGCGCACAATGCTCGCGGCCCGTAAATCAAACCGAGCAAATTGGAATGGCGATCGAGGCGGAAACCGGCACGCCGAGGAAACGATTAATAGGAGCAACGGATGCCTTCAACTCGGCGCGCTGCGTTCAACGGACGGCTATTCATGCTACCGTCGCATGAGAACTTTATTCGAACTGCGGTAATGTCCCGACGTATGCGAAAGAGATGTCCACGATACCAGCGAACCATTTATCCCCGTCAAACCGGACCTAACAGCTCGAAGAAACCTGAAGATTGATCGTCGAGAAGCGTAAGACCATTTTTCTCGAAATAAACTTTGTTATTTTTAATTATTTCTTTGTGAAACTTTTGTCGGAATATTCCTGACATTTTTCTGATTAAAATGATACCCAACATGGCACGGTTCGGACCGTATTTGCTTGTTTAATTCACGTACTAGTAGAACCTCGATTATCCGAACCGGGGACAGTTTAATCTAACACTATAGCTAGATTTAATCGTTGTTAGATTTTGTGGATCTAACAATGTGTGTTTTAGTCCAACGCTGTGCAGAACGCTTATCCGAGCAGTCATGTTTCACTGATTAGTTAATGGATTAGTTCATGGATAATGGATGTCTACTATATCATGGATATATCATCTGTGCCGTGTTTCATGTAGTGTTAAAATAATAAGTAAAAGTAAGTAAAAGTTTTATAGAAAAATCGCTAGAAATCTTTTTTCTTATTAGAAACATTGGAATTGATAGGATTTCCATCAAGGTAATAGCACAACTTCTTCGCACTAGAAGCACGATTGAAACCAACGTGGATCGTTTCTATCCGGTCTCTTTAACATAATCTCACAGTTCTGTTGGTAAACTTTGCGGTTGGGTGAAAGTTTTATTAAACTGTCTATAACTGTGACTGCAGTATTAATCGCGTGCGTACTAGTTTCAGATGTTCTAAATGTTCCAAGATGTACGCTAATCGTTGCTTTCCTTCTGTTCGGAGGATGGTAACGTTGGAGCTAGCAATAAACATCGAATGACCCATTTCAAGATTCCAGTTTTACAATTATTAACCTTCACGCGTTCCTCAGGATTAAAATTTACGCATCCTCTATTTCGATTCCTTTCTCTTTACGCTGCAAGATTGTGCATCGTCGAATCGTGAAATTGCAAACAAAATATTGTCCTAGAATATTCTGTTAAATTTTTCAGAAACACATGCTGGTCAAAAATACCTATTCATCCATACAAGGGCCATAATAAAAATGAAATTTCTAGGATAAAAGAAAATGGAGGCAATATGACCGCCGGGCGCTTCCACCGTTAATTGAAGTTTATTTTCTTAGTTTACCCGAAGTCACGCAGGTTGGAATATTTGCGAAGACGCAGCAAGTGGCCAGAGAACAGCTGACTACCAACCGTGCTACGAATTCGTCGTTAGGGTGGTTTCGCAACACGCTCGCGTGCCTCGAAATACGTCGGGGACCGTGTTCCTTCGAGAAAATGGGTAAAAGCGTTCCCGTTTTGATGCGGCTATTCGGAAGGGGCTTTCCACTGAATAGCCCTGGTCCTCTGAATGTCTAATAATTCTGAAAGAGCGTCGCGGTGGCGGTGCAAAAGCACCATAAAAGCGAGCTTTTGCTCGAACCGTGGCGTCGTCGCTCCCGCGAGCAACAGCGCGGAGCTAAATATACGTCGTTGGTGGCTGTTACGAAATGTCAAGCTGAAGCTGCCGAGCACTGGGTCAGTCGGGGACGACTGTTCTAGAGATGCTGCTGATTCTGATCGATCCTCGCGAAAACATCCTGTTCAAAACGCTTCACCAGGTCCGCAAACATAGTTACCGATTCGACGCAGAAAAATGGGCTCCGTTGACTCTGAACAGTAGTCCGAGCTTCAGAACATTGGAAACAATTTTTAATCCAATTCGGAGCAATTGTTAATGCGAAAATATTCCATTAAAAGCGCCATGCTGATGCTAAGATTCCTCTATCCCGGAAAATTTCTATTATTGATACTAAATATCATTTCTACTTCCATTCAGAAGATACACAGCCATTTTAATTCTGAACGAAGAGTTAAGCTATCAATATGGAAACGTTCTATTAAAAATATTATACTTGGGGCTGACAATAAAATTCTAAAACTGAAGAATGGGCTCCGTTGACTCTGAACAGCAGTCCGAGCTTCAGAATATTGGAAACGATTATTAATCCAATTCGGAGCAATTGTTAATGCGAAAATATTCCAGTAAAAGCACCCTGCTGACGATAAGATTCGTGAACTGGAAAATTTCTATTATTGATACTAAATATCATTTCTACTTCCATTGAGAAGATACACAGCCATTTTAATTCTGAACGAAGAGTTAAGCTATCAATATGGAAACGTTCTATTAAAAATATTATACTTGGGGCTGACAATAAAATTCTAAAACTGAAGAATGGGCTCCGTTGACTCTGAACAGTAGTCCGAGCTTCAGAACATTGGAAACGATTATTAATCCAATTCGGAGCAATTGTTAATGCGAAAATATTCCAGTAAAAGCACCCTGCTGACGATAAGATTCGTGAACTGGAAAATTTCTATTATTGATACTAAATATCATTTCTATTTCCATGGAGAAGATACACAGCCACTCTAATTCTGAACGAAGAGTTAAGCTGTCAATATGGAAACGTTCTATTAAAAATATTATACTTGGGGCTGACAATAAAATTCTAAAACTGGACGCAGAAGAATGGGCTCCGTTGACCCTGAAGAGTAGTCCGAGCTCCAGAACATTGGAAACAATTTTTAATCCAATTCGGAGCAATTGTTAATGCGAAAATATTCCAGTAAAAGCACCCTGCTGACGATAAGATTCGTGAACTGGAAAATTTCTATTATTGATACTAAATATCATTTCTACTTCCATTGAGAAGATACACAGCCATTTTAATTCTGAACGAAGAGTTAAGCTATCAATATGGAAACGTTCTATTAAAAATATTATACTTGGGGCTGACAATAAAATTCTAAAACTGAAGAATGGGCTCCGTTGACTCTGAACAGTAGTCCGAGCTTCAGAACATTGGAAACGATTATTAATCCAATTCGGAGCAATTGTTAATGCGAAAATATTCCAGTAAAAGCACCCTGCTGACGATAAGATTCGTGAACTGGAAAATTTCTATTATTGATACTAAATATGATTTCTACTTCCATTGAGAAGGTACACAGTCAGTCTAATTTTGAACGAAGAGTTAAGCTATCAATATGGAAAACTTCTATTAAATATATTATACTTGGAGCTGACAATAAAATTCTGAAACTGGACGCAGGAGAATGGGCTCTGTTGACTCTAAACAGTAGTCCGAGCTTCAGAATATTGGAAACAATTATTCATCCAATTCGGAGCAATTGTTAATGCGGAAATATTCCATTAAATCACCATGCTGATGCTAAGATTCCTCTATCCCGGAAAATTCTTATTATTGATACTAAATATCATTTCTACTTCCATGGAGAAGGTACACAGCCACTCTAATTCTGAACGAAGAGTTAAGCTATCAATATGGAAAAGTTCTATTACAAATATTATACTTGGGGCTGATAATAAAATTCTGGACGCAGAAAAATTGCTATCACTTATTCTGAATATCAATGTACAAAACTATGTCGAAAATGTTTTCAGACATAAACGAATGAAAAACATTGAACAATCAAAGCCAAAGCGAAATTCCAGGATAACATATTACGGTCTCTCGTTGATTTTGGAAAATTGCGATGGTTGTTCATAGTTCTTCAGCGAGTGGACTGTGCCAGGAGAGTTAGGATCCTCCAGGCACCAGGACACGATCGCGCTGCAGAACCCAAGGCCTTAGAAAGCTGCAGAAAAGAGCGCGGACCGTTCCCCCGTAGCGGAGCTACCATTTTCTACTATAATTTTCCCGTAATGCTTTTGGTCCAGGCCCGCGGAGAGCAACAAAAACTGATAGACGATACTTTCTAACGGTCGACTCGATGGAGCAGAGCGGCTGCGCAATTTCCTTTTGCGATGCGCATTACTATTCGGGCCCAAAAAGCGGTAAAAAATACTCTCCGACTGAATACGTCCGCCCGTACACATATTCATGCATATGTTGCTCATCTTTTCATTGGGAGATACGTTTATCATCGATATATTCCCTGCATCCATTCGTCTACGTAATATCACATTCCATACAGTCGAATTCTAAGATTTTCGAACATTTCAATCGTGAACACATTATCCACCAGTGATTATTCCACAGATTTTCAGTATTAAATCAACAATTTACCCTCGATAACCTAATCTAATAATTTCGTTTGGGATTACTGTGTGAGAGGAAATTTCTGAGCTTTCGTATGGTGCAGCAGAATTATTGGAAAAACAGGCTTCCGGAACGTTAAATTCTAATTAATCTTGTAGTTAATGTTAAAGTCAATGTTAAAGTAAATAACTTCTGTCAAGGTCTTAACAATTTCCTTTAGAAGGTTCCTCGTTGTGGTTTGGAAACTATGAAATCGAAGAAAGGAGCTTCTCGAGAAATGCGCTCCTTCTGTTTCACTTTTCTTTTTTTGTATTTAAGTGAACTGTACCTGTACAACGTTAACAATTCAGAGGCACGCATAGCAAGGTTCGCACGTCATAAAATTGCTATAGTTCGAAGAAGAGAATATCTCCACGAACGCATTGCACACGTTCGCTTCCAGGTTCGTAAGTGCACGTGCGACGACCACGATCTTCGACATTGCATAAAGAACAGACAATTATTTCGTACAATTTGTTAACATTATATTCCTTCATGTTTCACGAGAAAATACATTCTACTTAACAGAATGGAATGTAACTATGAAAGCTGTTGCTGAAATGAATTCTAGTAGCTGATCCGAAGAGCTCTTCGATGACATTTCTATAATTTTGAGACTTTTACAAATCCACATAGGAATGTGAAAAATGAGTGCTATTGGAAAGCAGTTTACTGTAACAGTATTCTCTTTCTTAGTTCACGGGACACATGGAATTCAGTAGAATATTGCAACAATGAAGGCTGTTGCTAAAGTAGAAAAAAATAATCCAAAGGAGCTTCTCAATCACACTTTGCCTGCAATGCCAAGATTGTGCGCGTGAAATCATACATGTACATAGTCAATATCGAATAAAATTGAAGGAAGAGTCCTACCACATTATGCTCCACGAATTTAATCAATTATCCCTTAGCACTCCAAAGGCGACCGTAAGGCGCCACTAAAAACTGCTGTATAACTATTCAAAATATATTTTACATTATTAAATTTGTTCGCATTGAATAAATTAACACAACAGTATTGCACTAAACACTTCAGTATTGTACGAGTAAATTGCACCATTTTCGTATGTGTAACATGAAAACAAATATATATTAAAGGGAAATATTCTACAGAAGAAATGGATGGTCGGAAGAAATGTTTCGTTTTCGAGTTAAAGTAGCTTCGAGTGCAAAGGGTTATTATCTGTGCGAATTAATAACTCATCGCGACGCCTAGAGAAAAGTGTTTTTCGCTGCGTTTCGGACCGAAACGTTTCAAGTGACGGTGTTCCGCGGGTTCGAGGAGCAGCGAATTGATTCGATGTTTCGAAAGGGAAATTGAAAGAAATTGTTTTTTGATGGCAACGGCACGGTCGATGCGAGAAGGAACTATCGACGAAGGTCCGGCTGCTCGCGGTGTGCTGCGCAAATGCTCTCCCGTCTCGGAATATTACTCGGTTAGCCAAGGTTGCCGTTCGCTGAGCTCACGACCCGAGCATTATACACGTGTGCAGATATATCTGCCACGCAGTTACAAAGTCACACACACCTCCACAGGGACGCCTATTTACGATACACGCGAGGATCCGCGCGCACAGCTCTCTCGCGCGACCTGTGCGTCGAACGGGGATCGGCGTCTCCCAGCCTTTTGTCCCTATTCTTAAACCGATTACCGGTTACGGCGAACACGCGTCCTTCCTCGTTTAGTTAGGCTAATCGCGAACACCCTCCGCCACCCCTTTCGCCGTAACGCGTCCGACGATTTCGCGCGGTTCAAGGCCGATCCGCCGCGCCCTCATTTCCCGTCGGTAATTTCGGATCCGAGGAGCCAGCCTGAGAGATTGAATTTGCTGTTGCTATTGCACACCGCGAGCCATCCTACGATCCCGAAAAATCCCGCAAGATCCAACTAATTCGATCAACCCCTCGCCGAACGATCTCGTTCGCGATTGCAATCATTGCTGCGCCAAAAAAGGAAACTTAAAGATTTTGAAATTAAAATATCTGCTAAATTAACACTGGATTTACGGGACCCGTCAAAATGACGGGTTTTGTGTTCTTTCGTTTGCAATTATTATGATTGTAAAAATGCATTTATAGGAAATTTATTTAACACATTTATTCCTTGGAACGTATATTATAGTAAAAGCCTGCTAGAAATCTGCCTGAATATATTCTTGGTATTTTTATAAAATAATCCAAGCTAGCCAGTTTTAGTGCTCCGTAAATCTAGTGTTAATCATTTTTGACATGTGTGGGTTAATACTATTTTATAGACAACGAAAAGCCGCATTGATTGTCAAAAAATATACGGCTCTATTTACAAAACCAAAGTTGACCTTTAAATCTACTAAACGCCTCCGCTTATCAAGAAATTATGTACACCACATCGTGTTCCCCTTGATATCATGTAGAATCTGTAGAAATAATTTTTTTGTACAAAGCGTAATTTAAATTTTATTCTGGGTGAGTAATGCATGACTGTCGCTTTTAGTGCTCGGTACTGTTAGCATTAACTATTCATTACAAAAGGGGAATAATATTCGCGTTTAGCAGATCTTGAAAGACGAAGAATCGTGTCACTCACGCATCGACGTGGCAGTCAACGTGTTAAAGAGGATTATGATGAGAGAAGATAGCTATGTCTCCTCCGAGCGCATCGCGCATTGCGTGGGACTCTCGGAATACTTGATACGACGAGTCTCCAGTAATGAAATATCAATGGTAACTGATTAGGCGCGATCGCAGTTTTTATTTCGCATGAAGATCCACAGACTATCTTTGCATTCTAATCATGACGAGACTGCTCTATTCCGACTTCTTACAATTTTTATTGCAATATTCGTTTCGACGATGATCGGAAAATTTATGATGGAAACATTTTTAGAACCTGAGCAATTGTGAAAGCAAAAATTAGGTTCATTCACTGATTCGGTAGCAGTACGTGCACATATGTATATAAATGTTATGTATGTATAATGGGAACATAAATATATGTATAACAGAGGCTGGTATTTCGAATTGCCGAGAATTTCGGTTGAGATGTTGTGTTTACAGTGTCTGGATATTTAATTATTTAAATATATGAATGAAGTATGTGCATATGTGTATGTAAATGTTATGTATGTATAATGGGAACATAAATATATGTATAACAGAGGCTGGTATTTCGAATTGCCGAGAATTTCGGTTGAGATGTTATGTTTACGGTGTCTGGATATTTAATTATTTAAATATATGAATGAAGTATGTGCATATGTGTATATAAATGTTATGTATGTATAATGGGAACATAAATATATGTATAACAGAGGCTGGTATTTCGAATTGTCGAGAATTTCGGTTGAGATGTTATGTTTACGGTGTCTGGATATTTAATTATTTAAATATATGAATGAAGTATGTGCGTATGTGTGTATAAATGTTATGTATATATAATGGACTGATTCGGTAGTATTGAAAGCCAAAACTGGAGTTCAATGGTATTTCAACCTTCCTGAATTTCGAGGAGCTTAATAAAACTCGATTTAATTGAATTCATCGCAATGAAAATGAATGTAACATGCTGAACACCCTCCAGAATATAATGCATTAACAACCAACACGTAGGTATGGTTATGCCATTTTATTTGGGAGCCGAATAAACCGCGATTCCGATCGCAAAATCGTTCGCCAACGACCCGAGCGATGGAAAAGTCGAGGGAAGGCGTTCTCGCGGCAAAAATACCCGAAGTGCGACGGGTTCAAATGACTCGCGGAGCATTGCGGTATCGATAGTGGATCGGTTGAATGATTTTCGCGAGCCACGGACGGTATAGAAACCGCCGTCGACCGATCGAAAGTAAAGGACAAGAGATTGGGAAACGCTGTGTGCGCGCCGCCGCGCTTCTACACGTACACGTACGCTTTGTTCGTTTCTCGGCTTTTAAGAGCGTGTCTCGCATCGGTGCACGGCAATTATATCGACGTGTGTGTGAAAGCCGACAAGAGAGACACACCGGACACCGTTCGCTGTGCATGTCTCTCGATCGGTACCGAGCCTTGTAGCCTGGCTTACAAAGGTTTCCCAGTGTGTCGTTCGACGCGAGACGAAATTTTCTTTCGAGCGACGAAAACAGACACACACAGAAACGAAATTGCGAATTTCTCTGGAAAGATTGACCACTTTAAAGTTCTCGCATTCTGCCAGGGACAAAAGCGTTCTGCGAGGAACAACATGATCCACATTTGTGGTCAATGTGTGGATCAGTAGAATTGGTGGCGTGATGATCAGACTTTCGTCAGCTCGGAGCTGAGGCGTTCTTTGATAGTGAGTTTGATACTTTTGTGTCGAAATAAAAATAGTATCGCATTTACCTGTGCGTTTTACGTTTGCATAAAACGCCGTCAAAGAGAATACGATATTGTTGTATAAACTGCAGTTAAATAAAGTACGATTTTACATGGAATAAAATGCCATTTTGTATGTTTTCATTGAATACCATTGAATGGGAATTTATACGATCATTGTTTAGAATGCGATTGAATAAAATACGATTTTGCATTACATAACGATCAAAAGCAAACAACGAAAAAATGGTAAAATCGTGTTCGGGGTAAAAGATTACGAGAAGTGTGATTCGGTTACAGTCAAATACGTGAAGATTTCCTTCGGCATTGATTTAGAACATGTTTGCAAAGACGGAATGTACTAGAAGATTTTATCGTAAATGTTGATGGAAAGATCGTGGAGAATTTTCGAGACCAATTTTGCAATATCGGAATCGTGGAAAGGAAAACCGTCCGAACCCCCAAGAACAATAATTCCCCATAGTTTCTAGTCCCCGTATACGAGACCTGAAATAGTACGTGATTAGAAAGCAAGCAACGGGTTCGGCGACCATTGTCCCGAACCAGTCCGGATAGGCCGGCTGTTATATTTTTAAACATTGGAAACACATCCGTTTCAGTCGCAGAAAATCCCGGAGTTCTTAATCCTCGGTGGAACAACGCAGGAAGTAATTAACGGGGTCTGAGATCCGCGTTAACGTAAATGTTACGGACAGTTTGATCGTCACTTCTTATCGACGGATCTTCTAAAGCAACCGACAACTTCCTTCCTGCAATCATCTTCGATCTTTCTCCCTCTTATTCTCGCGAGTCACGAGGAAAGTAGTTTCTTGGAACGAGGTTCTCCTCTCGCGTGATCTACGAGGTTCGTCGCGATAATCGAGAGAAACCGTTCTCCTCGCAGAGATCTATGGATCACGGATCCTAGTGTCGATCCGAATGACGTTCTCGGGTCGTTCGATTATCCCGTTGGAGAAATTGCGTGGGAAAGAAAGAGACAAAACCACAAGACCGAAAAGAACGCGGGATTGCACCGAGCAACAGTTAAAATAAACGAAAATGTAATTTTCAAAATATCGGAGACGGCAAAATGGAATTCGGTAGTTTCCCTTTCAAATCAATGTATGCTAACCTATAAACGCGTGAGTGTACACGTTTCCAGATTCTGTTATCGGTCAGAATTTATCTAATCTGTTCGACGAATGTTTTCGGTCATAAAAATGAATGCTGCTTCGGTGTGGACGTAGCTTTACTTTTGCAACCACAGAGAAAGTCCGGAATGTTGGGAGTTTTGCGAATTCGTGTGAACTCTCTGGCGACGGGAGAATACGAATTTGCGGAATAAAAATTTGCAGATGGGAACCAATGGTCGGAGATATTGGCCGAATTGATTGACGCGATTCGAGTCAGCGGAATCGTGATTCGCATAAATTTCGCGCTTCCTTATGTCCGAGCGAACGTGTCGGAGCACGGTTTCTCTCCTGAATTGCATCGGCCTTGAGGTAGACAAGGAACGGCGCAGTTCTCACGAACCCGAGACTCTTTGTTCGAGCCTCCTTCATCGCCCATTATCGTCGCAAAACGAACAGACGGTCCAACTTTTCGTCGCACCAAACGCAACAATGACTCCGATTAGTCACTTGACTCTTTACTACGCTGTTGCGATGCGTAACGCCGCGTCTTATCGGTGGATGATGAACGAATCGTTATGTTTGCGCACACGCGAGAATTTTATCAGAACAATTGACGTCTTAAACGATTAATCAACTTTTCCGCCTTCGAACACCGTCAACTTCGATCTAGAATTTCGTGGTTCGCCTGATTTAATTATTTCTATACTTGGCGAGTCCTGTTTCGAATGCTGTCCTAATGTCTGCAGGAACGTAAAGTAAAGTGTAATTATGCTTGTCGTGTGACAACAGTTAATTATACCGTTTACCGTCGGATATATCCAATTATACCTCGTTAGATCCGCGATAACATGGATTTACCGAGTGAAAGAAACCCGGAGAACATAATCTGTGACTGTTACTCTAATTTCCAGATAAGTTGAAACCCTGCTGATTAGTCCTAACGAGCCTGATCCGATACGAACAACGCGTAAATATGTGTGACTAAAGTTTCTGTGTTTGATGATTCTACCAACCTATCTGAAGATAATAAATCGATTCTGGAGTGATATCAACGGGTATGAACGATGTAGAAATCGCACGATTAATAGATTAAAGCCGCCCATTCAAACCAGACCTTCGTTAAACATCGAAGTCATGTTGGATAATTGACTCGTCAGTCCGAATCACCGAGCACGGCTCGTTATTTTGGCTGAACCCGCGACGCCGATCATCGATTCTCTTTAATTACCCGCCGACAGATCCTCCTTTCGAGTGACCTAAGTCGGCGAGTCGCTGGCCAATCCAGTTAAAACGAGATTTCTCAATGAAATTCACGATCGCGATAAGAGGCAGGATTGCGACAGCGGATACTGGTTCGAGGAAACGACGTCGACGACGTCGCGATGAAAATACGACGCAGAGCAGCTGTCAAAGCGTGCCTGCCGCCTAAGCGCGCACAGCTGATTGCGATTACGTAAGTCCTCGAACGCTCAGCTCAACGCACTGCGTCGCAGACCGCCGATAATGGACAACCGGACACGTGAACAACGTCCGTTCGTGGAAACGTCGAAAATACTCTATCCAATAGCGCGTTAAAATCTGTCTCAGAACAGCGTCTCCAGCAGCTTTACCGTCAGCATCATGCTTTCCGCGTCGGGTCTCAAAGATCAAACCTCGGAATCATTGCTATTCAATGTATGTTACAGTCATGGTACGACCCGATGATTTTACATGTGAAAATAACGTAGAAAAGAGAGGTACAACATTTTTTTGTTCCACGTTTTGTCTTCGAGAAAATCGTGTTCGTAGAGACGGCTCCTGGCGCGTCTGGTCATGGCTGACTGATTCTACTTCATGGTAGATTTCGGAGCTCGCGAACATGATGGATTTCCGAACTCATATTTCTCGATAGAATTATTCACGGCTACCGTAAGCCTTGTAGCCTTCGACATGACTATTAACATGGCAAGACTGCGGATTTTTATGCTAATTAAAAATTGTCGGAATTAATTGCTAGATACGGGGGACTACAATGCAGGGAAATAATGCAATAGTATCTTCAAAGGCTTTAGATATTTTCTCTGTTTTGTGTTCGACCTACCCATTTTTGTCATGGATTAACAAAGAGACTACCGAATATAGAATAAACATGCACATGCGGCGTGTCTGGTTACTCTAAACGTTCAAGTATTTTGGAAAATATGAACGATACTACAAAATGTTTCAAACAATTTTAAAATTTAGTTGACCTTGCGATGACCTTGGAAAGTCCGACAAACGTACAAATGTACTCTATCTACATTGTAAATTATGTACAAAAGCCTTAAATAATGAGGAAGAGGAACAATTTATGCTAATCTTTCGTTGAGAACACAGCTGAAATCTATATGCTTATTTAGCAATTAGATGTATAGTCTCATATTTGTTAATTCATCTCCTGCCTGACTGTCTCCTCAGGGATACTACTAAAAATTACTGTCATGACTAATAATTATAAATAATTTGTACATTGCAAAATATCTTTATGTTTAATAAACAGCTAATCGCTCGAGTGAGTGAAATGTACATTATTTCTTATGGACAAAATGAAAAAAGGACACACGTAACGAAAACATCCTAAATCAGATCAAATGTCCAAATTCTGGAGGCAAACTAGCTTCGAGTGCAAACAGTACCTTCGTTAAACCAATCCTGAAGCCGCGAGCTCTGTTAACAATGTTGAATTCACAAGCGACAATAAATACTTTGATAACATTTTCTAAAATAAGACGAACAATCCCCCCACCCCTCTCAATGAAACCAGACCTCAACAACACAGTGAACAGTGTCCTAGCTATAATAGTTGCAGATACAATCGCGTCTACAGCCCCTGCTGGATTCAAGTGGCCACAACACCCACCCACCGAATGGGCCAGACCCATCTCACGGTTTACGCTAGAAAGATGTTAGCAGGATCAGCAGGGTCGGGAGGCTGTACTCGGGAAGGAATCGAAGTCGGCCTGGCGAGGGGTAGGCCGATCCGAAAACAAACAGGCGGCAGCGAGGTGGCTAGCGGCAATCTGCGCAAGCTGAGAAGTCAGAGAAGCAGAAGCTCGGCTCCGTTCCGCGTTCAGGTTCGCCAGACCGTGCTGGTGCATCGCGTAGCCGTAGCGTAGAGCATAGCATCGCATCGCATCGCAAGGATAGAAGGGAAAACGCGACTACGTTCTGGCCGGTGGATCGATCGAGCACGGAAAGTCGTCTCGGAAAGATTGAACGGGAACAGACTTAAGACGGGTACAAGAATATCGCTGGGGGAATCGGGTCAAGGATTCGCGTTGGACCACAGAGAGCAGACAGACGGTGTATATCGGGGCGGAGATGTTACTCACTGTTTTTCTCGTCCTATATACCCGTTCCCCGAGATCTCTGCAGACCGGATCTATCCCTGGACACGGCCGATCGACCTGGCTGCTCTCGCAGACCACACACCGATTGCTATCTCTCCGTCCCCTAGCCTCTCTCTCTCTCTCTCTCTCTGTCTCTCTTTCTTTCTTTCTCTCTCTCTCTCCCTCTCACTCTCTCGAGTCGCACACTCTCGCGCGATTTCTATCCGCGCGATATCATCAAGCCAGATGGGACCGACTCGGACTCGACCCGGGGTTAGAGTGTGTAAAAAAAAAGGAACCAGTGGTGTGCCACGCGCACCCGACACACAAACGTGCCGCCTCGCCGTCCACCGTTGAACTGATTTCTGGCTCCTTTGTTTAGTAAACAGAAACAGCTGAGCCGCGCTACTGGTTACGCTGCTCGCGGAGGTGGCGGGAGCCAGGGCCTCTCTTCGACCACTGCACCGCGCAAGCACGCCTCTTGACAGATCACGTGGCCAACGAACAGCAGCCAATCGAATCTGATCAAGCCCCAGGGACGTATCTTCCAGGGCCCCGCGATCAGAGAAGCGAGAGTCTCTCGATGCAATTCTTGCGGTGCCTGGCCACTTTTGATACAACGATTGTGCTGCTCCATGCGGATCGCGACTGATTCCTTCTTAGCATGAAGTAGAACTCGGGTTTTCCAACCGACTCCGAAAACGTGGAAGTTTTTCAACATGTTGCTTTTTCCTTTCTTCGTCTGTCCAGCAATTACTCTGCAATGGATGGACCAATCGGAATCATTTGCATCTTGTAGAGAATGTTTTCCTCTTTAGTGTGGAGTAGAACCCACTGACTTGCGATGATAAATTGTTCAATAATAAAATTCAGTAAGTCTGAAAAAGGGAAATATATGATACAACTAATGTACATCTTGTATAATTTGGCGAAAGGAAAGAGAATTAATTTCGAGAACTGAAGCAAACTGTATACTCACATCAACCTGGGTTCTTGTCCATGTTAACGAGAAATTAATTGAGCTCGGGCCCGTTTGGTGCAGCACCGTCGTTTAAACGAAAGTTGTGGGCACTGGAACCCCGGGGTGCGAACATTTTTATTTCCACCCTGGTTCAATTTCTTTGGCGGAACCAAATATTTCTTATACGAAATAATATAAAAGCTCATTTGCCAGCTGTGTGTACCTCGCATAGAGTAAACTTAAACAAAAATAATGGGTTAAAATCATGAATTGTTTCAATTTATTATTTTTATTGGAACTTCAGTTGTGGACGAAATTGAAATGTGTCCTTCGAAACGATGCCCTGTTTGATGCATACCATTCTATATTTAAAATACTCTAGAATCATGCTCACAAGCAGTTTTTGAATAATAGTTCCTTCCATTAATTTTTTAGTATTGTTACCTAGCAGAAGAGGTTGAAGCTTCTCGTTGATATGAGACAGTCATTTGGAAGCCTATCATTACCTTTCGGTATTTAAAATGTTATTAAACTTGTTAACTTGCATTTTACAAGTGTGCACACCTCATGTCAGCATAAAGATTCGCAATCTGGTGATAAGAATGACCATTCACTAACCTATGCACTCCTCAGTTCCTGGTTGCCTAGATTGAGAGTCCCTGCCACCTTAATGACTCCTGGAGATGACGACATTCTACGAAATTGCACGATCTAGCACGGCAGATAATAAACTAGACTTTGGAATGAACCTTTCGTCAACATTGTTTCCGACTGTCCAGGAGAAACAAGCTTGGAAATTCGATTCCTGCTTTGATGTCCTATCAACTGAACCAGTGGTTCTCAAGGGCGTTCCGCGCATTCCTGATCGAGCGATGGAATTAGAACGCAGCAGGAATTTCAGTGTCACGGAGAAAGAAGTCGCAGATTTCATGAATGCGCTTGCGAAACCGCGAATCTGTAATTCATCGATGGCGCATAACAGAAATTATGTAACCTGACCAAGGAATGCCGTTAGACACGGTGTTAGGCGCGAAAACGCTCGATGACGCTGCGCTGCTGCAACCTGTTTTACCGTTACGAAACTTACCGAATCGTCAAACGACTGCCACGGTCCGCTGGCGTGTTTTCATTTTCACAGGAAATACGGATGATTTCTAGCGGATGGCACATCTACCGCTCGACATTTCGCGATTCTGAAAACATGAACGAACATTTACGCCAAACGCTGTGCAATCGGAATTGATAAGACGTCGACGTGGTTAACCCGATTTCGTCCCTTAAACAATGTTATATTATTTATTGATACATAGAATTTATCAATAATACCATTAGCTAACAGTATTACACTTGTTCCTGTCTCGTTCCCCGAAGGTTCTCGTTTTCGAAATTATAATACATACATGTCGAGTGGCTCGCCCCCTCAATCGACGCTCCTTTCTCTCTTTCTCTATCTCTCTCTCTCTCTCGCACTCTCTCTCTCTCTCTGTTTCATCATTCTTTGTATACATCGCACTGATTACTATTAGATCACAATTACAGATCATACATACATGTATAATTACACAATACGACGTTACATACATGTGTTGATGTATATATATATATTTTTATATGTATTAGATCAATGCAAAAGCTCGTGCCCGATTTCATATTAAAATACAACAAGGAATTGGGCACGAACTTTTGCACTGACCTAATACATATATATACATATATTTATATTTTTGTATTTATATATTTATATCTTTATAAATTACAGATCGGAGATTACAGGTGCTCTAACTCGATTAGTGGTCTTTGCGTTCATTTTCGGTCATCCTCTGCCTCCTCACATCTTCGAGGCTCGATGCCGTTCGATAACGGTGAAATCAACGTCGAATAATTTTAAAGTAAAAACAGTTCGACTATCTCTAATTACGCGCAATCGAGTAAAACCGATTCTGAAAGGAATTCGCGGCACGGGAAACCGAAGTCTAAATCTTCGCTAGCCCCTAACGGTGTTCCTCGAACCACCTACTTAGTTCGTTGATAAGTCAGGCAATCTGCTTTACCAGCAAAGACACTAATTTCGCACGGTTTGGTCGGCTAACGGTCGTTAGAAGTAATATTGTTAAAGGAACGTTTTTTCGCTTTGTCAATCAGCTTGAGAACCGTTATCATTTCCCCCGTGTAGAAAATTCACTCTTTTTTTTTTTTTCGTCGATAAAAAGCTGCCGGACAAAATTAT